>NC_080695.1:31118700-31418700 GCF_030445035.2 Dasypus novemcinctus | reverse complement strand
AACAAGGAAAGAAAGGAGGGAAAGGTTAGAGTTGGAAGGGGGAGACTGCAGTGTTAAAGAGAAGTGATATTTGAGCACAGATCTGAAAGAAGTGAGGGAGCCACAGAGGGTGAGAACTCCTGGCAGAGGAAAGCCAGAACCTCACAGGCCCTGACCTGGGGGTGCCTGGCTCCTTGAAGGAGCAGCACGGAGCTGGGTGGCTGGAGCAGGCCAGGTGAGGCACTGGAATAACAGGGCTGGGTTTGTGAGCCTTGAGTGAAACCAGGGCTCCTTATCGGGTCCAGCTCTGCCCAGGTCCACTCCCGTCAGCTACTCGGCTGCCCTCCCTTTCACCCGTCAACGGGCAGGCGTGGCTGCCAGCTCACTGGCTTCTCCGCCTCACCCAGCTTGCCTGGCGTCTCTCCGGGGCTGGCAGGGTATGTAATTTACAAGTCCCTCCCCGGGATTGTGTATTTGAGGGCATCTGTTCCATTTTTACTGTTTCTGGCCAGGACTTTGTACTCCTTCACAGATCAAATCACTGCCTCCCTTCCCCGCTAATTCAAACAGCTGGTTACCGCTCACCGATTCCCCAGCTCTAATTGCCAAGGGAAGAATTATAAATAAATGTGTACAAGCAAACAGATGCTGTCATTTTAAAAATCGATCTGTCTAGCAAAAACTCCCCACTTAGGACTGAAGTGGCATACTGTGGAGCATGTGTCCTGGTGGCATTTTAATGAAATCAGAAAAACAATGATGGAGCCCGCTAATGGAATCCAAAGGAGCAAATGGACAAGGACAGTGGGAGGGAAGAGGGAGTATGGACCCAGTTTGCAGCTGCAGGTCCATCATCTGGGTCCCAAGAGCCATAGAGAGACAAGGCTCCATCCCTGTTCAATGCTTGCTACTTTCCTTTCTCCTTCTTCCAACCTTCCCTGCCTCTTCAACCTGCTTATGACATCAAGTCAGATTCATTTGTTATTATTTTTTGAGTCTCCGTAACAGTTGGCAAAGCTTCTGCCCACTTTGTGATTTCTAGAAACCTCAATCCAGGATGAAGCACTGCTTGTTGTTCTTCTTGTCCTAAGCACAGAGCTAGACAACATTCTCCCAGTGTCCCTTGCAGTCAGGTATGTACTGAGAAGCCAGTAGAAGAGGGACAGAAGTGATGGCTGCCAAACCTGTCCATAAAAACCCCCGCACGACCTTTCCCATCAAGAGCTGAAAGAAGACTGTGAGGATGGAAATCTGGATAGAAGAAGTGTGGGTCCCTGAATGCCTGCATGCAAATGAGCCTCCTGCTATCCACACTGAGGTACAATGAGAGAGGAATTAACTTATTGTGTCAAGCCACTGAAATGTGGGGGTAATTTGTTTATGCCACTCGGATCCTACCTGAACGTACGATGAGTCTCAGAATTCATTCATTGATCCATTCACTCATTCATTCAATGACTGTCTAATAATATTAAATCTAATTATCTCCCTCACACGTCACAGCAATCTGGTGACAGGAGTGGCATGAGCCCATTTTTCAGATTGAAGAAATGAGACTCAGAAATGTTACGTAACCTGCTGAAAGACACATCTGGTAATAATAATAACAGCTATCATGTATTGGACATTTAATGTGTGCCCAAAACTACACTAAATGCCTCATACAGTATCTCCTTCACTCCTCATAAAAATTCTCATGAGGTAGATATTATTATACCAATTTTACAGATGAGAAAACTAAGGCTCAGAGAAGGCAGCCTCATTCCAAAGCTAATAGACTAAAATGCCTCTTATTATGTAAGGTACAATTACAGAGATGAGAAAGACTCTAACCCTGCCCTCAAGAAATGCATAATAAAATCTGGAATGAAAAGAATTAAAATTAAAAGAATGAAATATCTAGGAATAAATCTAACCAAGGATGTAAAGAACTTGAAAACAGAAATCATCACTAAAGGAACTAAAGACCTAAATAAATGCAATGACATCTGTGTTCATGGATTGAAAGACTAAATATTCTTAAGATGTCATTTCTACACTAAGCAGTTTACAGATTCAACACAATCCCAATCAAACTCTAACAGCCTGCTTTGCTGAAAAGGAAAAGCCAATCATCAAACTTACATAAATAGCAAAAGCCATCTTGAAAAAAAAAAGGAGGACTCACAGTTTCCCATCTTAAAACATATTACAAAGTCAGAGTAATCAAAGCAGTATGATACTGGGACAAGGACAAACATATAGACAAATGGGATAGAATAGAGAGTTCAGAAATCACCCTGCAGGCTTATGGCCAACTGATTTTTGACAAGGCTGCCAAGTCCACTCAATGGGGAAAGAATAATCTAACAAATGGTGCTGGAAAAACTGGATATCTTTATGCAAAAAAAAAAAAAAAAAAAAACGAAGGTGGAACACTACTTCACACCAAATACAAAAAATGGATCATCAACTGAAAATGGATCAAAGATCTAAATATAAGAGCCAGAAATATGTAATTCTAAAAGAAAACATAGGGAAGCATCTTCAGGACATTTTTTCAGGCAATGGTTTCTTAGACTTTACACCCAAAGCATGAGCAACAAAAGAAAACATAAAAACTTGTACATCAAATGACTTTATCATGAAAGTAAAATGACAACCTATACAATGGGAGAAAATATTTGGAAACCACATATCCTATAAGGATTTAATATCCAAAATACATAAAGAAATCCTATAATTCAACAATAAAAAGACAAATGTTTTAAAAATGGCCAAAAGACTTGCATAAAAATTTCTCTAAAGAAATTCTCAATGAGATACTATTTCACACCCATTAGAATGGCTACTATTTAAAATAGAAAATTACAAGTGTTGGAGAGGTTGCAGAGACATTGGAACACTCACTCCTTGTTGGTGGGAATGTAAAATGGTACAGCCACTGTGGAAGGCAGCTTGTTAGTTCCTCAGAAAGTTAAGTCTAGACTAACCATATGCCCTGGCAATCGCACTTCTAGGTATATACCCCAAATAATTAAAAGCAGGGGCTCAAATAGATATTCGCACACCCATGTTCATAGAGGCATTATCCACAGTTGCAAAAAGATGGAAGCAACCCAAGTGCCCCTCAATGAAGGGATAAACAAAAAGGGGTGTGTCCCTGAATGGACTACTATTCATCTGTAAATAGCAATGAAGTCCTGATCCAGGAGACAACAGGGATGGACCTTGAAGACATCATGTTGAGTGAAATAAGCCAGACACAAAAGGGCAAATATTGTATTACCTCACTGATATGAAATTATTAGAAAAAGCAAACTCACAGAGTCAAAATCTAGAATATAGTTTACCAGAAGATGGAGTGGGGTAGAGAATGGGGAATTAATGCTTAAATTGTACAGAGTTTCTATTTGGGACGATCATAAAGTTTTAGTAATAGATGGTGGTGATGGTAGCACAACACTATGAACATAATTAATAGCACTGAATTACATATTTGAATGTGGTTAAAAGGGGAAATTTTATGTTGCGTATACGTTACTAAACTAAAATTTTTAAAAAACAACACAATGAACCCTGTTGTAAATGAGGGACTATGATTCATACCACAGTTATAAAAATGTTTTTTCATGAATTGTGACAAATGAACCACACTAATGCAAGGTGTTAATAAAAGGGCAGTATATGGCAACTTTGTATTTTATGCATGATTTTTCTGTAAACCTACTACTTTCTAATTTAAAACTTTTTTAATTTAAAAAAGTGAAACAATAAAATCAGTAAGGCAAAAATGTAATGATGGCTTTTCTGTGTGCTTTTGTTGAACATCTACTATACTTGGCTCCCACCAGCAAATACCAGTAGGGCCCACCTGCCAATGAAATAACCTAAATTGCCCTCACACATTTCCATTTGACCCTGGGAGGTGGTACTGCCCTTGTTGGGTGCCACTACTCTAGATCAAATTATGCCTAAGTGCATACTAACTTCCTTGGTCTTTTCAGGTAGATGAACTGAGAATTTCCCTACCTTTTTAAGGTAGCATAGATGTTGGCCTTCTTTCACTCCCAACCAAAAGAATCTCACCTGAGTCCCTGCCCTGATCAAGGTGGTGGAACAAGATACTTCAGCACTTCATCCCACCACAGAAGTATTGAACAACCAGCAAGAACTGACAGAAACATCTTTCTCAAAGCTGAATGAAGGGATAAACAAAATCCATTAACAGGATAAGCCCTGAATCAAGAAAAAGTCTACTGAAAAGCAGTAGGATCTCATGGTGCTCTAGCTGGCCCCTTCCTCACTCTCACCAGCTCTTTGTGGAGTTGACCTAAGCTCTCAGAATGAATCCCTGGTCCCTGGTCCAGAAGCTGTAGAGTAACCCTCGTGAACATGCTGGAGGATGCATGTCAGGTCCAGTCTGTATGGTGATGACCGAAAGGACTCACTGTGCCAGAACTTTCCCTGCACGTTTAAGGTGGCTCAGAGCTTTCCTACTGACCACTCTGGGAGAGCTGTCAAGTGGGGCAAGACTGATGGCTGTTGATACACAGTGTAGTACCTGGGACCAGGAGAGAACTGTTTCCTAGGGAAAAGAGGACAGTCACATCCTATCCATAAGTGGGGAAATTCCTATGCCCAAGAAAAGACGCTTGTGCAGAAAAAATCCGGGTGACACCTATGCTTTGGCCTGCTAGTCTCTAAATTCATTGCATGAATAAGCTCTGAAGGAGAGCACTTGCACAAGTCAATCCTTGTGCAAAGACTGGGAAATACATTTTCTTTTTTTCTTTCTTTCTTTTATTTCTCTGTTAGGTTCTGGCATTCAAGGAAAGCTCTGATACGATAGTAGCTGGATACAAGTTTAATGAGCAGTGTCTAAATTCCAGGGATAACACATTAAAATATCAAAATGTCAAGTTTCAACAAAATGTTACAAAATATACAAAGAAACAGGAAGCAATAGCCCAGGCTAAAGAGAAAATTAAACTATTAGAAACCTCCTCATCCATGAGGAGAATCAGACCTGGGACATTACAGACAAAGACTTGAAAAATTATCCTATATGTGCTCAAAGAGCTAAAGGAAAACATGGACAAAGAACTGAAGAAAAACAGGAAAATGATAGCTGAACGTGAAGAGAATATCAATAGAATATCAATAGGGAGATGGAAATTTTGGGGAAAAAGAAACAGATTGAAATTAAAGAAATTAAAATTACCCTACCCCCAAAATAGATTAAATTAAATTAAAAAGAAACCTTAAAACGCAAAAAAGAAAAACATAAAAATAATAAAATAATTTTTAAAATATTTTAATAGAATTTTTTTAAATTTAAAAATCTCTCTAGGATGTCACCAATGGCCAAATTCCTTTTATCTTTCTTTTTCCTTTGTCTAAATACATGGCTTCCATCCTCAAAGTTGTCTCATGATCACAAGAAACCCCTTGGAGCTCCAGTCATCACATTCATGGTGTAGGCATAATTAAGAAGAAAAAAAAAAATCTCATCCCAGTTATATCAACCCCATTTTAAGGCACTTTTCCACAATCTCAACACGTACATGTTTTACTGGTAAAATAAAACATAAAAAATTTAGGGTGTGGCAGACTTGGCCCAGTGGTTAGGGCATCCGTCTACCACATGGGAGGTCCGTGGTTCAAACCCCGGCCCTCCTTGGCCCATGCGCAGTGCTGATGCGCACAAGGAGTGCCGTGCCATGCAGGGGTGGGCCCCACGTAGGGGAGCCCCATGCGCAAGGAGTGTGCCCCGTAAGGAGAGCTGCCCAGCGTGAAAGAAAGTGCAGCCTGCCCAGGAATGGTGCCACCCACACGGAGTGCTGACACAACAAGATGACACAACAACAAAAAAACACAGATTCCCATGCCGCTGACAACAACAGAAGCGGACAAAGAAGATGCAGCAAATGGATACAGAGAACAGCACATCAGCACTGCTCATGGGCCAGCTCCACACGGGGTTTGAACTGTGGATCTCCCATGTGGTAGACGAACGCCCTAACCACTGGGCCAAGTCCACTGCACAGTATAATTTTTTAACTGGACATTTCCACCCACAACAAAATTCTTTGAAAGAAAGAATGAGAGGCTGGATATTGGATAGGAAAGTTACATACTCTATTACCCGTTGTACTGGAACTATCAATTCATAATTTGTATCTTCACTAGATTGTAGACTTTCTAAGGGAAGGATGCAAGTCTGGCAGGGTCTTACTAATTGCCAGTGCCCTTCCATGGTTTCTTTTTTTTTTCTGCCCTACTGGATACTAAATGAGCATAGGTTCTGTGTCTTCTTCATGAAGAATCAGAATTCAATAAATATCAGCGGGAGTGGAGGGAGGGAGAGAAGGAGGGGAAATGGTTGTAGAATTCAAACTAGAGAGCTAACACTTTGTTTTTTTCATACCCAAGAAGGAGTCTCTAATAATCAGCCAATCACCAATAGGCCACAGCTGAACTCAGAAGAAAGTGGAGCCTCCAAGACTCAGAGAGAGGCCCAGAAAGAGACAAGCCCTATGCCTGGCCACCCTATGCCTTGTTGCCCACAGCTGGGCTCCAGGAGATGGTGAGTCTAGAGTGAAAGGCAGCAACCTCAGCAGAGATTGGCCGCCATCTTGCCTTGCCATGTGGCAGGACCCTGGGGTCACCAGTAGCTGCCTTTGGTGAGAAAGCATCTCTGCTGATGCCTTGGTTTGGACATTTCATGCCCTCAGAACTGTAAGACTTTACCCTAGTAAATTTCCCATTATAAGAGCCAACACATCTCTGTGCTTTGCATTGGTAGCCCTTTGGCAAACTAAGACACCAGCTTACTTCGAATCAGACCAACCCTAAAGAACACACACACTACTTAAAGGTTAAAACCATGACATCAAAATAAAACATATGGCCACCCAAATCTGCATTTATTACATCTAACTGGAAGAGACACAGTCAAGCACATGAATATTTTAGCAGTTTCCAACATGCCAATCACCATACCAAGACCTAGCTGCTCGCTAATAGGCACATCCCAGTTTTCTGGTGCATGGGTTGGAACGACACTCCATCCTTTCCTTCTTGGTTGAGAGTTTGGGTGGTCTCTCATTTTGAGTCAGTTATCATTTGTTTCTGCCTTTAAATAGCCTACCCCATGAACAGAAAGGCTTAAAAAGCCCCCTCCCACCAGAGTTTATTCCCTGGCTAAGCGTCTCGGAAACACTGTAGGCGAAGACAAGCTAGTTGGCTGTAAAATCAAATAAAATACACATTTTTAATGTAATCTCTGACTAATCAGCTTTAATGAAAAGATTTTGGTGATTGTTGTTTAAGCCACAGGACAAGTGGTGAACAAATTGGAATTAAGGGAGATTTATTTTCTGGCCAATTTCAATAAAGGCCAGAGTTCCCATGCAGACAGTAACTTGAGAACATAGTGGCTCTGTTTTCCCAAATCTTGGTCATTGGAGTCCTACTGTCAGGAATTTGCCCCCTGTCTGAGTATCACCAAGCAAATTATTCACCTAGTATTTTTCTATTAATCAACTCAGTCCTTGTTTTTGTATATTTTGCATCTTTATGTGAATGAAAATCAAGTATCACTTGCTCTCATTAGAAAGTATACTCGTCAGGAAAGGCTAGTCAACGCAGCTAGTCAATGACTCCAAACACTCGAAATTTTAACATGATAAATATCCAGTGTGGGTTAGCAGAGGACTCTGCTTCACTCAGTCACTCCTGGACTCAGGCAGAGGCGGATCATGTCATCTTAAAACACGGAGCCTCCTTGGTCATCAAACAGAAGATGAGCTAGCAGAAGGTCACTCACTGGCTTTTAAATCTTCCACCCGGAGCCCATTGCCCAAGACTGGTCACAAGGTCCTGCCTCGCTGCGAGGGAACTGGGAAATGTGGGGTGCACATGCACATAGGTGAGCAGCAAAGGTCTCTGGGCAGAAGGTAACTGCAAAAAATAAATACAACAAAAATAAAACAGTATTAAATTCTACCTAGAATGCTAAGGTATAAGAATGCTCTGAGCCAGAACATAAAAAAAAAAAATTAGCAAGTATCAGAAATGTGTTAAAGACATACTAGCTGCAAGCTGAGATTTACTCCTTAACTCAAACAGAAAGATTAAGAGAGGACTGAGGGAAACGGATGGGGCTTAAGCGATTGGGCTCCTGCCTACCACATGGGAGGTCTATGGTTTGGTTCCTGGTGCCTCCTAAAGAAGGCTGGCAGAACAGGAAGGTGCAGCAAGCCAACACAAGATGATGCAACAAGAGACACAAGAGGAAAAACATAATGAGAGACACAACAAAGCAGGGAATGGAGGTGGCTTAAGAGATTAGGCACCTCCCTCCCACATCAGAGGTCCTGGGTTCTGTTCCTGGTGCCTCCTAAAGAAACAAAAAAGATGAACAGACAAACACAGCAAGTACAAACAACAAGGGGGTGGGGAGAGATAAATAAATAAAATAAATCTTTAAATAATAAAAAATAGAATTTAAAAGGAAATGATTTTATCATGTTGCAACTCAATGTTATTTAATGTGTGTCCTGTATCACCTAAAACCATCTTTTAAAAAGTCAAGCTATGCCCCTCTCAATTAGAGGTGGAGTGTATATCACCATCCCAGAATCCTCAGGATTTGGAAACAAACTATGAACTAAAATAGACTTACTGGTATTCTACTATAGATTTATTGTGATTCTAGCAATGGAAGAAATTATATCATTGATGTGGAGGCAGTGGTCATAGCAGGCTCTGAGGGTAGGGAGAGGGAAAAATGGGTGCAATACTGGGGCATTTTCAGGACTTGGGAATTGTCCTGAATGACATTGTGATGACAGATACAGGCCATTATATATCTTACCATAACCTACAGAATTGGGTGGGAGTGTAAAGTACAACGTAAACTGTAATCCATGCTTGGTGGCAATGCTCCAAAATGTGTTCATCAGTTGCAATGAATGTGCCACACTAATGAGGGATGTTGTTAATGTGGGAAAGCGTGGGAGGTATGGGGAGTGGGGCATGTGGGAATCCCCTATACTTTTTATGTAACATTTATGTAATCTAAGTATCTTTAAAATAATTAAAAATTTTTAAAAAGCTATGGAAAGTTTCTCTGTAGCAAACAAGAAGCCAGACAGGGATGAAAGATGTTTTATGTAAAATAAGAATCCCTAGGTGTGCAACAACATCCTTTGTGTGGCAGATAGTATTTTCCAAAGATGATCACACCAATATATCCCATAGCATATAGTCTTACATATGACAATGACAGACTTCCATTAAGGGAGAGGGGAGTCTATGTTCTGTCCCCTTGAATCTGAAGGAGCCTGTGATTATGGCAGAACTGAACTCCATGGCTTCCAAGACTACATTTTTAAAAGGCAATATATCCCAATAGCGGTGAGCACACCCCCGTACCCACATCTTGATTCCTAACACCATTGTCCAGTAAAAGGAACCAGGACTCCTTTGTGAAATGCTGGTTCTAGGACAGGAGCAGGAAATACACTCCATGAGTGCAGAATATTTTGCTGCACTATAAACTTAAGGAAGTGTTCAAATACACACACACAATTATGGGGTTATATAAAAGGGAACCACTTTCAATCCACTGTCTTCTTGCCTCTGTGGTTTTTGATGAGCACTTAATCTAATTGAAAGAGCTCCCAATTACCAAAGCTAGAACAACTGCGACAAACAAAATAAAGGGATGTTGAATTAAGCTCAAAGTGTAAAGTAAATAACCATGAGTCAATACTGATATAAATAAGTAGTTGACTAAATGCATAAATGAGAGAGAAGACAAATATCTATGCAGAAGAACTCCAAAAAATTTATATTCAAGAAGGTAAGTCATAACTCCATATTCCTTAAGTATGGGCTGTGCATAGTGACTTTCTTCCAAAAGGTACAGTTTGGGAAGGGAGACTAGAAATTTTACAGTAGAGAAATCAAGCAAACATTGCCTCAGCTAGCTGATTAATATCAACAATGATGTCACACTGATAATATGTACCCTTGATATGATGTTTTGAGAAAGAAGGGCACTCACCTCTGTGGACTTCTTCCCCAAAATCCATAACCCCATCTGTAGCAGTTTGATATTATTGGTGAATTCCAAAAAAATATATTGGATTATGTTTGTAAACTGATCTTTTCCTCTGGGCATATTAGATTATATTGGATTCATAGGTTTACTTGATTAAGTAATTATATAAACCTCTTGTGCCAGTAGGGTACCCTTTGGTGGGTGGGGATTCAGACAAAAGGCATGGCAAAGGACAGAGTTGGAGGGCTTTTAATGTTGGAGTTTTGATGTTGGAGTTTGATGCTGAAGCTGGAGCCCCAAGGAGAGAGACAGAGCCGTTTGCCTGATAGTCTACAGCTGACCTTGTGGAGAGAGGCAAAGCCTAGAGAGCCTCATAGTCTACAGCTGACCTTGTGGAGAAACAGAAGAGCTGAGCCCAGAGAAACCCAGGAAGCCTGAACCCTCACAGACGTCAGCAGCCATCTTGCTCCAACACAAGGAAATTGACTTTGGTGAGGGGAGTAATTTATGCTTTATGGCCTGGTATCTGTGAGCTCCTACCCCAAATAAATCCCCTTGGTAAAAACCAACCAATTTCTGGTATTTTGTATCAGCACCCCTTTGTCTGACTAATATACATAATCAGATAAATCCTTATTGAGGTAAATTGTTTACAAGACATGACTTTCACTCGTCAAAATTAACAAGGTTATCAAAAACAAGGAAAGCCTGAGTAACTGTCACAGCCAAGAGGCACCTAAGGATACATGGTGAATAAACGCAATTTAGTATCCTAGATGTTGTCCTCAGACAGTAAAAGGACATTAGATAAAAATTTTTAAAAAGGAAGTCTAAATAAAGGATGGACTTCAGTTATAATAATGAGTCAATATTGATTCATTAATTATGACCACACTAATAAGATATTAAGAATAGGGAAAACTGGGTATAAGGAACTCTCTGTACTAGCTTCACAATTTATAAATCTAAAACTATTCTAAAATTAAAAGGTTTTTTTTTATCTCCCCTCCCCCCTTGCAGCTTGCTTGTTGTCTGCTCTCTGTGTCCATTCACTGCGCGCCCTTCTGTGTTTTTACTTGTCTCCCTTTTTTGTTGTGTCACTTTGTTAAGTCAGCTCTCTGCGGTGCCTGTGGGCCGGGCAACACTGTGGCACTTGCAGACCAGCAGCTCTCTGTGGCATGCGGGCAAACCTGCCTTCACAAGGAGGCCCCAGGATGCAAAACCAGGGCTTCCCATATGGTAGACGGGAGCCCAACTGATTGAGCCACAGCCGCTTCCCGAACAGATTACTTTTTAAGTGATATATCTTCCTTCTTATGATCTCTTTCTTGGGACGTGAACCTGCAATCCCTCACTGACATGTAGAAGTCCAGCTCCCTGAGGCCATCCTGTTGAAGAGGCCACATAGAAAGACAACATTTAAATAGAGATAGAGCAAGAATTCCAAGGAGATCCAGCTGTTTTGAATCTTCCCAGCCTAGATGCCAGAAGTGTGTGAGTGAGCTTTCAGATGCCTCCAGCTTTGGCCTTTGAGCTGCCCCTGATGCCAAGTGGAGTACAGAGATGATCTGTCCCCACAAAGCCCTGCTGAAATTGAGGGTTTACACCCTAAATAAATTTTGTTGTTTTTTTATGTTTTGCCTTTGTATTTCTCCTTTTTACTAGAGAAGTTGTAGATTTACAGAAAAATCATGCATAGAATACAGTCCCTATATACCACCCTATTATTAATGCCTTGCAATAGTGTAGTGCATTTGTTACAATTGATGAGAGAACATTTTAATATTTATTAACTATATTCCATGGTTTGCTTTAGAGTTCACTCTTGTATTCTAGAGACTACAGATTTTGTTTATTATTTCATATCAGTGAAATACAGAATTTGCCCTTTTGTCTCTGCCTTATTTCACTCAATATAATGTCATCCATATTGTCACATGTATCAGAACTTCATTTCTTTTTACAATTGAATAATATTCCATTGCCTGTATAGACCACGTTTTCCTTATACATAGATCAGTTGAAGCACAGTGGGGTTTTTTCCATCTTTCAGCAATTGTAAATACAGTAATGCCTCTATGAACACCGGTGTGCAAATATCTATTTGAATATCTGATTTCATTTCGTTTGGATATTACCTAAAAGTGACATTGCTGAGCCATATGGTAATTCTACATTTAGCTTTCTGAGGAACTGTCAAACTGTCTTCACAGTGGCCACACCATTTTACATTCCCCCCGTGAATGTTCCTATTTCCCCACAACCTCTCCAACACTTGTAGTTTACATTTTCAATAGTAGCCATTCTAGTGAGTATGAAAAGGTATTTCAGTGTGGTTTTGATTTACATGTCCCTAATGGCTTACGATGTCAAGCATCTTTTCACTTGCTTTTTGGCCATTCGTATATCTTCTTTGGAGAAATGTCTATTCAAGTCTTTTGCCCATTTTTAATTGGGTTGTCTTTTTTGTTGAGCTGAGGATTCCTTTATATATTTTGGCTATTAAAACCTTATCAGACTCCTTGGTGGGTGGTTGTAGGCACTCTCGTTTCACCAGGGAACCTAGAGTACCTACAACTGCAAGCAGGAGAATTGCATCCACCATCCATGTGGAATCTAAGCCTCCTCTCGATACAGTGGTGGAATGGACATCACCATCCCAGGGTCCACAGGATGGAGGAAAAAAATATGGATTAGGCTGGACTTACTGATATTCTACTATAGAACTGTTGTGACTAGTAATGGAAGAAATTGTAACACTGATATGAGAAAGTGGCCATGGTAGTTGCTGAGGGCAGGGAGAGGGAAGAAGAGATGTGATGTGGGGGCATTTTCGGGACTTGGAGTTTTCCTAAATGATATTACAGGGACAGATGCTAGACATCATATATCCTGCCATAACTCACTGAATGTACTGGGGGAGAGTGTAAACTACAATGTAAACTATAATCCATGCGGTGCAGCAGTGCTCTAAAATGTATTCACCAAATGCAACGAAAGTGCCACAATGATGAAAGAGATTGTTGATGTGGGAGAAATCGGTGGGGTGGAATGTGGAGTATATGGGACCCTCTTATATTTTTTAATGTAACAATTTTGTGATTTATGTATCTTCAAAAATATATAATTGAAAAAATGATGGGGTGGGGGGTGGGGAGTGGGGTATATGGAAACCTTTTATGTTTTTAATGTAATGTTTTGTGTGATCTATTAACTTTTAAAAAGATAAAAAATTTAAAAATTTAAAAAATTTAAAAATAAGTAAAACCTTATCAGATATGTGGTTTCCAAAAATTTCTCCCATTGTGTAGATTGTCATTTTACTTTCATGATAAAGTCCTTTGATGGACAAAAGATTTTAATTTTGATAATGTCCCGTTTATCTATTTTTTCTTTGGTCGCTTGTGCTTTAGGTGTAAAGTCTAAAAAACCATTGCCTGACAAAATGTCCTAAAAATGCTTCCCTACATTTTCTTCCAAGAATTTTATAGTTCCAGTTCTTCCATTTTAAGTTGCTTTTTGTGGTGTGGGATAGGGGTCCCTCTTCATTTTTTTAATGTATGGACAAGCAGTTATCACAGGACCATTTGTTGAAGAGACTATTCTTTCCCAATTGGGTATACTTGGCACCCTTATCAAAAATCAGTTGGTCATGAATGTGAAGGTCGATTTCTGAACTCTTAATTCTATTCCATTTGTCTATATGTTTGTCTTTGTGCCAGTACAATGCTGTTTTGATTACTATGGTTTTGTAATGAGTTTTTTCTTTTTAATTCTCCCTCCCCTGCTCCCCATTATTGTTCTTTTTGTGCTCGCTGTCTGCTCTCTGCGTCTTCTTCTATGTCTGCTTGTATTTTTCTTCTCATATTTCTCTTTAAGAGGCACTGGGAACCAATCCTGGGACCTCTGGTGTGGGAAAGAGTCACTCAATTGCTTGTGCCACTTCATCTCCCAGTGTGCTGCGTCTCTCACAGTCTCTCCTCTGCATTTCCCTTTGTTGTGTCATCTTGCTGCACCACTTTCCATGGCGCGGGCCATCAGCTCTCTGTGGTGTGGGCCAGCTTGTCTTCACTAGGAGGCCTGGGGAATCGGGGCCTCCCCTATGGTAGATGGGAGCCCAATTCCTTGAGCCACATCCACTTCCCTGTAATAAGTTTTAAGATCATGAAGAGTGAGTCCTCTAATTTCACTCTTCCTTTTCAAGATGACTTTAGCTATTCAGGGTCCCTTACCCTTACATATAAATTGGATGATTGACTCTTGCTGCAAAGAAGGCTGTTGGAATTTTGAATTGGGATAGCATTAAATCTGTACATAGCTTTGGGTAGAATTGACATCTCAACAATATTTAGTCTTCCAATCCATAAATACAGAATGTTGTCCTTCTGTTTATTTAGGTGCCCTAGATTTCCCTTTTTTTTTTTTTTTTTTTTTTTTGAGGTACAGGGGATGGAACCCAGGACATCAAACCTGGGAGGCAAGTGCTCAACCACTGAGCTACATCCACTCCCCTTAGATTTCTATTAGCAGTGTTTTTGAGTTTTCTGCGTACGAGTCCTTTACTTCCTTGGTTAGATTTATTCCTATATATTTCATTATTCTAGTTGCTGTTGTAAATGGACTTTTCCTTAATTTTTTTCTTTTAATTTTTCATTACTAGTGTATAGAACACTACTGATTTTGGGGAGTCGCTCCTGTACCCCACCACTTTGCTGAATTCATTTATTAGTTCTAGCAGCTTTGTTGGGATTTTTTAAAGGTTTTCTATATGTAGGATCATGTCATCTGCAAAGAGGGAAATTTTTACTTTTCTTTCCAATTTGGATGGCTTTTATTTGTTTTTCTTGCCTGATTGCTCTGACTAGAATTTCCAGTACAACATTAAATAACAGTGGTAACAGTGGGCATCCTTGTGTTATTCCTGATTACAGAAGGGTAGCTTTCAGTCTTTCACCATTAAATATTATGTTAACTGTGGGTTTTTCATATATGCCCTTCATCATCATGTTGAGGAAATTTCCTTCTCTTTCAAGTTTTCTAAGTGTCTTGTCATGAAGGATGCTGGCTTTTGTCAAATGCCCTTCTGCCTCAATTGAGATACCATGTAGTTTTTTCGTTCATTCTGTTAATGTGGTGTATTGCATTAATTGCGATTCTTATGTTGAACCACCCTTGTATATCTGAGACAAATCCCACTTCATTGTGGCATACAATTTTTTAAATGTACTACTGGATTTGCTTTGCTGGTATTTTGTTGAGAATTTTTGCATCTGTGTTCATAAGAGATGTTGGTCTATAATTTTATTTTATTGTGGTAGCTTTATCTGGCTTTGGTGTAGGGTGATGCTAGCATCATAGAATGAATTAGGGAGTTTCCCTCTTCAGTTTTTGGAAGGGTTGAGCAGTAATGGTGTTAATTCTCCTTGGAATGACTGGTAGAATTCACCAGTGATGATATCTGGTCTTGGGCTTTTCTTTGATGAGAGATTTTTTTTTTTTTTTGCTTTCTTAGCCTTTATGTTTTTTACTTTTAATTTTTAAAGCAATTTTATTAAGATATATTCACCTAACACACAAACCATCCAAAATGTACAATCAATGGCTTTTGGTACAATCACAAAGTTGTTAATTTATCACCATATCAATATTATAGTATTTTCATTACTCTAAAAAGAAAAACCCTCCACCCCTTAGCACTCACCTCTCAGTTCCTCTATCCTTTCTATGCCATACATATCCACTAATTTACTTCCATCTGTTGAGAGATTTTTGATTACTAATCCAATCTCATTACTTCTTATTGTTTTGTTGAGACCCTCTATTTCTTCTTGAGTCAGTGTTGGTAATTTGCATGTTTTAGGAATTTGTACATTGCATCTAGGTTATTTGATTTGTTGGCATAAAGTTGTTCATAATATCCTCTTTTTTTTTTTTTTTAAAGATTTATTTATTTATTTTATTTCCCCCCCTCCCCTGGTTGTCTGGTTGTCTGTTCTTGGTGTCTATTTGCTGCATCTTGTTTCTTTGTCTGCTTCTGTTGTCGTCAGCGGTACGGGAAGTGTGGGCGGCGCCATTCCTGGGCAGGCTGCACTTTCTTTTCACGCTGGGCGGCTTTCCTCACGGGCGCACTCCTTGCGCGTGGGGCTCCCCCACGCGGGGGACACCCTTGCTGGCACGGCACTCCTTGCGCGCATCAGCACTGCGCATGGCCAGCTCCACATGGGTCAAGGAGGCCCGGGGTTTGAACCGTGGACCTCCCATATGGTAGACGGACGCCCTAACCACTGGGCCAAAGTCCGTTTCCCCATAATATCCTCTTATCCTCCTTTGTATATCTGTGGAGTTGGTAGTAATGTCTCCCTTTTCGTTTTTCTTTTTTTTTTTTAATTTATTTCTCTCCCTCCCCCCCAGTTGTCTGCTCTCTGTGTCTATCTGCTGTGTGTTCCTCTGTGACTGCTTCTATCCTTATCAGTGGCTCCCAGAGTCTGTGTTTCTTTTTGTTGCATCATCTTGTTGTGTCTGCTCTCTGTGTTTGCAGCGCCATTATCAGGCAGGCTGCACTTTCTTTGGTGCTGGGCAGCTCTCCTTACGGGGCACACTCCTTGTGCGTGGGGCTCCCCTATGCGGGGGACACCCCTGCGTGGCAGGGCACTCCTTGCGCGCATCAGCACTGCGCATGGGCCAGCCCCACATGGGTCAAGGAGGCCCAGGGTTTGAACCTTGGACCTCCCATGTGGTAGACGGATGCCCTAACCACTGGGCCAAGTCCGCTTCCCCCTTTTCATTTCTATTATAGTTATTTGTGTCCTCCCTTTTTTAACTTGTCAGCCTAGCTAAAGATTTGTCAATTTTATTGATCTTTTCAAAGAACGAACTTTTGGTTTGGTTGATTCTTACTATTATTTTTTAATTCTCTGTTTCATTTATATCCACTATAATCTTTGTTATTTCCTTCCTTCTGCTCCTGTGGGTTTAGTTTACTCTTCTTTTTCTAAATCCTCCAAGACTGAAATTAGTTCTCAAATTGGAGGTATTTCTTCTTTTTTTAATGTGAGCATTAGAGCTATAAATTTCCCTCTCAGCACTGCCTTTGCTGCATTCCATAAGTTTTGGTATGTTGTATTTTCATTTTCGTTCACCTCAATGTGTTTTCTAACTTGCTTGTGCTTTCTTGTTTGACCCATTGGTTTATAATTTCCATATAATTATAAAATTTCCATTTCTTCCTCTGTTATTGATCTCTAACTACATTCCATTGTGGTCGGGGAAAATATATTGTGTGGTTTCAATAATTTGTAATCTATTGAGACTTGTTTTGTAACCTAAGATATGGCCTATCCTGGAGAATGATCTATGTGCACTTGAGAAGAATGGGTATTCTGTTGTTGTGGTTTAAAGTATTGATCAAGTGTTCTATTTCCTTATTGATTGTCTAGATGTTCTACCCATTATTGAAAGTGATGTACTTACTATTACTGTACAGCTATCAATTTCTCTCTTCAAATCTTTTTATATTTGCTTCATATATTTGGGGGCTCTGCTGTTAGGTGCATATATATTTATAACTGTTATGTCTTCTTATTGAATTGACCTCTTTACCAATATATAATGACTTTTCTTTTCCTTTATAAATGTGTTTGACTTAAAGTCTATTTTCTTTACCATATTGAGTCCTTTCTCTTTTCTCTCTGGATATATTTTTTTCATATATTTTCCTTGTGATAGCCATTGGGTTAAAATTTAACATCCTAAATATGTAACAATCATATTTGGTTTGCTATCAATTTTAAAATCAATAGCACACACATATACTTTCTTAAACCTGCCACCACCCCACTATTTTTTTTTGTCCTTATTACCAATTATATCTTTGTCCATTGTATGTCCAAAACTATAGATTTATCATTCCTTTTTTTTTTTTTTTTTTGAGGTACCAGGGACCGGATATTGAACCCAGGACCTTGTATGTGGGAAGCCAGCATTCAACCACTGAACCACATCAGCTTCCCTGAGTTGGTTTTTTCACTTGGTCTACTTGTTGATTTTTGTTTGTTTGTTTCTTCAGGAGGCACTGGGAACTGAACCCAGTACCTCCCATGTGGGAGGTGAGCACTCAACCACTTAAGCAACATCTGTTTCCTATCGTTCCTTTTAAATGCATTTGCATTTTAGTTGCTGTAGGAAATAAGAAGTGGAGTTACATAACAATACATACACTACAATAATACTGGCATTTATGATTACCCAAATACCTATCTTTATCAGAAGTCTTTGTTTCTTTATGCCACTCTGAACCACTGTCTGGTGTCCTTTCAGTCTGAAGAACTCTCTTTGGCATTGCTTGTAGGGCAGATCTGGTGGTGATGAACCCCCTCAACTTTTGTTTATCTGGAAATGTTTCTACCTCTCCCTCATTTTTAAAAGAAAGTTTCACTGGATATAAAATTATTGGTTGGCAGTTGTTTTCTTTCAACACTTTAAGTATGTCAACTGACTGCCTTCTTGCCTCCATGGTGTCTGGTGAGCATTTAATCTAATGTGGACTCCCTTGCACATAACACATTGCTTTTCTCTTGCAGCTTACAGAACTCTCTCCTTGTCCTTTGCATTTGATAGTGTGATTAATATATGATGGGTTTTATTTTTCTTCATGTTCACCCTGTTTTGTATTCTCTGGGCTTCTTGGATATACATATTCACATCTTTTACTAAGTTTGGGGAGTTCTCTGTCATTATTTCTTTGAATATTCCTTCTACCCCTTTTCTCTTTCTTCCCCTTCAGGGCCTTCCATAATGTATATATATTGGTACACTGGATGATGTCCCAGAGGTTTCTTAGGCTATTTTCATTTTTTATAATTCTTTTTTCATTCTCACCCTGATTAATTTCAATTGCCTTGTCTTTGTGTTCACTGATTCTTTCTTCTGCCAGTTCCAATCTGGTCTTGAAATCCTCCTGGGCATTTTTCATTTCAGTTATTGTGTTCTTTAGCTCCAGGACTTTTATTTGTTTCCTTTTTAAAATTTCTTTCTCTTTACTAAAATTCTTACATTGCTCAGTCATTGTTTTCTTGATATCCTTCAGTACTTTTGCTGAATTTTCCTTTATCTCCTTGATATTAAGATCATTTTTTTAAAAGTATTTATTTGGTTTATCCACTTTCTGGTGTTCTTCATGGGTATTCTTTGGATTTTTATCTTTTTCCTTTGGATGGACCATCATTTTGTTTCTTTGTTTGTCTTGTACTCTTTCATTGAACACTGTGCATTTTAATGTTTTAAAATATTACCTCTGGGATTTATTCCCGGAGGTGCCTGTTTCTTGATTTTGTAATCACCTGATGATAAGCCAGAGATTTTCCTAAGCTTTAGCCTTCTTATCAGGAAAGTCAGCCCAAGACACTGTGCAGCGCACTCCCCATCTTTTCTGGGCCTGTGTCTTGTCTTGGGCTTGTTCTTGTTAGTTGTTTTGTAGTTGCCTTGTTTGAAGGACTTTGAATGCCCCTCTGTTTCCCAGGAGATAGATCTCCCTCTCAGCTACTGAAAGCAGGCAATTATTTGCCCCAGACCACCCACCTATATAGTTTCCTATACACCTTTCATTGTCTCAAGTTGCTTTCACCTCAAAGGCAAATTCTGGGAGAGTGGTCACACCAGAAAGGAGTTTCCCAAGTCAGTCTTCCCAAGCTGAAACAGGAAGTAGCTGACCTCTTCTCAGGCCAGGAGAGGGACCCCACCCATGTGTATGGATGGGGTGAGTTTGCCTAGGCATTTGAAGGGAGTGGCTCTTCCTGCCCATTGTCCAGGAAGACTTTGGCCACCTTGGGCCACAGAGAGGGTGAAGCGCATTCCCTGGGAGTTGGGCACCACTTCATTTCTCTGAGGAAAGATGGACCTGTTCCCCATAGGTTGGGGAGAATCAAGGCACCACCCCACTTTTCTGAGGGGTTGGGTCTATATGCCAGAGATTAGGGGGAATGTTGTCACCATTTATTGTTTATGTATGAAGATAAACTTGAATAATTTTTTAAATGAAAGAAAGGCATGCCCACCCCTA
The DNA here is from genome assembly GCF_030445035.2 of Dasypus novemcinctus. Lineage (NCBI taxonomy): Eukaryota > Metazoa > Chordata > Mammalia > Cingulata > Dasypodidae > Dasypus > Dasypus novemcinctus. The sequence continues at coordinate 31,398,613 of NC_080695.1, read as the reverse complement.
GTCTTGGGGAAGATTTTTATGTCCCTTTCTGTCACCAGCCAGCTAGCCAGGGGATGGACCCCACAGTGGCCTATGGCAAGAATGTGGAATGGTCACCAGTAACCACCAAGTGGAGAGAGCGATTTACTGGTCTTTACTGGTATTTATGAGCCTCTTCTTTCTGTTCTTTCCTGGATGCTATACAGTGTTCTATTGACTGCTGGACTTTCAAAGTAGTTATTTCAAGCAGTTCCTGTCTGTTTAATAGTTGTTTTGTTGGAAGGACTGAGTCTTGGAGCTCCCTATTCCATCATCTTCCCATGATCCTCCTAGAGGCCATAAGGAGCTAGGTTTTAAATCCCACCTTAAAATTAAAACAAAATAAAATAATTAAAATTAAAATAACAATTAAAAAATAAAATAAATAATTTTTAAAATCCCACCTTGGGTAAGGTGCACCAGGAGTCTGAGTTGACTCACTTCTAGCCTGCTGCAAGGCTTGGGAATGAGCCATGGTACCTGCTGCACAGAGAGTGCAATTCATGGTGTTTACCGTAATTTACCAGCCTCTTCATCCACTTTTCTCTGGATGCTGCACAGTGTTCTACTAGACTCTGAATTTCAAAATAGTTGATTCAGACAGTTCCTGCCTGTTTATTAGTTGTTCTGGTAGAGGAACTGATTCCTGGAGATTTCTACTCTGCAATCTTCCCATAATCCTTTCAATTGTTGTTGTTTTAAGTCACTAAATTTTGGAGCGGTTTGTTACACAACATTAGATCAGTGAAGTGACTAGTATGCATAATGAACTTCAGCCATTTATTATGTATTTATTCTACACATCTATATTGACCTCTGCTAGGTGCTGGGCAATGGACATACAGATATTCACAGGATGTGGTCCCTGACCTTGAAGAACTGACATATTTGTGGAAGAAACTGAGCTCCATGGGAGTAGGAGCTAATTATAACAACACTGGAGTAGAGGGATTTGGGAAACAAAGAGAAGGGAGTGAATGGTTCTGGAGGATCCTGGGAATGTGAAAAGAGGAATAAGAGAATAAGCATTTACAGAGCACCAAATGTGTTACACTATGCTAAATGTCTTACAACACTTGAGTCGATCAATCCTTCCAATGAACCCGAGGAGGTCATTATTATATCTCTACTAGAGATGAAGAAATTGAGGCATGGAAACATGAAGAGATTGCCCAGGGTCTTATATGTGGCAGAAATGGTACTTCAAAGATTCTATCTGTTTTCCTATCTCTAAAACGGGATTGTTGGATAAGACACACTCCAAGGCATTTCTGGCTCTGAGGCATGTTACAGCTCCACGTGCTTTTTTGCCTGTCCAGCTTGTTCCACTTCCCCCACTAACAGCACCCCTATTTTTGTGGACAGAACTACCTCACCTCACTCTTAATTCGAGGGTGGGCACATAAACCAGTTTTGGCCAATCACAGTATCCCATCCTCCTCACTACAGCGATAGTTTGGGGATGCGGGCACAATTCAAGTCAAGTCAGCAGGAGTCCTCTCAGGAGGTTTTGCTAGAACTCTTGGGAAAGAGATACACTATTTGCCCTGGGGTTGCTAAACTAGAGGCCTCCATAAAAGGAGGCGCTTCCTGTGAATAAAGAAGGTTCTGAAGGAAATAGAGGACAACAGATAATGAGAGTGGCCAAGACCTGATATCATCTGAGCACATAGGTCCAGCCTTGCCTGAAGCCACACCAATCCTGAGATTTTAAGACATATGAGTCAATGTATTTCTGTTTTCTTACTTACAGTTAGATTTCTGTAATTTTTCATGAAAAGATATTCATCTAATATAACAAAAAATAAGTTATGACATCTACTAGGGTTTGTGTCCTTTTCATGCTCCTCATTAATGGTAAGATCCCAGAGGGCTTAAAAATGGGCCCTTTCGGAGAAAAGGGGGAACGTCAGATCCCTAATCATTTAATTTAACTACAAACAGGATTCTTTGCTTGAAACTTTCCCTAGTATTTGGTTGGTTTTTCCTTGTTTTTCCTTCCTCTTTATCCCCCCAAGGCCCTTTTTTCTTTCCTTTTTCTTTTTCTCTTTTTCTTTTTCCTGCTTACTTCCCCACTCCCTTTTGTCCCTTTTTTTCCTCTCTCTCTTTCTTTCTCTGCTTTCCTATTCTTCTTACATTAGGTGCTACAGGGAGAGCTTCACATTTGCTGTATTTCCTCATTCTCCATTTACTCTTTTCTGTGTGTATTGATTTTGACCACCAACACTATTCTCTTTCCTCTACATCTTTCTATCTTCCATCATTGATTGTTTCTCTTATATTACACATCTCTTTGTTAGCCCCCCTATTTTTTTTTACTTTTTATTACTAATACCTTTGTTCTGCTTTCTGCCTTATATTATTGTCCTCTCTTTTCTCTTTCCCTCTCTCCTGAACACACAGGCCTTTTAATTCACACTGTATTCCTCTCCATATTCTGATTTTTATGTACTCTACTTTTCTTACTGTTATAACTCTACATACCTTACATGAGTCTAATATCCATTCTCCTATATCTCACATGGTTCCGCTGTTCATATTTACTATCAATACTATGATTATTCATTTTCTTTTCTTACTCCTTTTGCTTTCTCTCACCCTAATATTTTCCTTCAAGTGAACTTAGTCAACAACAAGGAAATAGAATAAGAATAACAAAGTGACAAAGAGAAGACTTAACATGCATGCAAAACAACAACAAATTCAACTCCAAACTAGACAAAGAAGCTAAGCAACTGACTAAACCCATCAAGATAAAATGATGACCAGACAGCAACAAAAAACTACAAACCAAACCAGTAATCAGGAAAACATACCCCAATCCAATGAACAAACTAAAAACCAGGAAGAGGAGCAGAACATCAAACAAGTAATTAAAGATCTCAAAACATATATTAGGAACCAATTTGATGAGATGAAGGAAGAGATTAAGAATATGAAGAAGACATTGGAGAGAATACAGAAGAAATTGCAATCATATGCAAAAATATAATGGATATGATGGTGATGAACAGCACAATTCAAGAAATCAAGATTAAGTGATGTGGAAGACAGTACATCTGAAATCAAACAGCTAGTAGAACTGGTGGATAAAAAGATAGAAAAAATCCAGCAGGGGCTTAGGGAACTGAATGACAATGCAAAATGTGCAAACATACATATTACAGGCATCCAGAAGGAAAAGAGAAGAAAAAGGGGACAGAAGGGGTGTTGGAGGAAATAATGGCTGAAAACTTCCCAAATACATTGAGGGAGATGGATGTACATGTCAGGAAGCACAATGCACCCCAAATAGCATAAATCCCAACAGGCCTACCCCAAGACATACACTTGTCAAGTTATCCAATGCTCAAGACAAAGAGAAAATACTAAAAGCAGCAAGAGAAAAGAGAACCATCACTTACAAAGAAGGCTTCATAAGATTAAGTGCTGATTTCTCATCTGAAACCATGAAGGCAAGAATACAGTGGTATGACATAGTTAAGGTACTAAAAGAAAAAAATTTCCAACCGAGAATACTCTATCCAGCAAAGTTAGCATTCAAAAATGATGGCGAGTTCAAAATATTCACAGATAAACAGAAACTAAGAGAGTATTCCAACAATAATCCTGCCCTTCAAGAAATACTAAAGGGAGTTCTGCAGGAAGAAAGAAAAAAACAAGGGAGACAGAGTTGGAGGAGAGTGCAAGAGCAACTAAAAAGACAAAAACAGAAAAAGAAAATCAAACAAAATATGACAAAAACAAATCCAAAGAAAATATGGCTAGTATAAGTAATTCCTTGAAAGTAATAACAATGAATGTCAATGGATTAAACTCACCTGTCAAGAGACTCTGACTGGAAGAACAGATAAGAAAATAAGACCCATCTATATGCTGTCTGCAAGAAACACATCTTAGACCCAGAGATTCAAGGAGGTTGAAAGTGAATGGCTGGAAAACAATCTTATAAGCAAACAATAACCAAAAAAGGGCAGGAGTAGCTATATTAATATCAGACAAAATAGACTTCAAATGCAAAACAATTGTGAGAGACAAAGATGGACACTACATATTAGTGAAAGGGATCATTGTTCAAGAAGAAAGAAGAATCATAAACATTTATGCTCCTAACAAGGGTACCTCCAAATACGTGAGGCAAACACTGGAAAAACTAAGTGAAGGAATAGATGCCTCTACAATTATAGTGGGGGACTTTAATACACCACTATCAACTTTGGACAGAACATCTCAAAAGAGAATCAATAAAGAAACAAAGACTTTGAACTATATATTAGGGAGCTGGACCTCATAGACATATACAGAACATTACACCCAAATACAGCAGGATATACATTCTTCTCAAATACACATGGATCATTCTCCAAGATAGACCACATGCTAGGCGACAGAAAAAGTCTCAATGAATTCAGAAAGATAAAAATCATACAAAATAATTTCTCTGACCACAGTGGAATGAAGCTGGAAATCTACAATGGCCAGAGACTCAGATTTGACAACAAAATTTGGAAGTTAAACAACACACTCTTATAAAAAGAGTGGGTTAAGGAGTAAATCTCGGGCGGTGGACTTGGCCCAGTGGTTAGGTGTCCGTCTACCACATGGGAGGTCCACGGTTCAAACCCCAGGCCTCCTTGACCCCTGTGGAGCTGGCCCATGCACAGTGCTGATGCATGCAAGGAGTGCCGTGCCACACAGGGGTGTCCCCCGTGTAGGGGAGCCCCACGCACAAGGAGCATGCCCCATAAGGAGAGCCACCCAGCGCGAAAGTGCAGCCTGCCCAGGAATAGTGCCACACACATGGAGAGCTGACACAACAAGATGACACACACACAAAAAAAAAAAAGAAACACAGATTCCCGTGCCACTGACAACAACAGAAGCGGACAAAGAAGACACAGCAAATGGACACAGAGAACAGACAACTGGGGTGGGGGTGGGGGAAGGGGTGAGAAATAAATAAATAAATAAATCTTTGGGGAAAAAAAGGAGTAAATCTCAAAAGAAATTAATAACCACCTTGAAACTAATGAAAATGGTAACACAACATATCCAAACTTAAGGGATGCAACAAAAGCAGTACTGAGAGGGAAATTTATAGCCATAAATGCATACATCAAAAAAGAAGAAAGAGCTAAAGTTAAAGAACTAAATGCACACTTGGAGGAATTAGTTAAAAAACAACAAATTAATCCCGAAGGAAGAAGAAAGAAAGAAATAACAAAGGTCAGAGCATAACTAAATGAAACAGAAAATAAGAAAGAACTTGAAAAAATAAACAAAACTAAGAGCTGGTTCTTTGAGAAACTCAATAAAATTGACAAACTCTTAGCTAGATTAACAAAGAAAAAAAGAGAGAAGATGTAAATACACAAAATAAGAAATGAGAAAGGAGATATCACCACTGATCCCACAGAAATAAAGACTATCATAAGAGGATACTTTGAAATACTATATTCCAACAAAAACAACAATTTAGAGGAAATGGACAAATTCCTAGAAACACATAAGCAGCCTACATTGACAAAAGAAGAAGTTGACAACCTCAACAAACTAATCACAAGTGAAGAGATAGAATCAGTCATTAAAAACCTCCCAAGTAAAAAGAGCTCTGGGCCAGATGGCTTCACAGGTGAATACTACAAAACATGCCAGAAAGAATTAACACCAGTCTTGCTTAAACTCTTCCAAAAAATTGAAACAGAAGGAACATTGCCTAACTCATTCTTTGATGCCAACATTACTCTAGTACCAAAGCCAAACAAAGACACCACAAAAAAGGAAAATTACAGACCAATCTCTCTAATGAACCTTGATGTGAAAATCCTCAACAAAATACTTGCTAATTGTATTCAACAACACACTAAATGAATTACAAACCATGACCAAGGAGGTCTCATTCCTGGTATGCAAGGATAATTCAACATGAGAAAATCAATTAATGTAATACACCACATAAACAGATTGAAGGGAAAAAAGCACATGATCATATCTATAGATGCAGAAAAATCATTTGACAAAATACAGCACACTTTCTTGATAAAAACACTGCAAAAGATAGGACTAGAAGGAAACTTTCTGAACATAATAAAGGGTATATATGAAAAACCCACAGCTAACATCATTTACAATGGTGAAATCCTAAAATCTTTCCCTCTAAGATCAGGAACAAGGCAAGGATGCCCACTCTCACCCCTCCTATTTAGCATAGTCTTAGAAGTACTTGCTTGAGCACTGAGGCAAGAACCAGATATAAAAGGCATCCAAATTGGAAAGGAAGAAGTCAAAACTTCACTATTTGCAGATGATATGATCCTATACATAGAAAACCCTGAGAAGTCTACAACAAAGCTTCTAGAACTTATAAATGAGTTCAGTAAAGCTGCAGGTTACAAGATAAATGCCCCAAAATCAGTAGAATTTCTGTACACCAATGACAAGCAATCTGAGGAGAAAATCAGGAATCAAATAACATTCACAATAGTAAATTAAAAAATCAAATACCTAGGAATAAATTTAACTAAAGCAGCAAAAGACTTATACACAGAAAACTACACAATGCTGTTCAAATAAATCAAAGAAGACCTAAATAAATGGAAGAATATTCCCTGTTCATGGATAGGAAGACTAAATATTATTAAGATGTCTATCCTATCAAAACTGATCTACAAATTCAATGCAATCCCAATAAAAATCAACACATCATTCTTTAATGAACTAGAGAAACTAGCTATGAAATTTATTTGGAAAGGAAAGAGGCCCCAAATAGCCAAAGACATATTGAAAAAGAAAAATGAAATGGAGGAATCACCCTACCTGACTTCAAAACATACTACAAAGCTACAGTAGTGAAAACAGCATGGTATTGGCACAAGGATAGACACATTGACCAATGGAACCGAATTGAGAGTGCTGATATAGATCCTCTTATATACAGCCATATGGCATTTGACAAGGGCACCAAACCCTCTCAAATGGGAGAGAATGGCCTCTTCAACAAATGGTGCCTGGAGAACTGGATATCCATATGTAAAAGAATGAAAGAGAATTACCAACTTATACCTTATACAAAAATCAACTCAAGATGGATTAAAGACCTAAATTTAAGACCCAAGACCATAAAGACCTTGGAAAGCAAAGTAGGGAAGCATCTACAGGACCTTGTAATAGGAAATGGCTTCATGAACTTCACACCAAAAGCATGAGCAGCAAAAGAACAAATAGATAAATGGGACTTCCTCAAAATTAAAGCCTTCTGCACCTCAAAGGAGTTTGTCAGGAAAGTGAAAAGAGAGCCTACACAATGGGAGAAAATATTTGGTAACCATATATCTGATAGGAGACTTATAGCTTGCAAATATAAAGAACTCCTATATCTTGAAAATAAAAAGACAAACAGCCCATTTTAAAAATGGGGAAAAGATTTGAACAGACACTTTTCCAAAGATGATATACAAATGGCTAAAAACACATGAAAAAATGCTCGAAATCCCTAGCTATTAGGGAAATGCAAATCAAAACAACAAAGAGATACCATCTTACTCCCATAAAACTGGCAGCTATCAAAAAATCAGAAGACTACAATTGTTGGAGAGGATGTGGAGGAATGGGAACACTCTGCCACTGCTGGTGGGAATGCAGAAGGATCCAGTCATTCCGGAGGACAGTTTGGTGGTTTCTCAAAAAACTAGCTACAGATTTGCCATATGACCCAGCAATTCCACTGCTGGGTATATACCCAGAAGATCTGAAAACAAGGACACAAACTGATATATGCACACCAATGTTCATAGCAGCACTATTCACCATTGCCAAAAGTTGGAATCAACCCAAATGTCCATCAACAGATGAATGGATAAATAAAATGTGGTATATACATACAATGGAATACTACTCAGCTATAAGAACAAATACAGTACCAACACATGTGATAACATGGATGAATCTTGAGAACCTTATGTTGAGTGAAGCAATCCAGGCATTGAAGGACAAATACTACATGACCTCTCCGATATGAAATAAGTAAACCAAGCTGTCTCAGAGAGCTAGAGACTGGATGATAAACTTTAAGGTAGTTGGAGGGTAGGGGAAGGTTTTGAACTGACAAGTACTTGGGTGAAATCTACGATAAGCTGGAGGTAAGTATTTGTACAGGGAAGGGATAAAATGGGGGTATAGGGATAACTTTGGGTGCAGCTACCTGGGCTTTCGGGAGCTAGGGATGGGAGGATGGGTCAGATTGCCCAAGAAATTGGGCAGAGGGTAAGGGGAACATTTGATCATGAGAGATTGTCAGGTATGTGGTTGAAATTGTGGTGCAGAGAAAACTCTTTAGAGAATGTAATATGGAAGGTTGCCTGTTTGGGATGATTAAGGGAGGGGAGGGCATCTGACACAGGGCAAGCTTCTGGGGAGTGTGTGAGTGCTCATTTTGTCATAGTGGATTATATCATTGGGTGGAGACCAATACAATGAGAGTGAAGGTATACCTACATCCTGGGGAGGACTGATGTTCTCAAACAGAGGGAATTGTATCTCTTGAGAGAATTGGTGGCTCCCAATTTGTTAGGGCAGTCAAGTATGTCAAGCCCTCACATTTTTGCAAGTATCTCTGAATATGGTCCCTCAAGTATTGAAGATTGATTGTCATGGTGAGCCCTGAGGGGAGGGGCAAAGAGTGTTGAATACATGGAATCAGGGTAACTGTGGGGCAATGGAAGTGTCCCACAAGATCATGCCATGATGGATATAGGTCAGGTTAAATTACAACAAAAATGTATAAAAGTCTATAGGCTAAAATGTAAACCATAATATAAAACATAAGATAACTAAAATTTTAGAAAATTGTATAGTCTAAAATATAAACCATGATGTAAACCCAAATGGAACCATGTTTGAAAGCTATCGTTTCAATATCTGTACATTAGCTGCAGCACATATAATATGAACATGTAAAAAGATCACTGTTGGGGAAGGGACAGAGGTTTGATGTTGGATATGTGGGAATACCATATATTGTATATGTGAATTACTGTGACAAAAGAAACTTAATGAACAGAAAAAAAAGAAAGAAAGGAGGTAGACACTGAGGAAGAAATGGAAGAAATTGCCTTACCACTGTACATACAGGACAACACCTGTAGCAGTGATGAAAGGCAAAATGTTCAAAACAAAGATTTTTCATTTTTTTCATTTCTTTGATACCCCAATTTATTTTTCCTTTATTTAATTTTTCTAAATTTCTATGTATTCTATATCTAACATTTAAACCTATCACTATATTCCATTTTTCTATTAATGGAACCTGGCAATATATTAGGTTTCCTTTTTGAAGAAGTTTTGGACTACAGAGAGGTTCAACTATGGTGGGGGAGGAGCACTTGTGTGGGGTGTTATTTAGTGGGGGGCACACGGTTGGGAGGGAGTTCTCCAGGACATTTATACAGGGTACATAGAAAGGTTTGGATATTTTCATAGTGGTTTCAGTTGGAAATGACAGATGAGAGAGTGCTGAATTCCTGACCAGGGGAGCTCTACCACATTCCGCAAGGGAACAACAACAATTCCCCAAGTGCAATGGCAAAGACCAATAAAGATGGATGGTCCAACAATGAGCCCTTGATACTGATGGCTCTGATTATGAACCTGTGTGCCTGAAATATGAACTAGGCCTATAGCTGTGGGGTGTCTAAGAGTTACCTCCTGAGAGCCTCTATGTTGCTCAAATGTGGCCACTCTCTAAGCCAAACTCAGCATGTAGATGCATTGCCTTCCCCCCAGTGTGGGACATGACTCCTGGGGATGAGCCTCCCTGGCACCGAGGGATTACTACCAAGCACCAGCTGATGATGTAACTACAGAAAGACCATGAACAAAGAGGTCAACTCAGACCAGCAGAATATCTCAGCCTACATGTAATATCAGGTGTTAAAAACTGCATTTTGACCTTCGATGAAAGGGAGAAATGGAAAGGACAAATGAATTTATATGGCTATGAGTCTCCAAAAAAGAGTTGGGAGATCATCAGGGGGTGATGCTTATGCATGCCTCAGCAGGGTACCAGAGACAGCCAAGATACATGGAAACCCAGGTGCTGGTTCTCCTGAGGGCTGCAGTGACCCACAGGTTCTATGGTCAAGGCAGATGGCTCTGGAGTTCAGGGCCATCTCAGTTGGCCTACTTTGGAGTTTGTGTTCCTGAGTGTGATGGAGTTGGACTCAGATATAACCTTTCTATACATGCCTCTTCAGTTACTTTTACCAGACCTGTGGTTGGCATTTGGGTTGGTGTATACTCAGGAGACCTGAATCTCTGAACTATCCATGTGACAGTCAGGCCCTGGGCCTCAGCAGACTTGCAGCTCTTACTGTCTGGTTTCTTGGAGTTACCCTGGCCAGCTGACAGGGAGGTGAAGAAGGTCAACCACCACACCAGGGAGCCAAGAGTGCCTACAGCTGCAAGCAGGAGAATTGCATCCGTCATCCATGTGGAATCTAAACCCCCTCTTGATGTAGAGGGGGACTGGACATAGCCATCCCAGGTCCACAAGATGAAGGAATAGAGTACAGATTAGAGTGGACATACTGGTGTTTTGCTGGGAAAATACTGTGATTAGTAAGGGAAGAAATTATAGTAGTGATGTGGAGAGGGTGGCCACAGTGGCTGCTGATAGTCGGGAGAGGGAAGAAGAGATATGGTGTGCGGGCATTTTCAGGATTTAGAGTTGTCCTAGGTGGTGCTGCAGGGAAGGATGCTGGACGTTGTGTGTCCTGTCATGGCCCACTGGGTGGACTGGGGGAGAGTGTGGACTACAATGTGGACCAGTGTCCACGTGCTGCAGCGGTTCTCCAGAATGTATTTGCCAGGTGCAGTGGATGTGCCACAATGATGGAGGAGTTTGTTGATGTGGGAAGGGTGGCATTGGTGGGGGGGGAGGGGGATATGGGGACCTCATTTTTTTTAATGTAACATTTAAAAGAAAATAAAGAAGAAGAAAAAAGTTAAAGGTGAAAAAAAAAAATTGGCCCTTTCCATCTTTGTAGCTCCCCAAAGCTACATCGGTGTACTACAGTACCTGGCACACAGTAGGGGCTTAGAAAAATATTTGGTGCGTTGCCTTGATGGACATCAGTAATCACTCTGACTCCTCTCTTCTCTGGTTCCCTCTGAAAGTGTGAGGTCCCTCAGAGTTGGTCTGATTCCTAGGGGACTTGAGGATCTAAGTAAACACAGTGGCTTCCCTAAGTTTCTTCCACAAGCTAGGACTAGAGTCTTAGGATATGACCATGACAGAATATCAGAGCAATCATTCTTAAGAGCATGGGCTTTGAAATCAGACCATATTTGAGACAACCTGTGTGATCTCGGGCTAGTTACTGCCAGAGCTTCAGTGTTCTCATCTTTAAATGGAGCTATTCATGTCAGTATCTCCAGGAAGAGGCAAAAATAAAATAAGCCAGTGCCTATAAAGCACCCAGGGTAAGCACTCCAGAAATGGCAACTATTCCTACTGCTAAAAACCGTCATAATAACAGTCGTAATGGTCATGGTGTGTGAAAGGCCCTTCCAGTCCCCAAGGAAAGGCAGCTAAGCTCTTTGTCTCTTTCCACCCCCTCTCCACTGATCACTTGTCTCTCCCAGTGGGGCACAGGTTGAGGACAGAACCTGTTGTTCTACGCTTCCATCTGCTGCATCTTCAAAGTGATTGACATGCCAGGCTGGCACGGCTCCCAGAAATCTGCAGCCAGGTGACAGCAGGGCAAAGAGGCAACCAGGCTGAGATGTCTCCATGTGTAGCATCCACACGGAGGGAACAGGAGCACTCAGAGCCCAGGCTGCTCCCTCAAGACAGCCCAGAGCTTCCAGCTTCCTCCTCGCCACCTCCCCCACACTCACAGTCTGGATTGAAATTCTGGGAAGAAGACAGACCAGCAGAGGTGCCAGGATCTGGGACCCTGTTCAGGACCTGCAGGGGGAGACCGGTGGGCACTGGAGATGTGAAAAGTGCTGGACAGGCCTGGAGGCAGCCGGACCTGGTTCTGGCCCTTACCGTTGTGGGGCAGTTTGAAGGGATTCCCTCTCCCCACAAATGGTGCCTTGTCTCTTGCCACTTGTCCTCTCCCAAGCCATGCAGCTTTCATTTTCCCCAAACTTCTCCGATTCACAAATTGCCTGCACAGTTTTTGCCATATTTTGCCAACTCCTAGTATTATTATTTACTTGTCTGCTCTTCATCTATTCTAAGATGAACCTTTTTCACATTTTAATAACTTGAACTCAATTGTTCCTTTAATGCTCAGAAAGATGAATATATATTAATTAAATGACACATTCAAGGTCTCCTTACTAATGAAAAAAAATGAAGAGGAGAAAAAATGCTTAATCATGTTCCTATCTCACAAAATCAAACCTCATATCCTTTTTTTTTTTTTACCTTTGGCATTAATACAGTACCAACTTTGCTTTTTCTACAAAAACAGTACAATGTTATTAACTATAGTCTATAAATTGCATTTATTTATATTTTTCCCATGTATCACCACATTCTTAATGCCTTGTAGTAGAACATTCCTGTATTTATATTTTTAACCACAATCCTCATCTACCACCAAAGTTGTTATATATTCCCTACATTATCCTCCAACTAACATTAATCTCTCTAGACTACTCATTCCAGCCACAATCACATCCATAAATCAAAAGTTTGTCACATTCATTATAATGTGTTACCATCAATCCAACAATTACCACACATTTACATTTGACTTTATTAAACGTTCTATATACATCCAGCATCATCTCCCCCTTCTCACCCGACAGTCCATTTCCCACCAATCTACACTTCACAGTCCAACTCTGAAAGTCTGCCCATTGTACTTAGTTCCTATCAGTGAGACCACACAATATTCATTGTTTTGTGTCTGGCTTATTTCACCCAACATAATATTCTCAAGATACCTCCATGTTGTCATGTGCTTTCCCAGTTGATTTATTCTTACAGTTGAATAATATTCCATTGCAAGAATATACCACACCTTGTTTATCCATTCATTGGTTTACAGACACTTAGGTTTTTCCCATAGTTTAGTAAGTAAGAATTATGCTGGTATGAATATCGGCATGCAAATATCTGTTTACATCCTTGCTTCCAGTTCTTCTGAACATCTTGCTAGTAGTGGGATTGCCAGATCATATGGCAGATCTATATTTCATTTCCTGAAGAACCACCAAATCGCCCTCCACAGAGATTACACCATTTTACACTCCCAACAGTGAAGGAGTGCTCCTATTTCTCCACATCCTCTCCAGCACTTGTGATTTTCTGTTTGTTTGTTAACAAGAGCCATTTTTATGGTGTGAAATTATATAGCATTGTAGTTTGAGTTACATTTCCCTAATAGCTAGCTGGTGGTGTTGAACATCTTTCCATGTGCCTTTTGGCCATTGGTGTTTCCACTTCAAAAACATATCTGTTCAATTCTTTTGCCCATTTCTTTAAATTGGGTTGCTTGTTCTTTTGTTGTTAAGGTTTATGAGCTCTACCTATAACATGGAGATCAGTCTCTTATCAGATTTATGGTTTCCAAAGACTTTTTTCTCATTGAATTGACTGTCTTTTCACCTTCTTAATAAAATCAATTGAAATACAAGTGTTTAATTTTCACACATTCCCTGTATTATTCAGGGTTCTTTTGGGAAACAGGGTCAACAGGAGATCTCTGTAAATAGTATGAGGTTCATAAGAGTCACCATGGGGATGCACAAGTCCAGGTTCCGCAGGGAGGCTGCAAACCAGGAGCTTCGATGAAAGTCCAGTGAAGGTCCTTGATGAGTTTCCTGGAGACACTGGCTATCCAAAGAGAGCTGGGAAATTCTCTCTGAATGCTGAAATCACTTCCCCTTTTAAGGCATTCAACCAATTCGATAAAGTGTCACTCATTGCTGGCAGCAATGTCCCTGGTTGATGTAGATGTACTCAGCCATCTATGCCGTTAACTCACTGGTGACTAAAAGCAGTAATTGTCCTTGTATTACAATTAGCCCAGTGCTTGCTTGACCAAACAACTGGTCACAACTACCTGGCCAAGTTGACACATTAGCCTAACCGTCACAGTCCCATTTATCTAATTTTTTCTTTTGTTGCTTGTGCTTTGGGTATGAGGTCCAAGAAACCACCATCAACCACAAAGTCTTGAAGATGTTTCCCTATGTTATCTTCTGAGTTTTATGGTTGCAGCTTTTATATTTAGGTCCTTGATTTAATCTGAGTTGATCTTTGTATAGGGTCCTCTTTCTTTCTTTTGGATGTGGCTATCCAGTTCTCCCAGCACCATTTGTTGAATAGACTGTCCTGGTCCTCCTGGGTGGGCTTGACAGCCTTATCAAAAATCACTTGACAATATATGTGAGGGTCTATTTCCAAACTATCAGTTTGATTCCATTGGTCAGTCTTTCTATCAGTATGCCAATACCACACTGTTTTTATCACTGTAGCTAGATAGTATGCTTTAAAACCTGGAAGCAAAAGTCCTCCAACTTTATTTTTCTTTTTTAGATACTTTTGGCTATTCAGGGGCTCTTACCCTCCCAAATAAATGTGATAATTCATTTTTCCAATTATACAAAGAAAGATATTAGAATTTTTGTCAAGATTGTGTTAAATCTGTAGGTTGGTTTGGGTAGAACTGTCTTAATGATAACTTGTCTTAATGATGTCTTAATGATAACTTGACACCACAAATACCTCAACATTTCCACAGCATGGAAGAAAATGTCTCCCATTGTCACCCCTTGGACCACCTTGGACCACACTTGGAAGAGTTTGCTCTAAGTCACCACCATAATCTCTCCTGCCTCCATGCCTGCAGACAAGCTGTTTTCTGTACCTCAAATGATCTCCTGCCCAGGGCAAGTTATCTGAATTCCTCCCTTTCCATTTATTTATTGTTGTGCTATCCCAAAACTTAGGAGCATAAAATAACCATGTTATCATACTTGTTGATTCAATGGGTAAGGAATTTGGAAATGGCCCTGCAAAGACAGCTCATCTCTGTTGCACAGGGTCCAGGCCTCATCTGGGTAGATTCATGATAGGAGCTAGAACCATCTGAAGGCTGTTCAACAACCTGGTTCCTGGGTTGGGGTGATTTAGGGTAGGGTGAGTGGGCTCCTCACATGGCAGCTCCAGGCTCCTGAGTGTTCCAGCAAATAAAACAGAAGATGCATCACTTCCCAAAACCCAACCTCAGAAGACCCAAAGCATCACTTCTGCCATACTCTATTGGTTGAAAAAGTCACAGTCACTGTTTTATTTAATATTTCCTCCCTCAAGAGGAGGAACACAGGCTGCACCTCTTGATGGGAGAGTGTCTAAGAGTTTGCAGCCATTTTATTAAACTGCCACACTCCTCATCTTTGATCTGGACCTATGGCATGTGCTTGTGGCTCCCTATACTTCACCTATGCAACACTCCTCACATTCATTGCTGTTTATTACTTTTTTGTATGTCTTTCCCTCTAGACTGTGAGGTCCTAGAACCTAATGCAGATCACATTTGCCCTTTCCCTAAAACCCTCCAAATGCTCCCCATCATGCACACAATAAAAGCCAGAGCCCTAATAACAGCCAACAAGACTGCAAGTTTGACCCCAGCTCTTTCTCTGACTTTATCTCCTCCCACTGCCCCATTGCAATCCCTTTACTCCAGCCATGCTGGCCTCTGTGCTATTCCTTCAGATGCCAAGGACACTCCTTTGCAGTTGCTGTCTGTTCCTGCAGATATCCACATGGCTTACTCCCTGTTCTCCTTCCTGCAGGTCTCTGTTCAAATGTTCCCTTAGCCAAGAGGTCTTGACCATACTGTGTAAATCAGTAACCTCCACCCCATACACATTTGGCACCACTGCTCTCCTTCCCCTACTTCATAATGCTTTAGTTTATGTCTCCCATCACTAGAATGTGGGCATGATTTTGTCCCTCTCTTGTTCACTGCTATGATTCTTTTACCCTTCCCTGTCTTCAAGTCTTTTGCAATGTGACTAAGAGCTCCTCCAATCAAGCAATGGATTCTCTTTCCCTAACTCTTGAATCTGGTTAGCCTGATGACTTTCTTTGATTAATAGAATGTGACTTGAGTTAGTCAGTAAAAGGACTTTGTGACACTTATGAGTCTAGACCTCAAAAGACTTGCAGCTTGTGCTCCCTCTTTTGGGATCCTGACAGTGCTATGTGAACAAGTCCAGGCTAGCCTACTGGATGATGAGTGACCAGTAGTCCACTTGCCTGTATTGCCCTAGCCAACAACCAGCTATCCACCAGACAGGTGTGTAAGGTCATTTTCACATGAGAGAGACCCACCAAGTTCAGCTGAAACATCACCCAGAGAAGCAAACCACTTAGTTGATCTATAGACTTATTTTAAACTACTGAGTTTTGGGATGTTTTGTTATGCAGCATTACTTGTAGTAATGATAACTGATACAAGCACTTAGCCCAGTGGAATATGTGCTCAATAGATATTTTCAGTACAAATGAATCAATGAATGAGGAAAAGGAACATGTTTGTCTTGTTCATCTTTGTTACTCCAGCACCTATTACAGTGCTTGGCACATATGCTAAATGGATGAGTGGAGGGTAACAGGTCTTATTATTAGGCATGAGCAACAAATAAAAGATGCTTTGTCTTTCAAAGGCACAGGTGGGGTGGGGAGGAAAGTGACGGTTAGTCTGTAGTGAGCTAATGTTAGAGCCTGTCTTGAACAAGAGCTCTGGGCTGGCTATGGCCTGAGTGGTGCCTCTGTGTGGCAATAGCAATAGAGATGACCCAGCCTCTCAGGTCAGCTTTTAGGCAGCTGCCAGGACCCTCTACCACTACCACCACCACCACTAGTACCCCACCTCCCCCAGACATCTGTAAGCCCCAGGGCTGTTTTCCAAACTCTGCTTGCCATTTGCAATTGGAATTGTCTGAAAAGCTAGTGAAAAATGCAGAATCCTGGGCCTAACTCCAGACCTACTGAATCTAAATCTCCAGGGATGGTGCCCATGAACCTATATTTTAAGAACTTCCCTCCTCCCTAGGGCATCCTTGGACACAGAACAAACAGCTAGGGGGACTTGTGCCATTACCAGCAGGTGAAAGGGTGGGGGTTGGAATATGTGGATTGTGGGAATGATAGGGGAACAAGGAGTATAACTTGAGATGTATAGTTGTCTCTTAGGAGGTAGGGTATCACACTCATTTCATGGAGGCACACACTGTGGCTCCAAGAGGTATTAAATGTCCCAGTCTGCCTGACTTTGTCAGGGGCTTTTTGCTTGAACTTCACACAACAAAACTCCTTGCTTTCTCCTTCTCAGTCATCATACAAAGGCTTATTAGGCACGCTGGCTTCTTGCTGAGGCAGCGAAGGTCACATACTGAAGTGGAATAAAGACACAGAACAGCTAGTGGCCAGCCCCTGGCCATGCAGCAAATTGGTGGAGGTGCCAGGATGTGGGAGGTTTTTACCATCTTTAAGCTGCTGGAGTAAATTAAAAGGCACTTCCATGGCCAAACTAAATGTTGTTTTCAAGTTTGAGTTTTTATTTGTTTGTATGTGAGTATTTTAAATAAATTTGATAATTGAGCCACAAATGTTCCCAGCACACTTGGATATATCTAAATTACAGGCTTCTGATCAAATGGAGAAAAATCACAAATGTGGACATAAAGGATGCCTTTTGTGTATTCAAGCCTTTGGCTGCCCTCAAATAGGTCTGTCAGCTTAATGGCCAATTGCAAGCCTGCGGGAATGAGCTGGGGATGGGGGTAGGGAGAAGATTGACAATGAGATTACAAGAAGTGAAACCCCATGGTAAAAGATTGTGGTTTTCTTCTTTTAAGAAAATATTTCATCCATGCCTGTAATTCATCTCAACATGCTAGTTTTGGAAGCACAAATGAGTGGGTGTTGGTCTCTGCCTGGCGGGCAGCACTCCATACCGCTGTTGATGGCCGGAACCCCATTCCTAGTCATTGCAGAAGAGGGCTTCGGAGATCAAGGGGATCCTGGTTCAAATCTTTGACACCTGCCATGGGACCTGCCCTGGGCTCCCAGGAACCTAGTACCTACCTGTCTGTGGCCTCTGTATAGTAACTGCTCAACCACTCAACAGGGAGTAAACCCAGTGTCCTGCATAAGCAGGTGGATCCTGGGGCTGATCCTATCTGGCTTAAAATCCCAGTCTCCTAATGAACTGGTTCTCAGGCCATTCCATGTTTTACACACATACACACACACACACACACAAACTGAGGGTGATAATGATGATAACAGTTGTCTATGAGTTTAATACTTTCAAAATGCTTTGAAAGTGCCTGATGGGTGGTAAATGTTCAGTAAGTATCTGTTAAACTGACTTATCTGGGAGATCCTTACAGGTAGGGATTGAGTTTATGGTATTTTTGGTGTTGGCACAGGATCAGATCTACTATTTGTTGAACAAGCCTTGAACCAGTCACTTAACCTCTCTGAACCAAAGTCTCCTTGTCTGAAATAAGACCTAATAATCTCTACCTCACGGGGTTGCTGAGAGGATTACATTGGATTAAGGCATCTAAGAGGGCCAGAACAAGGACTAACACATCCCTGATGACCACTCTGACAGCTGGAAGTTCTTTTATGAATCCCCAAAAGAAAAAACATTGCCTGCCATCTTGTGTCACCAACGTGGCAGCTGACTTAGATAAGAAAGCATTTCTGATGATGCCTTGATTTGGACATTTCTCAGCCCCAGAGCTGTAAGATTTTACCCTAATAAATTTCCCATTAAAAAAGCCAACACAGTTCTGGTACTTTGCATTAGTAGCCCTTTGGCAAACTAAAACAAAAATTGGAACCAGTAGAGTGGGGTGCCACTGCTCATAATTACCAAAATTCTGGAGTGGTTTCATAAACAGATAAGGAACATTTTTCGAGGAATTGTGAGATGCTCTATAGAAAAGGTAAAAAATGTCATTGAAGAGACCGTTGGGAGGAATATGGATCCTAAAGGTATTTCCTATGAGGCCTTAGAAGGAAATGATAAAACTGTTATTGGAAACTGTTATTTAAAACTGTATTTTAAAGTAGAAGAGAATCTGGCAAAATTGACTCCTGATGTTAGACGGAAGGCTGAATTTGAAAATGACAAGCTTGGACATGTAGCTGAGGAGATTTCCAAGGTAAATGTGGAAAATCAGCCTGGCCTCTCCTTGCAGCTTATATCAAAATGTGAGGGGTTAAAATAAAAATAAAAATAAAATTTTAAAAAATGTGAGAGGAAAGGGATACGCTGAGAACTGAACTGCTGGGCACAAAGAAACCAGAAATGATGGTTTGGGAAACTCCACGCTTCCAGAAAATAAGCCCCAGAGGATAATGCCCCATGTGAGGTTTTAACTAAACTTGGAAATTATAAGTCAGGATTGGAAATGCAGTTATTGATGAAGGACTTGTGGAAAGTGTTACTATCTGGTGACTTGAACCCTGTTTTAGTCAAAGGGATGCTGATACACAATACCAGAAATCTGTTGGTTTTCATAAAGGATTTTTATTTGGGGTAGAAACTTAGAGTTACCAGGCCATAAAGCAGAAGTTACTACCCTCACGAAAGTCTGCTGCCATGTGTTCGGCCAGGATTGCTGCCAACATCAGCAAGGGTTCAGCCTTCTTCTTCCTCTTAAGGTTCTGTGGTCCCAGCTTCTTCCAATATCAGCTGTAGGCTATGTATTAGTCAGGGTTCTCTAGGGAAACAGAATCAACAAGAGATATCTGTCAATAGTATGCAATTTTATAAAAGTCTCTCACGTGACCATGGGGATGCACAAGTCCAGGTTCCACAGGCAGGCTGCAACCAGGGGCTCCGATGAAAGTCCAGTGAAGGTTCTTCATGAGTTCTGGGAGACACTGGCTGTCCAAAGATGAGCTGGGAAATTCTCACTCAATGCTGGAATCACTTCCCCTTTTAAGGCATTCAGCTGATTGGATAAAGCATCCCTCATTGCTGATGGCAATCTCCCTGATTGATGTAATTGTAATCAGCTATCTATGATTTACCACTGCAGTAAAGTCAGTGGTGGCTAAAGCCCATAAATGCCCTTGTATTACAGTTAGCCTAGTGCTTGCCTGACCAAACAACTGGGCACAATTACCTGGCCGAATTGACACATTAGCCTAACCATCACAGTCCACCCCTTGTCAACTTGGCAACCATACACATTACCTTAAACCATACTTAGTCTCTAAGTAAAAACAATAACAAACATGCATATATATATATATATATATATATATGTATGTATGTATGTATATATATGCACCTAACAATGTTCAACTCTCCTGTATACAACTGGAAACACATTGATTCCATACAGAATAGGGTTCAAGATCTTAGGTAATGTTCACTCTTAAACTTGATATCCCCAAATATTATGAAAAGAAGATACAACTTGTTATATGATAAGGGAAAAGTTTGGGGAAGAAGACAAAGAAATTTGTTTTGTGTACATATACAATCATCATCATAATGAATCAAGTAAGAAAGATTCATGACCATTACAGTCCTCATTTCTGTAACTGGTCACATGGTTGAAGTCCATATATATCACTACCTTCTTCCACTACCCATTCCATGTTTCCATTACCTCAGCAAGCACTTCATCTGGCCATGTTTTTTTGCCTGGTGGGGTGACACAAACTTTCATTCCTGAAGATTCTGGGCCATTATTAGTCCTGCTTGGATTGGGTTGTTGCAATTTCCCATTGACTTTAATCATAGGACATGGCAGTACTAGGAAAGGCCCTAGAGGATCTCCTGTATTCCAGGCAAACTCTTCTTTACCCCTCTTATGTAGATGCAGTTCTATTTCCCCTTGATAGTCAGGATCAATCACCCCAGCCAGTACAGTAATTTCCTTCTTGGCCTGTTGATTCAGAGGAAAGAGGAGATCAACAGGACCAGGTGACAGTCTTAACTTCCAGTTCAATGGAATCCTTGTGTGTTTTCTGGTGACAGCACTCTTCCTTTTGGGACTAAAACCTGTACACCAGCAGAATTTGAGGTTGCAGGGACAGGAAGCAAAAATTTTCCTAGTGGGTCACTAGGGGTAATAGTGACTGATGCCACTCCCATTTCTACCCCTTGATTCCTGGACCCATGGACCCTGCTTATGGGAGAAACAGCACCACAGAGTGGACACTGATTTGGAGCATCCTCCAAATTGATTTGGTGAATTCCTCTGCTAAATTCACCCTCTGGTGAGCATTCACATGGGACACAAATACTTTCATGTTTTTTGCCCACTCAAAAAAGTCTATCCACAGACATCTTTGTCACCAATTCTCCAATCATGTTCCTTCCAATTCCCTGATCAACCAGCCAAACCATTGGCAACAGTCCATGAATCAGTGTACAAACGCACATCTGGCCATTTCTTCTTCCAAGCAAAATGAACAACCAGGTGCACTGCTCGAAGTTCTGCCCACTGGGAGGATTTGCCCTCACCACTGTCCTTCAGGGATGTCCCAGAAAGGTGCTGCAGTGCTTGCAGCTGTCCACTTACAGGTGGTACCTGCATATCATGCAGAACCATCTGTAAACCAGGCCCAAGTTTTCTCTTCCTCAGTCAACTGATTCTAAGGGACTCCCCAAGAGGCCAAAGCTGTGGGCTGGGAAAGAGAAGGTAACATGGCAGGGGTGGTGACCATGGGCATTTGGGCTACTTCCTCATGTAACTTACTCATGCCTTCAGGACCTGCTCAAGCCCTGTCCCATATATACCCCTTCTACTTTATTATGCAGTGCTGCTGTGCAAGCCCAACTTTACGGTTTGGGGGGGTCAGACAATACCCAGCTCACAATAGGCAACTCAGATCTCATGGTAACTTGATGGCCCATGGTTAAGTGTTCAATCTCCACTAAGGCCCAGTAGCAGGACAAAAGCTGTTTCTCAAAAGGAGAGTAGTTATCTGCAGAGGATGGCAGGGCTTTGCTCCAAAATCCTAAGGGTCTGCATTGTGATTCTTCTATAGGGGCCTCCAAAGGCTGCAGACAGCATCTCTATTTGCCACTGAAACTTCCAGCACCATTGGATCTGCTGGAGCATATGGCCTAAGTGGTAGTGCAGCTTGCACAGCAGCCTGGACCTGATGCAGAGCCTCTTCTTATTCCAGTCCCCCATCAAAACTAGCAGCTTTTCTGGTCACCTGGTAAATGGGCTGGAGGAGCACATCCAAATGAGGAATGTGTGGTCTCTAAAATCCAAAGAGACCAACTAAGCATTTTGCCTCCTTTTTGGTCATAGAAGGGGCCAAAAGCAACAGGTTATCCTTCCCTTCAGAAGGGATATCTCCACATGTCCCACACCACTGGACACCTAGAAATTTCACTGAGGTGGAAGGACCTTGTATTTTAGTTGGATTTATCTCCCATCATGTCTCACACAAATGCCTTACTAATATGTCTACAGTCTTTGCTACTTCTTGCTCACTAGGTCCTATCAACATGATATCATCAATATATGGACCAGTGTGATGTCTTGTGGGAGGGAGAGATAATCAAGATCCCTGTAGACAATATTACAGCATAGGGCTGGAGAATCGATATAACCCTGAGGACAGTAAAGGTATACTGCTGGCCTTGGCACTGAAAGTAAACTGTTTCTGGTGGTCCTTTTTTTTTTTTAAGATTTATTTATTTATTTCTCTCCCCTTCCTCCCCCACCCCCACCCCAGTTGTCTGTTCTCTGTCTCTATTTGTTGCATCTTCTTCTTTGTCTACTTCTGTTGTTGTCAGCAGCACAGGAATCTGTGTTTCTTTTTGTTGTGTCATCTTTTTGCGTCAGCTCTCTGTGTATGCAGCACCATTCCTGGGCAGGCTGCACTTTCTTTCACGCTGGGTGGTTCTCCTTACAGGGCACACTCCTTGCGCATGGGGCTCCCCTACGTGGGGGCCACCCCCGCGTGGCAAGGCACTCCTTGCATGCATCAGCACTGCGCATGGGCCAGCTCCACCACAGGTTAAGGAGGCCCGGGGTTTGAACCACGGACTTCCCATGTGGTAGACGGATGCCCTAACTGCTGGTCCAAGTCTGCCACCTCTGGTGGTTCTTAGTAATAGCAATGGAGAGAAAATCATTTGCCAAATCAACAGCTGCACACCAGGTACCAGGGGGAGTGTTGATTTGCTTAAGCAATGATACTACATCTGGGACAGCAGCTGCAATTGGAGTCACTACCTGGTTAAGTTTATGGTAATCTACTGTCATCCTCCAAGATCCATCTGCTTTCTGTAAAGGCCAAATAGTAGAGATGAATGGGGATGTGGTGGGAATCACCACCCCTGTATCCTTCAAATCTTTGATGGTGGCACTAATTCCTGCAATCCCTCCAGGAATCTGGTATTGTTTTTGGTTTACTATGTTGCTGGTAGGGGCAGTTCTAGTGGCTTCCACTTGGCCTTTTCCAGCCATAATAGCCCTCATTCCACAAGTCAGGGATCCAATGTAGGGATTCTGCCAGTTACTGAGTATGTCTATTACAGTTATGCATTCTGGAACTGGGGAAATAACCACAGAATGGACCAACTGTGAGATGGACCTGTGCTAAAGCTCCATTAATCACTTGACCTCCATAAGCACTTAACTCTGACTGGTGGACCACAGTGATGTTTTGGGTCTCCTGGAATTAAGGTCACTTCTGAGCCAGTGTCTAATAATCCCCAAAATGTCTGATCATTTCCTTTTCCCAGTGCACAGTTACTCTGGTAAAAGGCCACAGATCTCCTTGGGGAAAGGTGGGAGTAAGATTAACAGTATAAGTTTTGGGCAGTTTAACAGGATCCTTCCCCAAGGAGACCTGGTCTTCTCCTCATTCAAGGGGCTCTGGGTCTGTAAACTATCTTAAGTCTGGGAATTGATTAAGGGACCATGATTCCCTGCATCTGTACTTTGAGTTAGGGTTTTGTTCACTCAACCTAGAACTCTTCTGTTTATACAGATCCAGAAGAAATTTAGTAGATTGCCCATCTATTTCACTGCTAGGTACCCAATGATGTATTAGCCAATGCCATAACTCTATGCAACTCAGACTATTCTGAGTGCTTTTTTGAATCTGCCTTTCATTGTGCTAGCCACATCCACCTTGACTTTGGTGATTAACTGCTGATACTTGACTTTTACCAGACTGACATCCAATCATCCCCATAATGTTTAAGGATTCTAATTCCATCACAGCCCTCCCTGCAGTAATATCTGGACTACAGAGAAGAGCAAACAAAGAGTTCTTCAGGGAAGATGGAGTTAGTCTTACAAATTCACTCCTCACAGTCCTGGTTAAAGGTGTGTCCTCTGGACATTCCTGGGGTGGGTGGGCAGCTCTCAAATGGTAAATCTATTCTAGCATTCCAGTCTCCCTAAGCCTTCGAATTCCCTCTTCTACTGTATACCAGGGCAAACTGGGCATCTCAACGGAAATATACTAGGCCATCTCTTCATCCGTGCTTCAGTCAGCCACCCAAACAAACTGTTAGAGCTCTTTCTAATCCCTCAAGCTACAGCATTGAATCCAGAATTTCTGCTTAGTGGGCCCAAATCAATAAATTCAGCCTCATCCAACTTTATATTCCTTCCACCATAATCCCATACCCTTAGTATCCATTCCCACACATATTCCCCTGATTTCTGCCTATATAAGTTGGAAAACTCATGCAGTTCTTTCATGACTTCCTCATGGGTCACACTTTGTATTTCACCTTTGGGGACTTGTGATTTTAGTCTAGTAATAGGTCTCAAAGACAGGAGAGGTGATGGGGGTGGGTAAGGAGAAGGATTAGAAGTGCCTTGCAGGCAGCGGACTTGGCCCAGTAGTTAGGGCGTCTGTCTACCACATGGGAGGTGCGCGGTTCAAACCCCGGGCCTCCGACCCCTGTGGAGCTGGCCCATGCACAGTGCTGATGCGTGCAAGGAGTGCTCTGCCATGCACGGGTGTCCCCGGCGTGGGGGAGCCCCACGTGCAAGGAGTGCGCCCCGTAAGGAGAGCTGCCCAGTGCAAAAGAAAGGCACCGCACACACGGAGAGCTGACACAACAAGATGATGCAACAAAAAGAAACACAGATTCCCGGGCCGCTGACAACAACAGAAGCAGACAAAGAAGACACAGCAAATAGACACAGAGAACAGACAACCAGGGTAGGGGGGGAAGGGGAAATAAATAAATAAATAAATCTTTAAAAAAAAAAAAAAAAAAAAGAAATGCCTTGCAAGCTACTGACCTCAGGGCATTCCCTTGCATTTTCTTCTGGTGAGAGAGGATTAACTCTTCAGAGAGCAGTTGGAAGGCAGTTTCCTCAGGGCAGCCTGGAGGCTTGGCAGTGCATACTGGAGTTTGGTTGGTATGTGCCTCAGGGCTGGGAGGAGGGCCAGACTCCCTGGGGCAGGCTGGAGGCTGGGCAGGGCAGGCTTCAGTTTGGCTGGTACCCACCTCAGGGCTGGAAGTTGTTTCAGACTCCCTGGGGAAGTCTGGAGGCTGGATGATACAAGGTTGACAAGGTGTAGTCTGGACAGGGCAGGTCATGGCAGGCCTATCTGGCAGTCTCAGCAGAATTCAGGGTTCCAATGCCTCCACCAATATTATCATCATCCCATATGTCTCCATCCCAATTCCTCTGGATTCCACTCTTTTCCAATCAATGCCTTCACTTTAACTGTAGAAACCCTGCAGGGTTGAGATTTTGGTTTCCTATCTAATCCTGCTACTCATAAAATGAGAGTTTGGTTCTCAGATATTTTGAGCCTGTGGCTACAGGAGACAAGATTTTATTTCAGAGCACACATAGAAACTTTCCCATCATTTATGCCGCGTTTAAGTTTCAAATTTGAAGTCTTTAACTCTTCTCTTTCTTTTGTAACAGTATCCAGAGTATCTAGGAGGAGCCAGACATCATTATACCATTTGACTCCACAAAACTCTGTTAAGGTATTGAAAGCACTCTTACCCAGATCCTTGCTTCTTATAAATGAGGATGTAGGGGAAGCCAGTGATGATATTTTGCTTATCTCAACTGCCAACTCCCTCCATGGACTGTTAGCAGCCTATTCATTATTGGAAAGGGAGTCGTCAATACCCTTGAGTCCAATTAGAGTAGAAAGACAATTACAAAATGCCCAGATCCACCTCAGACACCCCATGTTTAAGACTCTGTTCCTCAAGAACCACTCCCGGTACCAAGCTGTATTAGTCAGGGCTCTCTAGGGAAACAGAATCAACAAGAGATATCTGTCAATAGTATGCAATTTTATGAGTCTCTCACATGACCGTGGCGATGCACAAGTCCAGGTTCCACAGGCAGGCTGCAACAGGGGCTCCGATGAAAGTCCATTGAAGGTTCTTGACAAGTTCTGGGAGATGTTGGCTGTCCAAAGATGAGCTGGGAAATTCTCCCTGAATGCTGGAATCACGTCCCCTTTTAAGGCATTCAACTGATTGGATAAAGCGTCCCTCATTGCTGATAGGCAATCTCCCTGATTGATGTAATTGTAATCAGCTATCTATGATTTACCACTGCAGTAAAGTCAATGGTGACTAAAATCCATAAACGCCCTTGTATTACAGTTAGCTCAGTGCTTGCTTGACCAAACAACTGGGCACAATTACCTGGCCAAGTTGACACATTAGCCTAACCATCATAGGCTGGGATAAGCCTTGTCTCTCTCCCGGGGCTCATTCCTCTCTGGGCTCAGCTTCTCTGTTCTCTCCATTAGGACAGCTCTAGACTTTCAGGGTCTCTCTCTTCCCGGGGCCTCTGCTGTGTTTTGGGGCCATCTCTATTCCTCTGTATTCTTCTCCTGTGTGTTTACTTCCCAGAGTTCCAGCATCCAAAATCCCAACCTCCCTTCTCTGTGGTGTGGTTTCTCTGTGACTCCCCATCCACCAAGGGGGCAGGAACTCAACGTCCTGCTGACTTGGCCCAATCAAAGCCTTAATCTTTATTTAATCAAGTAAAAGTAAAACCTCTGAATCCAATATAATCTGATATGCCCAGAGGAAAAGACCAATGTACAAACATAATCCAGTATCTATTTTTGGATATCATAAATAATATCAAACTGCTACAGGCCCCTATGAACTGCATGCAAAACCAACAAGCTATTTGAAAGGTCTGTATAAACCAGTTCACTGTCAGCCTGGACTGAAAAGACAAGGAAGGGAGAGATTAAAGGAAAAATAGCTTCAAGAGGAAAACCATGGAAGCTGAGGCTTGGGCTTGGGACATCTTCTAGGGCCAGGAGAGGAACCCCACTCATTTGTGTGGGAAGGGTGAATTTGCCCCAGCATTTGAAGAGGGTGGCTCCCCCAGTCCATTGTTCAGGGAGAGTTTGGTCACTCCAGGCTGCAGAGAGGGTGGAGCACATTCCCTGGTGGTTGGGGAGAGTTAGGTCACCAACCCCTGCTCTGAGGGAATTGGGCCTATTTCCCATAGATTAGAGAAAGTTAAGTCACCAACCCCTGTTCTGAGGTGGTTGGGCCCATAAGCCAGAGATTAGGGAGAATGTTACCACCACCCCCACTGTATTTAGGGGGCTGAGATTTTCCCCCGACATTGGGGAAAGTGTAGGCATCACCCTAACATTCTTGGAGGGTGAGGTTGAGGGCTTGGCTGGCACCCAGATGCTTAATGAGGGTGGGACGGAGAAGATGGCTGCCCGGCAAGCCCTTGGAAGGGATGGGCCCCCATGAGGCCCCAAGAAGAAGAAACCATCATTCCATAAATGACTCTCAGACTTTGAAATCTAATTGAATATACCCTGCAGGTTTTCAGAAGTGTTTAGGACCTGTGATACCTGTTTTCCTTCCAATTTCTCCTTATGATAGTACAAATATTTATCCTGTGACTGGCCCTCCTTTTTATATTGGAAGCAGATAACTTGTTTTCTAAATTTCACAGATCTACAGCCAGAGGGGAATTTTGACCCAAGACAGACTGTATCTCTATAACTGATTATTTACTTAGCAGTGCTACTGAAATGATTTAAGGCTTTTGAAATATTGACAGGTAATGAATGTATTTTGCATTTGGAAAGAACATGTCTTTTTGGGATTCAGAAAGTGGAATGTGACAGTTTGAAGTTCTTTCATGAATCCCAAAAAGAAAACGATTATGTTTTTAAACTAATCCATTCCTGTGAGTGTGAGGTTTACTTTATTGGACTACATCAGTGAGGGATAACTCTGGTTGAGTCTCCACCTTCATACTGATAGAACACACAGGAAAAAGGGAGCTCTGCCATATTTACTCTGGCCACCTGCAAGAGAAAAGAGTCCAGATTTACCCACAGCTGCAAAAAGACAAAGAAACCCAGAGCAGCTGAGAGAGGAGGCCTGGAAAGAGACAAGCCCTGTGCCCGGTTGCCCACAGCTGAGCAGGGAGAGGAGGTGAGCCTGGAGGAGAAGGGGGAGACCTACGCAGAGATCACGCACCATCCTGCGTCACCACACGGCACATGACTGGTGAGAAGGCATCTCTGATGGTGCCTTGACATTTCACTGCCTTGGAACTGAAAGTTTTTTTACACTAATACATTGCCCGTTATAAAAACCAACTCTGGTACTTTGCATCGCCTGCCCTTTGGCAAACTAAAACAACCACTAAATGAATTCTCTTCCCTTTCCTACTCAGACTCCCAATCCAGTATGCACAGAACTTTCTGCTCACTCTGCTCAATGCTGCAAAAGGCCTGCTGTGTCCTTGGAACCCACTCATGGTGAGCTCAAAAATCAGTTTCCAGTGACCCCTGCACCACGCAGTGACAGGGGAGAAATGGCCCGATTGTGTATTCTGGCACATGGGAGTTCAAATTGGAGGTCTGTGACTTTACAAAAATAAAAGTATTTCACCAAACCTCGGTTTACTGCCCGGTTAGGAGAGGGCTCAATCCAAATTTTCTGTATTAGAGTAAAGGGTAGATGCCAAACTGCTTGTTATACGAAGTCACTCTCGTTGCTGAGGAAGAAGGCGATATCGGGAGGGAATTGACAACCAAGAGAAAAATCCAGCCCTCCTAGCGGCCGCCACGCTCTCGCCGGGTCAAAGGCGCGGGGCGGAGCCACGGCATCGATCAGTCGGCGCTCCTCTAGGCACTCGATCGCGTTGAGGCCAGCGTGAGGGATCGACGCTCCTCGTGCTAGCCTTTGGCTACCTGGGGAGGGAGAGAGCCGGAGTGTCCGGGCCGAACAAGACACGTCTTCGCCGGGGACAAATCGAAACCGTGCGAACGGCACAGGGGTCAGTCTGAGCAACATGAAAGAGCCGGGAGCCCTCGCTCGGCAGAAGCGCAGGAGGCCGGCCTGGGGAGGGGAGGGCAGTAATTTCGCTTTGCGCCTGCGTGAGAGAGAGCCGGTTGTCCTTTGTTCTGCGCCTGCGCAGCTCTCGGTGTCGCGTGGGTGTGATTCTACTGCTTTTGCGCGGCCGTGTGCTTTGTCATTTTGCTCCCAGTTGCTGTTCCCAGGGTGGTTACCCTGGAGTGGGGCTCCTGGAAAAGCTGCAGCTCTTGGGTCCCGAATGTGGACCGCGAAAATTGTAGCCCTGGGGAAGGCGCCGGGGAGGGAATGGGTCCGAGGGCTCGGGGTGGAAGGTTGGTGTGAAATATCTGGGGACCCAGCCCCAAGGAAAGGTTTTTCTATGTCGATGGGCATTATTAACTGAGAGCGTCTAGCAAAGTTAAGTGGCCTCGATCCAATTTCGAAATTAAGTCACCGTGCTTTGAAGGATCAACCAGCAAGTCCAAAGTAGGAGGCAGGAGGTGTTGGCGGCCCCGGGGACGGCACAAATCCGAAACTGAGGGCCTCTTTATAGAGCCAGATGCACCCTGTGCCATCCGGTGAGGCTTTCTGGAAAATAACCGAAGTTCTCTAAAGTTTTACAAAGCCCTTAAGAAAGGTATTTTTGCACGGTTTCTTTGGAATACTGCCACAATTAAAATCGAGGGACTAACTGGGCAGTCTTCTCAGAAAGCCAAATGGAGGCCCATCGATGGTGGAAGCCACCTCTGGAAGGCTCCAAACAAGCACGAGGCTCTCAGAGGGGCTGTTTCAGGTCGACCTGAGACCTCTGGGGGGCTCTCAGGAGCTGTTTGATGTGGCAAACCTCAGACCCTCTGGGAACCCTGGTGAGATTCTCAGGCATGTCTTTTTACCAGCCAACTTGAAAGATGTCTCTGGAAAGTACTTTCGAGATGCTGATTTTGAAAGCTCATTTAAGAGAACTCAGATGACTGTGGTTGGTGGCTTCCTAGACAACTCTATTGTGTAGCCAGGAGGAACCCACTTGGCTGTTTATAAGGTCTGTAATAAAAAGCTGTGTCTGGTTGGTGACCTTCAGAAGTCAGGGCCTGAGTCCACTTGGGCTGTTTTATACTATACTTGGCTACCTTAACATGACCAGGAAGAAGCCTTTTCATCAGGCTCTACCTGAGGGACTCGGGGAAGCTGATTTATAAGTCCAAGACAAGAACCACTCTGCGTGGTCTCAACCTTTATCTGACCCCTTTTCCAAGAGCTGGGTCATACTCCCACACAAACAATTTAGGGAATGAGCTTGGAGGAGCTGAATTGTTAAGCCACAACAGTCCACTGAGAAAAGTTGTTTTATGCAGCCTGTACCTGACCTTGCCCTGAAGCTGTCCCATGCCATGAGGACAATATGTTTGGCACTCTCGAAGGCTAGCTGTGAAGCCAGGACCCAGGACCGTTCAGGCAGACTGTATTCCTGACATCTTCAGCCATGCACATACAGAAGCCTTCTATGACTTCCGTGATCTTTTTTTAAAAATCTTTTGAGATCAAATTCACATTACATAAAATTTACCATTTAAAATGTGCAATTCAATATTTGTTTTTTAAATCAATTTTATTGAAAGATATCACAAACCATGCAATCCATCTAAAGTGTACAATGACTTTTAATATAATCAGAGTTGTATATTTTTCTTTTTTTTTCAACTTTTTTTAATTTTTAAAGTCATTTTAGATTACATAAATGTTACATGTAAAATACAGCGGATTCCCATATACCCCACCTCCTCCCTTTCCCATACTTTCTCCCATTAACAACATCTTTCATTAGTGTGGTACATTTGTTACAACTGATGGACCTGTATTGAAGCATTGCTTCTAAGTACGGTCTATAGTTCACACTATGTTTTACACTTTGCACTACACAATTTATAGGTTTTTTGTATGCTAGATAACTCACTCTCAATATTTTATGATAATCCTAAAATATTTTTCTAGCATATTGCTATTTTAATTCTTGGAGATATGCTCTTTCATAATAAGATAGTCTACTTTGAAGTAAGAGTTAAGGAAATAGCATGTATATGTAAACAGTTTTGATAATTTATCAACAGTGGCAAATATACATCAACTACCTGGTGGTTTATATTTTGACATAATGAGGAAGTTATTCCATTTTACTTTTAGTTATATCTTGCTAGCTATGTGATGTAGAAGCCATTTCATATTACTATTTGTTCCATAGTCTCTTTTTTTGGTCTTTATTTTTTTAATGTTACATTAAAAAAATATGAGATCCCCATATACCCCCCCATCCCACTCCTCCCCCCATAACAACAACCTCAACTATCATGAGACATTCATTGCATTTGGTGAATACATCTCTGAGCACCGCTGCATCTCATGGTCAATGGTCCACATCATAGCCCACACTCTCCCACAGTCCACCCAGTGGGCCATGGGAGGACATACAATGTCCGGTAATTGTCCCTGCAGCACCACCCAGGACAACTCCAAGTCCCGAAAATGCCCCCACATCACATCTCTTCCACTCCCTACCCCCAGCAGCCACCATGGCCACTTTCTCCACACCAATGCCACATTTTCCTTGATTACAAATCACAATAGTTCATGAATAGAATATCAGTAAGTTCACTCTAATCCATACTCTATTCCTCCCTCCTGTGGACCTTGGAATGGTTATGTCCACTCTACATCTATATCAAGAGGGGGCTTAGATTCCACATGGATGCTGGATGCAATCCTCCTGCTTTCAGTTGTAGGCACTCTTGGCTCCCTGGTGTAGTGGTTGACCTTCTTCACCTCCATGTTAGCTGAGTGCGGTAAGTCCAATAAACGAGAGTGTAGGAGCTGCAAGTCTGTTGATGCTCAGGGCCTGGCTATCACATGGTCAGTGCAGAGATTCAGGTCCCCTGAGTATACACTAAACCCCAGCACCAACGACAGTTCTGGTAAAAGTAACAGGAGAGACTTGTGAACAAAGATCACATCTAAGTCCAGCTCCATCACACAGAAGCACAAACTCCAAAGTCTGGCCAACTGACATGGCACTGAGCTCCATCTGTCATTACCATAGAACCTGTGGGTCTCTGTAGCCGTCAGAAGAACCAATACCTGGGGTTGTATCTACTTTATCTGTCTCTGGGACTCTGCTCAGGTGTGCATAAAGGCAACCCCTCTGATAACCTCCTGGCTCTTTTTGGAGACTCATAGCCATATAAACTCATTTGTCCTTTCTGTTTCCCCCTTTTATTCAGGTCAAAAAGCATTTTTAACTCCTGGTATTACATGTAGACTGAGATATACAGAGTTGTATATTCATCACTGCAATCAATATTAGAGCATTTTCCTTACTTCAAAAAGAAAAACCCCTTAGTAGTCACTTCTCAATCCCTCTGTCCTTCCCCAGCCGTACATAACTGCTAATCCATTTTTTTTTTAAGATTTATTTATTTATTTCTCTCCCCTTCCCCCGCCCCATCCCTGTTGTCCATTCTCTGTGTCTATTTGCTGCATCTTCTTTGTCCGCTTCTGTTCTCAGCAGCACGGGAATCTCTGTTTCTTTTTGTTGCGTCATCTTGTTGCGTCAGCTCTCCTTGTGTGCAGCACCATTCCTGGGCAGGCTGAACTTTATTTCACGCTGGGCGGCTCTCCTTACGGGGCACACTCCTTGCGCATGGGGCTCCCCTATGTGGGGGACACCCCTGCGTGGCAGGGCACTCCTTGCGTGCATCAGCACTGCACATGGGCCAGCTCCACACGGGTCAAGGAGGCCCGGGGTTTAAACTGCGGACCTCCCATGTGGTGGATGGACGCCCTAACCACTGGGCTAAGTCCGCCGCCATGCTAATCCATTTTTGGCTATAAGAGATCTTTTAAAACCAATACCTGTTGAGCACTGGAAGATTGACTTTATATGAAGTGAGGATACAATGTCACTCATGCTTTTTTATATTGTCTATACTTAGCATGACCTTAGGTGTCAGTTTGCCTGGAATGATACCAGTTTATGACTTGTCTGATCATAAATATTGATAACACTCTGGGTTAGCTGATAAATTTTATCATTCACCCACCTCTGCCTGACCACCAGAAGACTATACAACCCGCGATAAGCCCTTTTATGTGGTGCTCTGGGAGGCCCTTCTGGAAGGGTGTTTGATATGGCATCTGCTGACCCCCCTCTGGAAGGCTGTTTGTGTAATACAAACTTTCGTGAAAGACAGGTCAGTGAGGAGGTCTGGGGAGCCACTCAGTAAAGCCAGGCCACGGGGCTGCTCCCACTGATCCCTTTCTCTAGAAAACTGCTTGGTACAACTGTCGAGAGGCCTTTTTATCAGACTGCGACATGGAAACATTGGAAGGCTGATGGGTAAAGCCAGGAGACGAGGGCATGGAGAAAGGCAGCTTTCTATGGCCCATACCTGCCCTTGCCTGGAACGTCATCTCAAATGGCTTGTTGTCTGAAGGCTGCTTCTTACAGCCCACGTGAGGCCTGCTCCTCGGAAGGCTGTTCCGTGCAGCCAGATGAAGTCTCTTTCTCCTAGATGGCCATTTCACGAGGCTGACAGGAGCCAACATCAGGCAGCCTCTGGAGGGTTGACTGATAAAACCAACAGAAGACGCTCCAGGCATTGTAAAGAGTCTGGAAGACTGGTTTGTAAAACTAAGCCAGAACCTGAGATCCTGAGAGGCTGTCTCACCTGGCCCTCAGACAAGGCCTCCAGGTAGAAGGAGACCAGTTTTTAAAACTGGTCACGAGGCCACTTCGGAAGACTGACATAGCAGCATGCAGCTCTTTCCCCCAGAGGTGGTTTGATGTCACAGCTATTTGAAAGGTGAAAGTGAAGAGGTTCTGGGGGGCCGTGGCAACAGGCTGTTAAGATGTGGAGGCTGACAAGGCCACAGGCCTCCTGACCCGGAAACTTGCCTCGTGCTGCCGACATAGGCCCTCTGGGAGGCTGGCATTTAGGATCAGTCACGAGGGCCTTTGGGAGGCCACTGTGACACCTGGAAACTCATGCGGCTCTCCTACACTCCATCGTGGAACTGTCATACAATGTCATCATAAGTTTCTCTAAATGCCTTTACGTAAGCCACTCACTGAGGAACTCTGGATAAAACCCAGGGGGGGACAGATAAGACTGTTTCGCACAGCAAGAGGGGACTGTTCTGTGCAGCCAACTTGAGGCCTTTTCCCAGAAAACGTTCTTGTGGTCGTCGAGGGATGAGGGCTATGTCGTAGGGCTGGTTGACACAACAGCACCTAGGGCCATCTAGGGAGCTGGGCTCGGCAAGGCCCAGCAAGCCCTCCAGGGGGCAATTCTGTAAGGTCAGCCTGGGCAGCCAGTTCACAAAACCCAAATCTGCATCCCGAGGAGACTGGTTTATAGGCCATTGAAACCCCTGGAGGATGTTTTATAAGGCTGCTCCAAGAGACCAGTTTACAAAGCTGGACGTAAGGCCTCCGTGGAAGTCGTTTTTATAGGAAGGTAAATAAGTGGCCTTCCGGGAGGCCTCTTTATAGTTCTCTGTGAGAAGCTGGGAGATGAGGCTTTTGAGGTCTTTGAGGTGCTCAGGAGGAGACTTCTCTTGGTTGCTCTGTAAGGCTCAGTGAGGACACTCTGGGGAGACAGGGCCACCAGGGAGGCCAATCGACAGGTCCCTTTTGAAGGCCCGCGTGCTGCTTTGGGCGTGAGCAGTGGTGAGGCCACACTGCGAGGTGAGACCGGGAAGCGGCCCAGGCAGGCTGTGAACGAAGCCAGCACCAGGCATTTCCAAACCCTCCAGGAAGCTAGTCATGGAAATGGTCACGGCATGCTGGGGCCAGGCCACTTGGACGCTCAGTCCCAGCACTCACTGAGCAAACCAGGAGGGACGTCCGTGTGAAACGGACCGAGAGAGGCTCTGTGGGTACAGTGGTCGGCGAAGCCGGCGCCGTCTTCACCCCAGAGGCCCAAGAGCATTCTGGATAGACCCGCCACTGGCTGTGTGAACTTGTGGCAAATTGCCCAACCTCTCAGATCTCACAGTTTTCATCTGTAAAGCTCACTTCGTAGGGTTGTGCGGGACATGCTAGATAATAGGCACATAGGGAAGGGTATGGAGATTGACCAGAATTTAAGTCCATTTTCCCACACAGTGATTAACTGTGGGGCTTTGAGAGGGCCCTTCATTTTTTCTGGGCTTTAATTTCCTCATCAGTAAAATAGGAAGTTGGGGGATGGGGGTAGGAGGAGTGTGGTGGGGTTGTAGGGGAAAAGATCATGGCCCTATCTGCTTTATGGCATTGTGTGGGACAAATAAAAGTAGAGGGAAGGGAATGGTGGCCTTGCTAGAGGCTGTAAAACTAGGAAGAACTCTGAATGTCTCTTTTTCTTCAGGACAGACCCAGGAAGTAGAACTTTGAAAATAATAACAAATGAGAAAAATGCATCCTTTCTCTTCTGCAGAATGGTAATAATAAATCCTTTTCTTGGGAGTTAAACAGCCCAGGTTCCCAGCTAAAGCACCTGCAGGCTTGTGATCTTGTGACTCAGTTCCCTCGTTTATAAGATGATGGATTTGGAGCCAGGTCCTGTGGGTTGAAAACCTCAGCTCTGTCCCGTGGTAAGTGGATTACTTTGAGGAAGTTTAACTTCTCTGCTTCAGTTTCCTTGTTTATGAAACGGGGGTGCTGATACCTTCTTAGAGTTCTTGTAAGGATTAAAAGTGGAAAGTGCTTAGTGGATTCTTGGCTTAGGGTAAATGCTTCATAATTGTTTGCGTTCGACTTCGTAGGCTCACTGTGAGGCTGAGTGCACTAATCTCAGCAGTGCTTCCAGCACCCTGCCTGCCATCGCTGTTACTCTGATCTGGGGGAAGAGGAGCTAGGGTGCAGCCCAGGAGCAGGGATGACGGCGCCCAGCCCACCTGCAGGACCACATCCACGGCATGTCCTTCACATCTTTTGGCCTCCCCATCTGCTGCTGGCTTCTTCGTACACGTTAGAGCTAAAGGAAGCCATGCTTCCGGTTCGCATGTGTGTTAGGGATTGTTCTGGAAGTCTAGGCAGGGTGTTTATTAGATACCTATCGCTGCGTAACCAATTACCACAATCTCAGCAGCTTAAAATTACGTGCCTTTATTATCTCATGGTTTCTTCCAAAAGGAGTATGGGCAGATAAGGTAGCTGAAGGCAAAGAGAAAGGGGTTCTCAGCTACTCAAACTCGACAGATGCCCACTGCACTGTCTGCCTGTTTGCTCGACAGTGGAGAAGCACCGTCTTAGGGCCACCTCACCGTTGTCGTAAGCGCCACCGCCATGCTGGTGGCTAAACACAGGCTCATTCTTGGCCTTGCTTGGCCTTCCCGGGCAGCTTTTCTCCCGTCTCGTGGCTCTGTCATCTCCTAGGACCTCGGAGTCCTTCACTTCCAGCCAGTGGATGGAGGAGGGTATGAGGTGCCAATGCGCCAGGCCCCCCGAGGAGGCAGCCGCACCTGCATTCACGTCGCGTGGTCGCATCCAGCTCTAGGGGAGCCGGGACATGCAGTCTAACCATGTGGTCGGGGGGTGGGGGAGACATATGGCTTTTGGTGACCATTAGGCAGGGGTTGGCAAACTGCAGCCCACGGGCAACCCCTGGCCCTTCTGTTTTTGTAAATAAAGTTATATTGGAACACAGCCACGCCCCTTTGTGGCTAGTTGCTTTTATGCTAGAAAGGCAGAGTCCTTGCTCCTGTGACTTTATGGCCCACAGAGTCTAAACTGTTTACTCTCTGGCCCTTTACTGGAGAAGTTTGCCTGCCCCCAGCACAGAGCAGACTCTGGAACGCCTAGGACCGAACGCGGGTGGGGGTGGAGCAGCTGGCAGCAGAACACGAGAACACAGCACGGGCGAACCGCGTAACTACCGGGGAGCCCTGGAGCCGGGCCCCCTCCGGGACTTTGTCCTGAGGACTGGCCTGTGCCCAGGCCCAGCTCCCAGGCCGACGCCCCCACAGGCACCACCTGGACGTGTTTTCTCTCCGTATGTTCCAGGCTTCTTCCTGCGAAGTTAAGGTCTCATTCCTTCCACACCCTGACTGAGTGCCTACTATGTGCCTGGCTCTGCCTTTAGCTAGGGAAATAGAGAGAAATGGGATAGGCCCTGCCCTGGGTGAGCTCACAGTCTAGCATTGGAGAGACAGATAAAAGCAGTTATTTGTAATACATATGTACCCCAAGGGCTGTGGGACACAAAATACTGTTGGGGCTTCGTGGCAGGTTTCACTCAGCAGGTCATTTAAAGTGGGCGTTAAAGATTGGATAGGGGGAAACGGACTTGGCCCAGTGGTTAGGGCATCCATCTACCACATGGGAGGTCCGCAGTTCAAACCCCGGGCCCCCTTGACCCGTGTGGAGCTGGCCCATGCGCAGTGCTGATGCGCGCAAGGAGTGCCGCGCCACGCAGGGCTGTCCCCCGCGTAGGGGAGCCCCACGCGCAAAGAGTGCACCCGTGAGGACAGCCACCCAGCGCGAAAGGAAGTGCAGCCTGCCCAGGAATGGCGCCGCCCACACTTCCCCGTGCCACTGACAACAGAAGCGGACAAAGAAACAAGATGCAGCAAATAGACACAGAGAACAGACAATGGGGGGGGGGGGATGGTTAAATAAATAAATCTTTAAAAAAAAAAAAAAGATTGGATAGGAATTTGCCAGGCACAGGAAGGGTGTCATTCCAGGCAGAAGGGAAATACATGTTGCTCTTGGAACAAACACTTGCCCTGTATCCTTTGTGTGCCAGGCACTGTGCCAGTCTCAGAGGAGACAGGTGACAGGGGTCCTGCCCTCACAGTGTTTGGGCCTTGTCACTGCAGATCAGGTACATACAAAAGACAAGGACAGGCTGCAGTGGGGAACGTGTGTCTAAGGGACCAAGGCCGGGCACCGCCTGTAACTTTTGCTTTCTTCTCCACCAGGCAGGCATCAGATTGCACTGGCGGCACGCGAGATGGCAGAAGGTGCCCACCAGCTCGGGGAGGCCCTCAGGGCACTCCTGCCGCCCACCCCAGAAGGCCTGAAGCTGGACCTCGGCGAGAGCGTGGAGAGGAGCGTGGTGCTGCTGCTGCGGCAGGCCACCGAGCTCTTCTGCGCGGGCAGGAGGCGTGAGTGTCTGCAGGAGAGCGAGGTGATCCTCGACTACTCGTGGGAGAAGCTCAACACGGGCACGTGGCGCGACGTGGACAAAGACTGGCGCCGGGTCTACGCCTTCGGCTGCCTGCTGAAAGCCGTGTGCCTGTGCGAGGTGCCCGGCGATGCCGCCGCCGCCGCCACCGCAGCCCTGCGGGTCTGTGACCTGGGCCTGCTGATGGGGGCGGCCATCCTCGGGAACGCCCTCATCAGGGTCGCCGCAGTCCTGCAGGCGCACCTGCCCCCGGGAAAGAGGCCCGCCCAGGGCCCGCCCCCGGCGCAGCCCGGCCGGAAGGTAGGGGGTGAGATGTCACCGCCACCCTTCACACGTCCTAGCCCCCCGCTTCCCTGGGAGGGGCTCGTCAGCGCTCCCGCAGCACGCTCACCTCATCTCTGACTGAAAAGTGTCTGTTCAGTTTGGAGATAGAGCAGCTCGGTCCGTTTTCTCAAAAACAAAGGGTTTTTTTCCTTCAGTTTCTGCAAAAGCAGTGCCCTTTTGGGGAGGAGGGAGGTGGCAGCTTTGTGGTTCCTGAGAGAAGCAGCTCAAAGGGATCGTGTGGGCGAGAGCCGCCGCTGTGAAGCCCTTTTCTTCCAGCGTTTTCTCAGCCAGCTTCTTGCATCACCCACGTCTCTGGCTGCCTGTGCCTCTGGGCGGCTGAGCCCGGCTGAGCCTCTCTGACCAGGCAGCTTCCATGCCAGGCGACCGGTCTGTCACGTTCCTTAGATCCTTGCAGGTGTCAGTGCCAAAGAGCACCAAAGGCAGAGGGGATAGTTCACCCAGAAGAGCACAAACCCCAGCGCCAAATCGCAGGCTCACGTCCAGTCCCCCTGTGCTGAGCGAGGCAGTTAACGCCACTGAGCCTCGGTTTCCTCATCTGTGAAAAGGCGGTTAGAGGACCGGCCCCCAGAAAGGAAGGAATTAAGACCAAGGGGCATTTTTCTAAATACTTTCCTGTATTTTCAGAATTTCCTACAGTGAGTATGATTTTTATATCAGAAATGCAAACAGATGTCACTGAACACACATGCATGTAGCCAAACTATAATGAAATCCTGCAAAGTGGGAAGAAAAATTGGCAGCAAACATACCCGCATAAATATCTATTATATAAGGAGTTATTATACAAATCTATAAGGAAGAACCTGGGCTTCCGGAGGTGGACTGTTCACAAGTGGCATGAGGAGGAACTAGCTATATTAAACAGACGTGGAGGAATGGTTCAGAAAAGGTGCAAATAGCAAACGCAGCAAGGCACGCCTTTGGGCTATTAAGTTAGTAAGGGCTCCCCAGCGAGCCCTGGGCCCAGGGCGTGGTGTCGGTCGGCCTTTTGAACGTGCAGATCGAGGGACAGGTAGCTGTCCCCTCGCCCCATGGGTCACACTCCCCCCTACTGAGTCTGTCCCAGGGAGCACGGAGGTGACTTCAAGCCAGGCGGTCCCCCGGCATGGGGCCGTGACTGGCAGTGTCTGGCAGAGTGGAGTCAGCCAGCCTGGGTTCAGTCCCCGCCGGGCCTCACCAGGTGTGAGTCAGGCAGTGCCCTGGCCCCACCGGGCCCGTTGCCTTGTCCGTAAGGACGGGGTGTGCTGAGCCTTACAGGTCACCAGCAGTGGCCCAGACATACCTGGGGCTGGGGCCAGCCCAGAACGGCCCTCGCCCTGTCTTGGAGCTTACCTTCCACTGAAGCTACCACGGGTTTTTTCTGACGGGTGGTGGCGTAGGTGAGGGGGGCCTCTGAAGGTAAAGCCCACCTGCCCCACGCACGGGTAGGAACGTCCACTGCCATTGCCGCCACCGCTGTTACTGCTCACGTTCACAAGTGGCTTGGGGTCCCGTGGAGGGGCAGTCATTGACACGGGCCAGGCAGGAGCCTCACATGGAATCTGGGCGCTGAGCTGTTGAACGAGGACACACACTCAGAGGCAGGAAGTCACTCGTAGAGATGGCTGAGTAGATGACGATGCGGCTGCTCCTAAGGAGTTCTGAGGGCTGGTGGCACCATGGAAGTGGCTTTGCGAAAATCAGTGGGAAGAGAGGCAGGGTTGCTTGTTTGTTATCAGTAGAGCCGCCAGTGGGCCAGACAGGTGTGTGAGAAGAGGGGGAGAGTGCAGTTTGGAGTGATAAGATTTCCTCTGTATTACAGAATTGCCATAAAAGCACTATATTACTTTTATAATTTTAGCAGACATTTTTAATGGTGAAGAAAAAAGCCTGGCGTGATGAGTAGACAGTAGTAATGGTTGCTGTACTATTGAGTTTATCTGTTACTGCTTTTATTGGCACCGAAGCTGACCTCCCACTCACGCCAGTTCCTAGTGGAATGCCTTTCTTGGTGGTTGTCATTTTGTTTTGTTTCGTTTTTCAACAGAGAGCAAGGAATGACCAGGTTTCTGTTCCAGATGTGGATCTAGAAGGAACTGTCCCCCGGCTCCACTGCCCGTCCCTCGAGTATTTCAGGAAGCACTTTTTGGTTCCTCAGAGGCCTGTGATCCTGGAAGGTGTGGCCGAGCATTGGCCGTGCATGAGGAAGTGGAGGTGGGTGGCCGCTGTTCCGGGACCCCCTGGCTCCTCCCGTCCCCCAAGGAAGACAGCCACGCAGGCACTGCACACCCCGGGGCCGTGGCTGAGGGGTTAAAGAAGAGAAAGGCCAGCGCTCAGAACAGATGCTGAAGATGCTAAGATTCTTGCCTTCTACAGCTCACCTGCCCTCTGCAGTTTTGTTTTTAACCTTTTATTTTTTTATTTTATTCTTTCTTTTTAAAGAAGTTTTAGGTTACGTAAATGTTACATCAAAAATACAAGGGATTCCCATAGACCCCATCCCCTCTCCCCTCAGCAGTTTTTGAACAAGTGTATAAATGGAAGTCAACGTTAAATCTGTTGTGCACTTTTGCCGGAGCCTAGGTACTCGGGGGAACATTCTCAGGGGCTCTGGGGCTTAAGAGTAGAAACAAGAACCCAGCAGGCCCGCCCTCCCCTTCAGTGGGATCCATGGTCTCCCGTGTTGGCTGTGCTCGGGGTGTCACCCTCTTACCTTCGAGTCCCTCCTCTGATTCATGGGGGTGGGAAGAACCAGCAGCGGGAGGGTCACCGTCACCCACACTGTGCCTACTTCGGGACGTGAAGCCGTGCTTCTCACGAGAGGCTGCTGGGCCGGCCTGTCTTTGCAGCAGTGGTTTTGTGGGGGAGCAACTCCCCCTGAGACCTGTGGGCGAGGAATTCAGACCACAGGCGCCAGCGTCACAGCGCGTACTCTCCACTCGTGTCAGGCACGCGCTGTGCTTTGCTTTACCTCAGTTTATCCTTACTGGTTCCCAGGGCAGGTGCTGTCACCACCACCCCCACCCCCGGGTTACAGAGGAGGAGCAGGGCCCGGAGAGGGTCGGTAACTTGCTGAAGGTCCTCTGCTCTGTAGCTGGCACCCTGGAGTCAGTCCCAGGCCTCCAGAGAGCAGAGGCAGGCACCTCACCCCCTCCCCTGCCTGCTCCCCGCTGGCACAAAGAAGGTCCCTCCGCTGAGTGACAACATGAGCAAAGACAGAAGTTAGAAGGCTCTTGGCCATTAGGGAAATAGAGCAGCTCAGCAACAATTTTAGCAACCAAATATGGTGGACCTATCTGCCAAGCTCCACAGCGCCTTGGGCAGGTTACCGCACCGCTCTGTGCCCGTTTCCTCGTTGGTCACGTGGGCGCTCTTCGGGCGGAATTTTGTGAGGATTCTAGGAGAGACTGCGTGCAATGAAGCACACCTAGCACAGGGGCCGGGCAGTAAGTGTTAGCGGTGATGGCAGTGATGATAACGGTGCATATTTTTCTGCTAGTTTGGAGTATATCCAAGAAATTGCCGGCTGCCGCACTGTTCCGGTGGAAGTCGGTTCCAGGTACACCGACGAGGAGTGGTCCCAGACACTGATGACGGTCAGCGAGTTCATCAGCACATACGTCGTCGGCGAGGTATGTCCTTTCGACTCCTTTCCCCTAATGCCTTCAGGAGCGGAAACACATTCCATTTGGGCAAAGAGCCTCTGTGTGTCACCCTGGGAGCTCCCTGACGGCGTCGGCCTGTGAGAGTCTGGCCTCTCGGATGGCCAGAACAGGACGGCAGGTGGCTGGGCAGGCAGGGAGGCAGGCTCTCTCGTGCTTTCATTATTTATTTGGTACAGTTCAGTGGTTTTTGGTGTATTCATGAGGTTGTGTGGGTGTCACCCCTGTCTAATTCCAGAACACTTCCATGAGCCAAAAAGAAACCCCAACCCGTCAGCAGCTGCTCCATCCTTCCTCTCCCCCAGCCCCTGGTGACTGCTCACCTGCTTCCCATCTCTGTGGCTTTGCCTGTTCTGGACATTTCCTATGAGTGGACTCATACCCTGTGTGGCCCTCTGGTCTGGCTTCTCTCGCTTAGCATGATATTTTCAAGGTTCGTCCGTGTTGAGCATGATCAGTGCTTCATGCCTTTTTATGGATGAATAATATTCCACTCATCAGTTGATGGACGCTGGGACTGTCTCCGCTTTTTGGCTATTGTAAAAAATGCTGCTGTGAAGCTTCACGTACAAGTTTTTGTCTAGACGTACGTTTTCAGTTCCCTGGGGTATATACCTAGGCGTGGAACTGCTGAGTCATATGGCAACTCTCCGTTCACCCTTTTGAGGAACTGCCAGGCTCTTTCCCACAGCGGCCACACCGTTGTCTGGGCTCAGATTCTTACAGAAGGGCCCGTGGGTGGCTTCCTCTTCCTGCGACCCAGGTCATGAAGTGTAGACGGCTGAGCTGCTCCTATTGGCTGAGAACAAGGGACACCTGGAGCGGGTGCCCGGCCCCTGAGGCAGGATCTGGGGTCCCCCTAGGACCTGGGGTCCCAGACGCCTGAGAGCGGGAGGGAATTTAGCCGCAGTGGTTTGCACCGCTTCCGTGCCCTCCCGAGCGACCTTGCCCGGGCGGCCCCAGGCCCCGTCACTAAACTTCTGATGGGCTCAGAGCTCCCCGCCTGGCCTTCTAGCCCGGCAGGCCAACTCCTGAGGGGCCTCCCTTCCCACTCTTCTCGTTCGCTCCTGAATTCCCAGCTTCCTCCGCAGGCCCTCGTGCCGTCCTCTGGGCCGGGGCCTCCTCCATCAGTGCTCACAGACATCTTTCCGTCCCTGCCTTCTGCACGCATCCCCTCCCCACCTCACCTCTGCTCACTTCCCTCCTGCCTGGAGGTCTGGGAACGGGAGCCGTGGGTTAGAGACCCGGCGTGCTGGCTTGTCCACTTGAGCTTTTAGGAGCACACCTGCCGGAAAGGCCTTCAGCTGTCCCCTCTGCTGGGAGGAAGCCTGGTGCCTGGAGAGAGGCATCCCAGAGCACACTGGCAGGTGGGCTGGGTCCTGTCAGAACCGGCTGGAAGCCCAGCTCAGCCCCCGCTGGCTGTGAGGCTGGTTACTTAGCTCTCGGGTCCTCAGCTCCCTGGCTTGTAAAGTGAGGACAGCGGCGCCTCGGCCACAG
Organism: Dasypus novemcinctus; assembly: GCF_030445035.2. Lineage (NCBI taxonomy): Eukaryota > Metazoa > Chordata > Mammalia > Cingulata > Dasypodidae > Dasypus > Dasypus novemcinctus. The sequence continues at coordinate 31,354,633 of NC_080695.1, read as the reverse complement.
CGTCCTCGTGAGGCTTCAGGTTGGCCCGCACTCGGCTCGGGCTGGGCAGTCAGCGCTCGGTGAGCAGATGGCAGGCCCCAGCCCACGGGGTCTGTGGGGGCAGAGGTGGTGCAGAGCTTGGACCTGGCACGCTGTAGACTCTCAGGAGCCTTTGCTAGAAAGGAGGGAGGGAGGGAGGAGACAAGGCGGGAAGGAGATGCTGGGAAAGGGGCTCGAGGGACTTCGGGTCTCTCCTGCAGACTCCCACCATGGCTGCTCCTCGGAGCTCGTCAGTCCAGAGAAGGGTCAGCTCGGGCTAAGGTTTGGGTCTTAGGGTGAGAGGGAGACCCAGAGCCCGAGGCTCTGCCTCCACTGCCCCCCCAGAGGCCCTCAGCCATCTTCAGAGAACCCCTCGAGCATTGTGGAGCCCAGTTTTCACCCCCAAGTACCAAAACATCTTATGAAATGATAATATCCAATAACATCCCGTGCAGGCAAAGACATAGGAAAATGCGCAAGCACAGTAATGGTTGGTAAGAGTAGAAGTGATTTTACTTTGGGGAAAATAACCTGGCAGATGCTATTAAAGTTTAAGATGCACATACCTCTTGACTCAGTAGCTCCACTTTCGGATGCCCTAGACCACAGAAATATAAGGCCATTGTACAAGAATGTTAGTGAATATTGTGACAGAACAACCTGAATGTCCACAGTCGGGGAGCAGTTGAATTAATGATATATTCTGTCTATGAAACACTGTAGCTATCAAAAAGTGATAATGTATGTATTGACCTAAAGAGATAGTCATGAAAAAAAAAGCAAGTTTCACGGTGCTGCACATATTGCGATCCCATTTTGCTTCTTCTTTATTGTTGAAGTTCTTCTCAATGTGCGGCCCCTTCACTTTTCATTTGAGGAGCCTGGGCCCCGGTGGCATGGAGTGACCTCTCAGGACCACCGTCGTGGCGAAGGCAGCCAGGCCCTGCGTCCGCCTGCCTGGCCCAGCTGCTCTCTCGAGAGCGGATCCCGTCAGCCCCGGGTGCTGTGGGGGGAGCAGGGCTTGGACAGGGCGCGTACCGGGCGAGATGGGGGCACGCCACGTGCTGAGCACCTGCTCCGCGGTGGCAGTGCCAGGAGGGCATCATCCTCACGGAGCTCTCTGTGTCGTCTCCCCTGCTTCTCCTGTGACCAGCCGAGGGACACCGGCTACCTGGCTCAGCACCAGCTCTTTGACCAGGTAAGTCGGAGGCCATGCGCCTCTCTCTCTCAGCCTCCACCTCTCCGCTCCCATCCTCGGCTCTGATGAGAGCGGGCAGGAGAGGGTGTGGCACTGGTGCTGCCCTCTCTGGGCACGAGGGGGACTCCCCGTGGCTCCCTGTCCCCTCCTCAGCCAGGGCAGGGCAGGGCGACCCCAGGGGTGGGGGAGCCAAGTCAGGGGTCCAGGTGTGCTCAGGACTCAGGAGTGGGTCCAGGCAGCCAGGCGGGGGCAGCAGGCCCTGACCCGATCCTTCCAGCCCCTTCCCCACCCCCAGCCAGACCGACGGCATCCAAATCTGCCTTTCCCCAGGGCCCAGGCAACTGTGTCTGTAGTAGGGTGCAGTCCACGGCCCCCAAATGTGATGCTCGCACAGGTAACTCAGGACTGCGTGTTTTGGGGTGAGAGAGAACATCAGGATACCTGTATTACAGGGAGGACAGGAAGAACTGCCACTAGAGGCATGATTGCTTGTCTGTGGACCGTTAGGTGGTGTGCTTTTTCCTTTCCCATAGTTTCCAAATATCTGTGGTGAGTATATACAGTCATCATAATGGGAAGAAATAGACTTTAAATGCAACAAAACAAGAGAAGAAAATGAAGTGTACAAGTGGTCACATTGTTTCACATTACGAAAGCCGGCTAGTTAAAAACCTAAAATAATAGAAGCAGGGCTCATCCTGGGGGAATTTTTTAACTGTTTTTCTCTGCCACCCTGTGTCCCCTGCCCCCGTCCCCACTCACTTCTTCCCTTCTGAACTTGGTGGTGTGTGGCCAGGGCCCTGCCTGGGAACACTGCCCTCGGGGGTTTTGAGTCCCCCATCTGTGCCAAGCACTGCGTTAGCCACTGGAGGTATGAGGAGAAAGACGGAGTCACTGCCCGTGGGCCCCCACGTCACCGTGCGTCACGTGCTGGCGCAGGCCTCAGGAAGTAACAGGCGGCACGACAGGACAGTGGAGGCAGGGGGTGGGCAGCCTCTGTGGGGAGGAGCATGGGAGCGACACCCCGTGCGGAGACGCGAGAAGGGGCAAGTCAGCCTGGGGTAGCTGCAGGTTCAAGGTGCGAAGGCAGCAGTGCGCGGTCACGGTCGGAAGGAAGTTGAGTGTGGCCAGGGCAGAGTGAGCCAGGAGGGGGGACGTCGCGGAGGAGGCCTGAGAGGTAGGGAGGGACTGGACGCTGCGGGACGTTTTTCTGAACGTGATGGAGCACCCTGGAGGGGCTGGCGTTGAGGCTCACCGGGGCCACTGTTTAAAGAACGAGTTGGAGAGAGACAAACACGGAAACGGGGAGCCCGGCTGGGAGGTCCAGGAAGAACTGCTGCTGTGTAAGGGGAGCGGTCTAAGCTGTGGGGAGGGGCTGGGGAAGGGGACAGCCAGGGAAGCTGCCCAGGTGGACCTAAGCAGCTCGTTTCTGGAGCTGGGGAACCTGGAGGACCCATTGTCCTGAGCAGCTTTGCTGGTCTTGTCAAGCCTGACACCCCCCGTGGAGCGCAAGTCGGGGCCCCTCTCTGCAGGGTTTGGGGCCGAGGCCCAGGGATGCCCCACTGCTGTCTACTGCCGGGGCCAGGGCTGCTCTCACTCCCTGTCCTGGCCAGCGGGACCCAGGTCCAGTTGGAGCATGCCGGGCTCAGGAAGCCTCCAGAGCCACAGTGAATGAGCTGGGGAAGCTGCGGGGTGCGGCGGGCTGTGACAGCGTGAAGTTCTTTTATGAAACCCAAAAAGAAAAAGATTATGTTTTTGAACTAATGCATTCCTGGGGATTGTGAGACCCTTTTGATTGGACTGCGTCAGTGAGGCCTGACTCTAAGTTGAGTCTGTGCCCTCTTGCTGGGTCTTATTTAAATGGAGACCCAGGAAGAGGAGCTCAGCCACGTGACAGAAAGGACTGCAGGTTCACCCACAGCTGAGCTCAAGGAGAGAAGCCCCAAGAGGCTCAAGTTTTCGATGCCCAGCAAGTGCTGACTGATGGACCACAGCCAAGTTCAAGGAGAAAGTGTAGAGAGGCTGGCAGACCCCCCCTCCTGCCCGATCACCACATGATGCTGACGCCAGGATCGACAGCAGCTGACTTTGGTGAGAAAGCATCTCTGGTGGTGCCTTGATTTGTACATTTCACAGCCTCAGAACTCTAAGCTTTTACCCCAAATAAATCCCCTTCATAAAAGCCAGCCCATGTCTGGAACTTGTGTCAGCAGCCCTTTGGCAAACTGGGACAATGGCAAAGTTCACGATTAATTTCAGGATGAACCAAGACTTGAGGAAGACCCCTGGGCGGGTGGAGGGCACTGTGCTTTCCCCTCGGGCCCAGTGGTGTGCTTTCATCCCTCTGCTCTGCGGCTGCCTCTGGGAGAGGCCTGAGGAGCCCGAGTGCAAGGGGGCCTTCGGCAGCCCCTGCCCTGTTTCCTGGGGTCTTCTCTGCCTGCGTGAAGCTCAGTGGCTCCCACCATCTTCTTACGCAAGAGCATCTTTCTGACTCTCCTCCCAGAGTCCTCCCCCTGTGTTTGACTTTTGCAGCACTCTAGCCCTGCCTTCACTCATCGGTCACGTGGGAGCCCCGATTCTGTGGGGTCTGAATCCTCCGCCAGTGGCTCTGGTTCCACTGTGACCTGGCCAGCCAGTTGCCTTTCAGAAATCTGTTAACATCATCAGGAACCAATCAGCGCTTCCACCCAGCATCCCACAGGGCCGGGATCTTCTGGAGAAGGGGAGCTTCTGCTTGGTTCTGCTTTTGAAGTCATGGAAAAGCTTGAAAGCCTGAGGACCCCCACAAGACCTCGGAGCCCAGCGCTGGATCTCCTACACTAGCCAGACGTGCACCCAGCGGCGGTTCTGCATCTCTCCACGGGCTGTGTGGGGCAGGCTTTTCTGGTACAGAAGAGCAGCCTCCGGACCCAAGCTCCCTGCAGGGAGAACATCCGGCACTTCAGAGTGGCCCGTGGTTGCTTACCCAGCAACCTTGAAAGCCCAGGAACTGTTCTTGAGGGAAGGGCAGGCGTCTGCCACAGGCATCCTTCAGACTGGGAGCACTTCCTCACAACACCCGAGGAGACTCCTCCCCTTTGCAACAGTTTTCATCTCTCGGGCCTGGAAAATGCCACCTGGTCCAGAGATTTCTAACCCCCTCCAGGGCTTGGAAGGAATCCACATGTCCTAGCCATGGGGGCTGGAAGCTCCACTCTGGAGTGTGCCTTCCAAAGGGTCTTCATTCCGAGACCCTGCTTCTCCCAAGCTGGGCCAGGCCACCACCTTGTGCCTCCCAGACTGCCTGGGGCACTGGCCAAGGGTGCTGAGGCTTTGGGAAATCCAGTAGACAGTTAGGTTTGGGCCTTGCAAGGATCACATGTGGGAAAGCCACAAAAGCAGAAAGCAACTGGGCCTGAAGCTGCAGCCTCCAGGGGAGGTAAACTGAGTCGAGCTTCCACAAAATTGCCCATGAGATATGACCCACCCTCACTCCACCGGCCATCTCGCTCACAGGCTCAGGGTGGCACCTGCTTTTCCCTCCAGTCTGGCTTTATGCCCACCCTCAACTTTTAGAATAGGGAGCCAAGAACCCCGGCCTGTGGGACAGGAATTCCCTCTTGTCCTCATTTCCCTGAGGCAAAGATGAGAGAGTTGTTGTCCAGAGAGGGCATGGGGGCTGGGGAAGGGGTATAAGAAAACACAAGGGAGAACAGCGAGGATTCTTTTAAATGTCATCTTGTGTTGCCTGTTCATTGCGGCAGATGCCCGAAGATAAGCCTCCATGCTTGCAAGTCAGGTAAGCACCTAACTCACCGCCTCCTCTGGGCACCCTCCAACACCTTGCCAGCGATCAGTCAGCCTCTGCACAGACCAGCATGGCACAAACTCATTTCCAGCTGGGACATGAATTTGACGGGTGTTTAAGGCTCTTTTACACAGTCCCTACTTGCTAGTGAGATAGAGCTTTACCAACCAAGGGCACCAGCAGCCTTGCCCGAGAGCGCCCTTTTCACCACATCCTCACCACCACTGGGCGTTATCATTTTCTTAAATCTTCGCTATTTTGATGGGCAGGAAATGGTGACTCATTGTTGATTTAATTTGGGTTTATTTGCCAATGAGACTAAGTACCCTTCTTTATATCTAATCAGTTGAACTATCTTTTCTTTTACATATCATTTGATTTTTCTCCTGTGACAAAATCTTAGTGGCTTCCTTATTAATTTATAGGCTCTGTACCATAATCCCTGATTTACCACAGTTAGTTCAGAAAAGCTTCCAAGTTCATTGGCCTTTATGTAAATTATTTAAAACATAACAATTGTGATTTACTTACCGTTAGTAAATTTTAGAAAATCTTCCCCTCTGGTGATTTGATAAAAAAGCCCATCCCATTTTCTCTTTTTCTTATTTAAATTTTTTAAAATATTTTTAAAAACTCTTCTAAAATAACAGGCTGGCTTATTTTAAAGAATAAAGCACCAAAATCTAGTTTTTTAGAAACAAATATAAAATGCATACACATTGCAACAAATCTGAAAAAAAAAATGACACTCCTCCTAATAATCACATATTTGTTTTATAAAATGTTTTAAAATCCCTCTACTATGAAGCATGGGTCTAAGAGGATTCCTACACAAGTAGACAGTATGTTTGGCTCTCGCATCAGGCGGGCCGCTGTTTATGGCTGGTGTGCCCGAGGCCCAGCCTGGGACCTTCCGTTCTGCTCTGAACCCCCAGATCCCCGAGCTGAAGCAGGACATCAGCATCCCCGATTACTGCTGCCTGGGCGACGGGGAGGAAGACGAGATCACCATCAACGCCTGGTTTGGTCCCCAAGGAACCGTCTCTCCTCTCCATCAGGATCCCCAGCAGAACTTCCTAGCCCAGGTGAGGGTTGCTGCCGCCGCCCCCTCCTCCCGCCCCAGCCACGTGGCCTGGCCACACGGTGCGTGTTTCAATGCCAGGCTCTCCAAAAGAGAAACCAGGACCGTGGGGTTGTGGGCAGAAATAACCAAAGAGAGATGGTGCCAGCACCTCCCCACCCCCACCCCCCCGTGTTGGGCTGCCTTCCAGGTGTGGTTGCCTGGCCCGAGGCCACCCCGAGATCCTGGCTGCCTCCCTTGGGGTGGAGCAGGGCAGGGGACTGGTTTCCAGGGGTGGTGTGAATGCCCCCAGCTGCCCCCACCCTGCCTGCCGTCCTTTTCCTTCCTGCCACCTAAATAAGGATAGTGGGGGCTATTCGCAGGAGAGGGGAGGGGGCGCTCTTCTCAGTCATTGGATGGTTTCCTCCTAGTCCCCAGGCAGGAGAGAGTGTGTATGCTGGGAAGGTAGGGACACTAGCAGTTGCTGTTCTCATAGGCAGAGAGATTTCATAGATGAGAACATTCTGGCCAAGTGAACCAGTCCAGGGGCAGTACAGTGGAGAGGCCCAGAGCTTGGGTTCTGGAACCAGACTGCCTGGAACGAACACCGGCTCAGTCACCCATCAGCCTTATGAACTCGGGCAACTTTGCTGCTCCAGGCCTTGGTTTCCTCATGTGTAAAATGGGCATGATGCCAAACCACCTCCTAGGATTGCTGCGAGGATTAACTGGAGTAATCCACTTAGAGCACCTGAAACAGTGCTCGGCACAGTCGAGTGCTTCATGTTCGTTAGGTGTCCTGACGTTATCACTGAGCCGTAAAGTATTGGGAGGAAGAAGGTAGTGCTCTGGCCTCCGAGCACATGTATGGGAGGGGCCGGGGAGGGCGCGCGGCCAGGCAGGGAGAGGCGAGGGAGGGTGCTGCAGAGTCAGCGGGGCAGCAGCGGGGGTGAGGCCATGCGGTGAGCCCACCTGACTGGCTGTCGGATTCCTTCCTCCCAGGTGATGGGGAGGAAATACATCCGGCTGTATTCCCCGCAGGAATCAGAGGCCTTGTATCCTCACGACACACACCTTCTCCATAACACGAGCCAGGTAGGCACTGGGCTCAGGGTGCCCCCACCCACACCCCAACCCCGAGACCCATCAGCTCCAGGGCAAGTGACTCCTTTTGCTGTTTTTAGGTTGATGTGGAAAACCCCGACTTGGAACAGTTTCCCAAGTTTGCCGAGGCCCCGTTCCTGTCCTGCGTCCTGTCTCCGGGGGAGATCCTGTATATCCCGGTGAAATACTGGCATTATGTGCGGGCTCTCGATCTGAGTTTCTCAGTCAGCTTCTGGTGGTCCTAGGCAGGGAGAAAGGGAAAGGGCCTATAAGGCAGGCAGGGTTTGGGGAGCCCCTCGGCTGCTGCTCAGTGCCTGGCCTGAGCCTGTGCCCTGAAGACGCCTTCACCACCAGGTGGCAGCACTGAGGGATGGGCATGCGTGCTCCAGGCAGCTGTACCCCAGAAGGACATGCCGGGCCCCCCCGGAGGCCCCAGGACACAGGAAACCTCAGGCAGCACCTGTGGTGGTCAGCAGCACAGACTCTGAGGGGGTGCCCGGATCCCCACCCCAGCTCCACTGCTTAACTGCCGTGGGCTTTGGGGCAAGTGACTGTACTTCACGGGGCCTGTGTTGCCGTCTTTGAGTAGGGCAGGGCCGTCCTCCCCACAGCGCCAGGAGGAGGTGCGTGTGCAGTGTCGGCTCTGTGGCCCTGCGAAGGCCGCTGCCGCCCTGCCCAAGTAAGCACCGTGGTCCGCTTTACGTGGCGGGGCCTTCTGTAGGCTTGGGTGCGCCCACCCCTGCTGGCCACTGGGAAGGCATGGGGAGGTCTCTGAGGTTGCCATGGCTGAAGTCTGCTCTGGTGAAGTGCAAACGCCATCCAGCGTGAGGATTTTCAGGTGTGCACACATCCCGTAGTCAGTTACAGAGCAGCCATCGGCACCACCCAGAGCCCCCTCCTGCCCCGCGGAGCTTCCGTCCCGCGCAGGTAACTGCTCTCCAGGGAGGGTTCCAGGCCTTCAGTGACGGCAGAGGCTGCTTGTCGCCTGCTCAAAGCTTTGACCCATAAGGCGCTTCCCAGCGCCCTGACTGGAGGCAGGCAGGCACGGCCCCAGGGTGGGCACCAGAGAAGACCCTCCACTTGTGGGGAGAAGCACCCTGGTAGACAGGTACACCAGGATTGTCTGGAGTTTGAAAACACTCACAAAACCAAGTGACCACCAGGTAAAGATGAATTCATTCCAAACCCGCCACAAAAGAAGAAATTTTAAAAGTGAATAAACCTAATTAAGTTGAGCATCAGCAGACCCCAAAGATACACAAATTAAAAGAGATACCTACTAAATTAGCAAAGGTGTTTAAAACTCTGGTGCTGTGTGGATGAGGGTAGGATGTCATCCTGCTGGTGGGAGTTCAGCTTGGCAGAATTTTAGCTGAAACGAAGAACCTTAAAATGTTTCCCTTTGCATCTGGCAATCCCACTCCATCCTCAAGAAATAGCAGAAAGATGGTCTCAGAGGCTACATATCCAAATGGAACCATCACAGTGTTATTTGTAATAGCAAGAGACTGGGGACATCCTAAGGCAGCCCATCAGTGCAGTGAACATTTTAGAGCTGTTGAACACTTAGGTTATTTAAGGTCATGGGGAAACTGTCACTTTAACTCGACTTATAAATGCTATAGTCATATACATACGTGTGTGCATGCATGTCCTTACAGAAAATGCTTCCAATAGGCTGGGTGTATCTGGGCTAGTATGGGCATTTTTTAAAAATACTTCTCTATAATTTCAAATTTAGAATATTTTTAAATAAAGTTTTTAAAAAATTACCTATATATTCTTTAATAAGTCATTTGTTCATCCAAATTGCACTGCTGCCTGTTGTGGGGAGTGAGGACACAGGGGCCACGCTTGGGAGCATGCTGTCACTGGATGCAGCAGTCAGTACTGGGTGTGGGAAGCGCTGCAGGAGGTGTGAAATGATCCCATGATGGAGGGAGGGTGGGATTCAGGGAACAGAGGCCAGAGCAGGTTCTGGGAGGGAGCCCAGGATTTTCCACAGGGACAGTGGAGGGGGGGCCTCCAGGCAGAGGGGGCCCAGGATGGGAACAGGAAGTGGAACGAGAGGGGCAGCACAGCCTAGGTTATTGTAGGCCCCAAATGCCAGAGGTGCTGGGTTGACACAGGATCCTGACTCAGGCTAGTTTAAGCAATAACGAAACAAAATAGATGTTCCAGCAAGAGAGGGTGCTGGGGGAGCTCACAGAACTACAAGGAGAGCCACGGGGACAATCCAGGCTTCTCTCCCTGGCTCCTGTGTCTGCTGGCCTCTGCCTGGTCTCATTCCCTGCCCTCTTGCTGGTCCCAGCAGGCTCAACTCGGGATCCTTCCAGCACCAGGATAGGCAGCTGCTTGTCCTCTGCTTCCAGATCCAGGAACCCCAGGGAAGACACACACACCCAAGCTGGTGCCACCCCTGGAGCCAAGGCCTGGCTGCTGATCATCACCCTGGGGTACCTGGAAGGGACAGGGAAGGCTGACTAGATGGCTGAAAATGGCTGCTCTCATGCTCCCTCGCCAGGCCCAGGGATTTGGGCTTTATCCTGCGGATCTTGGAGTCTTCAGAGTTTTGAGCAGAAACCACCAGATTTCACATCTGAGTGTCAGTAGGGAATCTAGGGAGGGGGCAATGGGCATGATGAAGAAGGGGCAGAGGCTCGAGCTCTTTAGAAAGTGGAGTCGACTGGGCTCCATGAGCAGTTACTTGTGAGGAGATAGTTTATTCCCCCATCTGGCACTGTTAATAGTATTTACCTAGTTCTTCCTATGAAGAATTTACAACAAAGCTGAATGCTGCTTAAGGAAGTGAAGCATGAAATAGGAGTGCCACCATGCCTGGCACATCTGCAGTCCCTGAGGGATGGCACTGCATGGAAGAGCCAGAACTGAGGGGCCTGCCAGCTAGCTCCCACCCTTTCCACAGGCTCAGCCTTTACAGTCCCATCCGCCCCAGCTGGCAGGCGCTGAGGAAGAGCCGTTCTCTGAAACACACTGTGATTCTAAAGATAGGGAAGGGGCAAATCCACGCCAGCATGACCTCAAGGCTGGCTGCCTCAAGCAGACGTCCCTTGTCAGATGGGACGAGCACAGAAAATGGAATCATCACATCCTAGCAGGAGAGCTCCAGTGTTGCTAACATGGGGCTGGCTTTGGCTCTGAGGACTGGACTTTGAAGCAGGCTTGAAATAAAAGCACCAAACAGCTGCTCACAAGAGCCAAGGACCCACCCCACCATCAATGCCCATCAGATGTGGAGAGGGCCTGCTCCAGGGCAGAAGTTCTCTGCCAGGCGTGGAAGAGATGGCACCAACCCGGACGAGGGCCCTGCCCTCCTAGTGTCTAACACGACCTCGGAGAGGAGGGATAAAAGGGAGACAGTAAGACAAGGTAACTTCAGGTAGTGGTAGGTGCTATGATGGCCATAAAAAATGGGTTAGCAAGTGGCAATGGGGGAAGCACGGGTGGGAAGGTGTCTTTTTGGCAGTTAACGTTTGAATGGAATGCCAGACAAGGAGTTTAGAGTTTTGCTAAGACTTTCAGTTGGAGGGTGCTGAGGAGCAATAAGAGATGATTCTCATCTTAAGTTCATATTGGTGTCAACAGAAGGGTTTGGAGGCAGGGGGGACTGGTGGCAGGAGGGCCAGTGTCTCCAGTGGCCATGTGCTCAGGATTCCTGGGTCACCAACCAGCACCTGCCTTCACCTGAACTGTATGAAACTGCCTCTTCTTAATGGCCCAGTCCAACCAGAGAAGCAGGCAGCTGGCCGTCCGGACTCACCTTGGCCCTTCCTGACCACGGCACTTGTCAGGTGGTCTTTTGCCTCTTGACTTTCATCCTCCCTTTTTCTAGAAAAGCCTTTGATGGCATTTTGGAGAAATACCTTTCCTCCAGGGAGTGCAGTCTTGGAGGTTGTTACTCAGGGCCCACTCCCTTCTATGTGGCTGAGGGGCGGAGCACCAGACCCAAGCTCCGCCAGTCCCTGGACCTGCACCTGGAGGGGTGGGTTGGAAGGAGGGAAAAAATGGCTGAAGTTCACTTGCTGGGGCAGCTGCAACTGGAAGGCTGGGCCCTGCCCTCCAGAACCCAATTCCAAAGGTCAGTCTTTTCTAGGCTGGTCCCCTGCCTGCTGGTCATTTTTGCAAACTTCCTCCCATCCTCCCAAGAAACCCCTAACTCAGCACTGCGGACAGTTCCTGTGGCTTCCCTGACCTCTCTACTGAACTCCCCACCCCAGCCAGGGCTGCCCCTGGGCTTCACCAATGGGCTTGCTCTGCCTTCAGCAGGCTGGACCAAGATCCCAGGCTGGGCCACAGTCTCCAATCGAACACCTTCTCACTGAGCAGGTGGTGGGCATGCAGGGTCAGAACTGGACTTGGGTTTGGAAAGGGAAGGATCCTTCCAGCAGGTGTCATTCATTCACCATGTCCTAGATGTCCCACCCCACTAGGTTTATGGGGGTTAACCTGCCTGCACTGGGTGGAGCCCACCTCTTGGGTACCTCCAGTTCATTGTCCATCTGCCTAGTAATATCAACTTCAATTTGCTTTGGAAGAACTTCCTCCTCACTCTTGGCCATGCAGCCCCACACATGGCTTAGGGGTGAGCCCCAATTCGCCAACTGTTTTAGCTTCCTCATTGCTCAAGCAAGTACCATGCAGTAGGCTGGCTTAAACAATGGGAATTTATTGGCTCATGGTTTAGAGACTAGAAGTCTAAATCAAGATTTCATCAAGGTGATGCTTTCTTCCTGAAGACTGGCGTTCCAGGGCTGGCTGCTGGTGATCCTTAGTCCTTGGCTCCTCTGCCATGCAGTACTGCACATGACAGCCTCTCCAGGCCTCTCTGTTCTCTTCCAGGTTCTGTTGACTGTTAGCTCCTGGCTGCTCCCTTTGTGACCTTCCCTATAAGGCCTTCAGTACTAGGATTAAGACCCATCCTGGGCTACACCTTACCTGAAGTAACCACATCAAAAGGTCCTATTTATAAGGGATCACACCCACAGGAATGGGTTATGTATAAGGACATGCTTTGTGAGGGTACAAAGCTCCAAACCACCACACCACACCAACTGGTTCATTCCACCCCCACCTCCACAAGTATTCAAATTTGAGCCATGGGCTGTGAGGCTGTTTGCTGGGGCTTGGGGGAGCTACTGAAGGAGACCTAGCCTCCTCCTTACAGCATGGCATGAGGGTATAAGGTACAATGAAGAACAGGTTTGTATTTTCTGGGACACCATCTTGTAGTCCCCAAGCATGAGTCCAGCTCTGACAGAAGAGCAGAGAGACAGAAATATGGGTGTCTGGTGACATTAGAGCCACTAGATGAAGCCACTCCTGAGCCAATTCCTTTTGTTTAAGCCAGTGTGAGTTGGGTTTTCTGTCACTTCCTACTGTAGGTTCCTGACTGATACTGGGGGGGGGGGAGAGGGAGGCAGGAAATTACAACAGTGTGTGGGGTAAGGGTGATGATCAAGGAAGTGCAGAAAGAGGGGTGACTGTGGGAGCTGAAGGTAGAGACAGCCTGCCAAGACCTAAGGGTGGATGGAGGTCAGCTGGTCAAGGTGGGCAGGAACCAGGGGAGTATGTCCAAGCAGAGGGAACAATCAATGTGTGCAAAGAGGAGAGGTGGGAAAGATGTCTCATTTGGGAACCAAAGAAATGCCAAGTGGCTGAAAAGTAGGACAAGGCTAGCACCCAGGTTCAGGAGCTGGTGCTGAGATGCAGGCCAGTGAATGAGTCCTGGCTGAAGGCAGGGACTATGTGGCTGGAGAGCCATTTGCCGGTTGCCTGGACAGGTCTGAGGATTTGTTAGGATGCAGGAGGGCCCAGGAGGAGGGGCTATCTAAGCCCCTGGACAGACAGGGGTACTGGTCACCTCGAGAGGGTGCAAAGGGGCACTATGAAGAAGAGCACAAGGCCAGTCAAGCCAGCTGCACCATAGGCCAGAGGAGGGTCCAGCCTGTGGGGCACTGGGGAGGCTGTGGCCAGAGATCATGCATCCAGGCTCAGGGCTAGCCCAGCCTTGACAGAGTGACTGACCAAAGCTGGACTGAAGGCAGAGCCAGTCTGACCAAGGACAGTGACTGCCCTGGGCTGGTAGTGGCTCTAGAACATGGAAGAAGGAGCTCTGCTACCTTCACCTGCTTCGAGCCCAAACCAAGGGATCCAAGTTAGTTATCACATGAACTCCATAAGAGAAGGCCACGGCACAAAAACTCATAGAGGCACAGGACCACAGACCAAGGTCACCACAGCTGCTCTTAAGAGTTTTATTCCAAACTTTTAATAAGAGAACATAAACAATAAGGGGGGGTGGCCCATGTTCAAGGAAACACTGGTGGCCTCTCTTGCAGACAAGGCCATGTCAGTCCTTCTACCTGAAGGCAGTGAGCCCTTCGGCAGTGCACCGGCTAGTGCTGCCTGGACCGCAGGGACTTTTTGTTGGATCTGGAGATACCAGCCTCCCTGTCCTTCTCAGGGTCGAAGACTTCTGCATAGAGAAAGGGCCAGGAAGACACTATGAGTGGCAGGAGCTGGGTACACAAATACCAGCAGCTCAAGACTACAGCCATGCATCTCGGGCCCCAAGGACATTCTTCACTGCTAATCCTCCCTGCAATTACAGCAGGGTTAGCACCACCTTACAGACCAGTCACCCAAGGGAGCTTCCCCTTTCCCTGATGAGATGGCTGCCAGAGAGGGAGCCAGCTCCACTCATGCCTTGGAATTCCCACCAGGTTTCAGAGAGCCCTGAGCAAGCAAGTCGGCCTGCACTTAGCCCAGAAGCCGCTTCACCTTGTGCTCTGGAACCTTCCCTAGCACTACACTACCCAGCACTATATGCTTGCTGCCTGCAGTCAATCCCGTGAGGCCGGCCCTCCCCCAGCACCCAGGATGCTAGCCATGGGCTCCTCAGGGACCACGAACCTGGTATCTCATGGGGCCAGTAGTCATTACAGTGGGGGCAGCGTGGTTCAGAATTAGACTTGAAATACTTGGCCACACAGGGCAAGTGCATCCGAATCCCACAGGTTTCACAGCTTTGACCCTGAAACAAGAAAGACAATGCAGCCCTTGGATACATGCCTGAGTCTCCACACCATCAGGGAAGCTGCTAGGATAATTTCCAGCAGGCTACACATTTTCATCTTCCATATCCAAAATTAACTACGATAATTATACCAAAGCCTTCAATGCTTTATTTAAGAACTTTGAACAAATTAACTCTGGTGGCCACTCAGAGAAAGTGGAAGACTAAAAGCCAGAGCATGAAGTAGCAGCAGGCCATACCCTCACAGCAGTCAGTCCCTAGCTCCTAGGTCCGCCCAGAGTGCCACCTTGGCAGATCCCACAGATGGGCGCAGACCACTCCAGCGTGTCAAAAAGGCAACTGGGCAAGGTGGAGCCAAAGCTTTAAAGGAAACACGTGCACTCTCTATCCTAGGAATTCTCCTTCTAGGAACTCAACCCAAGGAAGCAATCCACAGGTGCCAAGGATATATGTGCAGAGGCTCATCTCAGCATAGTTTCCAATTGTCAAAAAAAGGAAATTTTTTAAAAAGGCAGTGAATGTGTGGCACTAGCTCAGCTGCAGGAGAGCCCTGCAAAGAGCTGGTGGGCAGTAAAACAGGTGATCACCATGAAAGGTATTCCCCATAGAACTGCCAAGATAATATAAGTTTCAGGAGACCTTCCACAGAAATAGGCTGCTAGAGAAAAAGCAGATAAAAAGGAACCTTGTTCTAGAACAGAGAAACCAGAGGGAAGAAAAGGTGGTGCAGTCACATGGGCAGCAGCTAGGAGAGCCGTCCTTGAACACTCCCAAGGAGACGGCCTACATCTGCTCTCACTGGAGCATGAAATGGCAGCCCCAGGGGTCTGCGCCCAGGATGAGCATTCTGGAAAGTACCAGAATGTAGCCCACAGGGGAGTTTCCACACATGGGCCAGTGGTACCTGGATGAGGAGGCTGTGGCAGATGTTGCAGATCTTCACAGAGTCAGGGTAGGTCTCCCGGATGTACTGCTCCATCTCCAGGATGGCCCGGCTGTGTAGGGTGAACTCCCCTTCTTTCTGCAGGGACCAGCCACAGGGGAGAGGCAAACCTCAAGCCCTTTCCCTGCTCGGGGCAGCTGCAACATGCACAGCCCGAGGCCCAGGAAGACAACGGTCTGGCCACCCCTCACCACTGTAGGTTATCAATCCCAGCCAGTTGCTGTCAGCAGTAACCCCCTTGCAGAGCCTCAGATGGGGCCAATTTAGGCAAATAACTCAGGGCCCATTTCCCCAACACCTTACTTCTACTTCATAGATGTCACTCAGTCTGCACAGCAGCCCAGAACCAGGGGCACAGTTATGGCCCTTCCAGACAGGTCAGGTGGGAAAGGGGCAATCTCCCCAAGAGTATGGACCCAAGACAACCCTTCTCAAAATACCCACTCCTCCAGCGTGGCCCACCCACTCCCCAGAGCAGCCTGTTAGATGCCACCACAGGGACCACTGGGGATCACTGAACCAGCTGCATCACTTCACATCACTTGATAGATGAAATTGGAAACAGAGTCCAGAGAGCGCAGGGACAGGCCCCAAATCACAGTGGGTGACAGAGGCCCCAATGGAAGCTGGGCCTCCTGGTTCTTACGTCAATGCACAATCCACACACCTCATGCCCTGAAAACCTGGGACAGCCAGGAAGCTCATAAACCAAGAGGTATCATCGCCGAGTCACACAAAAGAGGCAACAATGAGGGAGACCAAAACCCCAAATGCATAACATGGGAATTTGGTTTGTTTCCTCAGTGTTGACTAATGAATTAGACATGTAAGCCATTACGTGTTCCCCATTTTTATTACTGTCTGACCCTTTCCCAGATGGGGAGGCGGGATGTGCCAGAGTGGGGGCAGGAGGGCTGGGCAAAGGCCCATTGATAAAACATATGGGGGCCAGAGATGTTCAGTGCATACCCACGTTTTGAGAGGAACTCCCTTTTCTTCCAGAGCCTCTTCCACCTTGGAGCCTTTCCCAACTGACCCAACCACCCTCCAGGCCCAGGCTCACCCAGTGCCTTCTGACAGACCGTGCCATGGCCTCTGGCCTGGGGCGCAGAGGCAGGACTGTCCAGGCACTGGAGAGACTCCCATCACCTTGCACAGAGTGGCACGGGATTGACTTGCCCACATGGCATGACTCTGTCAGCAGGCACCAGCCTATTTCTGTGAAAAGCCCCATTTCTAAGAGGCCAAAGGACAGACTCCAAAGCCTGGTCCCTCTCATCAAGGTGTAGTCCAAAGAAGCCCTACCGAGGGGTCCAGCTGGCACCCCACCCCACATTTCCTTGCTGTTCCTCCACAGTGAAGTAACTCTGGCAACCCCTCACCACACTGCCCAGGTCAGAAAGCAGGCTACTCACACACATGAAAACTGAGAGGAATCAATACCCTCAGTCTTCAGATGAGGAAACGGAGACGCTCTGATGAGAAGCCACTAGCCAGACATAGTGTCAAGTGGCAAGCCAGAAAAAGGACCTGGAGGCACCTCTCATGACCGTGCCCCTCCCCCACCAGCTGCCAACAAGAGGACTCCCCCCAGGACAGCAGCTGCCCTGGTGGAGGCGGCAGCAGATTGAATTTTTCAGCACTCCCTCTCTCGGCAGCTCAAAGAACCTCCTGCTCCTTTGCACCAGGACTCAGAGCCAGACCTGAAGAAGGCAGTGACACCACCTTCAAGTTCCCAGTGAAGGAGAGAGGGCAGGACTCTGGGTTCAAAACTCAGGTCCAACCAACTCCAGAGACATAGCCTTCCCAACCCACCACCAGCCGCTCTGGGCATCAAAGGACAAGTCTAATAACAGGGTGAGCTACGCATCCCACAGCCTCTGAAGCCATAACCTGATAATGTCACGGGCTGCCAGATATGCATGACAACTCACAGATCAAAGCAGGGTACAAAGGGTGCACTGGAAAGTTCCAGTGATTAACTCAGGGTAGAATAAGAGGTGACTTCTCAGTGTTTCTTTTTGCATACTTTTATTTTCTAATCTTTCTATAAAGAGTAAATCCTTCTTGTGTCATTTTTTAAAGTTTTAAAATTAACTGTTCTTCTAGAACGTCATCTACCTATCCAGCCAACATTTATTGAGCACCTACAGATGCCAGGGGCGAGATTCCATGAGAGGAGGCAACAATGAGTAAGTTATAGCTGCTACCCTTAAAGGGCTCAGGCCTGAGGAGAGATGGAAATGGGGCAGATAACAGAAAGAGACCCCATGAGTGCCCCATGCTGCCCAGGAACATTCCATACTGCCAAATCCACTCCAGAGAGGAAGAAAAACTGTGACAAAACAATTGTTAGGGAGCTGCAGTCAACCAGAGCAGGTGTGGCAGGCACATCAAGCAGGCCCCAGACCGCTGAGCCATAGTTTGAATGTCCAGCTAAAATGCAGCTAACAAGGTCTCCATCACAGGGCGACTGGGACGACTCTAGGACAGGATGTACACAGCAGCTGCTAGCCTCACCAGAAGCTCAAGAAGTGTTGGGTGGGCTCCTTCCCCTCGCCCCCTGCCCTCTCCCCCTTTGACCCCTTCTGCCTTTTTCCTGCCAGCAGTCCCCTCAGGAACTATTTCAAGCCAGATTTCCAGGAAAGGGTCCTCCACATTTAGAAACAAGAATCAAAGCAATGAGCAATGGGTGGACTATGCCTTCCCAGAAGCAAGCTCTCCCTGGACAGGAAGTGAAGAACCACGCCAGCCCCAAGCAGCAGCCTCTGACCACAGGTCTGACCTCCAACAGGGAAGTTCCGGGCCCCTCCAGAGCACATCCTGCGTTGACAAAGGAACTCATAGGGGCAGAGCTGGGTTAAACTGGGCAGAACCAGGGCACGTCTGGCGCTTACGTTTCTCAGAAGCATTAGTCCCTTTTTTGGAAAAAGAACTGAAACATTTGCTCTGCTCTCATCAGTAGGGCTCAGACATGGGTATCCAGAAATTGTTATTCAGTCTAAAAAGCTAAACAGGGGCACCCATGACACTAAGTACCTCAATCAGCCACTTGTTTTGTACAAACTTCTGCAGCACATGCTCAGCCTCCTTCTTCCTCATCTTCTTGCCTTTAAGTTGATCAACCAGGTTCAAGATGTTTGTGGAAGATGCAAAGCCAGTTTCTGAGTCAATAATCAGGTCCAACTGAAAGAAACAGCAGGGAGCATGTTCATCTATTGGCAGAACAACTAGGGTAAATACCACTGCGGGCAGGAGTGCAGTAAGGCTGGGGCGCTCATCTTACAGGCAGATCTGTCTATGCCTGGGGATAGTCCCTCAGGGAAAACGATTTGATGATACACACCCAAAGCCATCAATGCATTCAGTCCTCTAACTCAATGTTCACTCCTGTAACCTCACCCCAAATAAATAATCTTAATGTCCAAAACCCAAGAAGGGTCACCTCCCCTGTCTTGCCCCCACCCTACCTCCCTGAGGGAGAGGAGCTGGAGAAATAAAGGGTGAAATCAATGAGGCACCGCCTCTCCTTCCTCCAAGGTGCGCAGCCTGAGTGCTGGGCTGGAGCCAGGGAAGACAGGGGAGCAGGGCCAGGGAGAGCAAAGGTCAAGCCAAGTGTTCTTGAGTGGGCACGTGGGCAAATTAGAGAGAAAGTTGGACAGCCACAGAGGCACTGTGATTGGCGCCAGGAGGGGCTGACAGGCAACTCTTCCCAAAGCAGGACAGGAACCCTCAGAAGACACAGCCACTCTTGTCTCGGAGCATTGGTTCTCAGCCTTGGCTGCTAACAGGCTCCAGCCATTTCTAATGATGAAGACAGAAGTGTCTCACAGGAAGCCAGGGTGCTGGATAAGAAGAGTTACTGTACTTACAGCCTTTCTAAACAGATCCAGTTCATTCTCTGCAAAATCTGATGCCATTCTGGAAACTGAAGTTGTTGCAAGATTAACCTAAAAGAGTAAGTCAGCGTGATGGTCAGGATGTGCCCAGCACTGGTTAATTCATCTCCTCTCACTCACAGTCACGGGCCAGACACTGAGCACCTGTGTCCAGGTGCTGTGGGGTGCAGGGATGTATTTGTACCCAGTCTTGTACTACATGCTATAATCCTTAGCTCAGTCAACATATCTGACCCTTGGAGATTTTAGGGCTCCCAAGGTTTTGCAGTATTTCAATTTAGGAAACCTTTCTGCATGCTAAAAGAGTTTCAACACAAAAGGCAATGAGAAGACTCATAGTAAAAAAATCTGCTCCACCTTGTCTACCTAGTATTTCTATGGGTTATCTGGCTGCATAAACCTTCTTTCCATGGAACAGGACTTGGAAAACCCAGGGTCAGAATGCTCCTTTCCAAGCATAGGGGATATCCAAAAATCAACAGGACAGCTCTCAATCCTTCGTCCTCCCACATGCTTTTTTCTTTGCACAGCCTCTATGTATTGTTCCACATGGAAAACCATTTTCTCCCTTTACTCCTAATCCCCCATACATTTGGGGAGATTTCTTGCAGAAGACTGTGACTGCCATGTCCTGGGTGAAGTGAGCTGAGCACTGATATCCAAAGCATGACCCTCATTCTGCTCAGACCTGAGCCCTGACAACTAGAGAGACGACACAGCCACAGAGTCCTGTGTGAGGGCAAAGGCGGCCTGGGTCAGGGGAATGGGGCCACTCTTGGTTTCTTTGCTTCCTGCCCTTACAGCCCCTGTCTAAGGCAGAGGACACTTCCTTCCAGTGCAGTCTAGGCTCTGCCTCCTCACGCGTGCCACCAGAGGGCTCTCTGTCTTGCACTCACCAGTGCGTAGATGGGCCTCCCGTCATCTTCAGTGACTCCTTTCTTTATCTCAATATACAAGGACTCCAAGACACTGTTGATGTTGTTGATGAAGTCCTCCAACTTCTCCACAGTAGCATTGCCTGGACATAAACAGGCAAAAGAAGGGGGCTTCATCAGAATAAGGGCGCTGGTTTCAATCACTCCATTGCACCTGATCACAGGTGAGTAAGATCAGAAATGGGCCAAGGCCCCGGCCCCACTGGGTGAATACCAACACTGTAGGCTTCTTTCTTCCAAAGAACTCGGTGATAAGCAGATGACCAGAGGGCACTGTGAAGGAGAAAGCCCCAGGATGTGCTGAGACTGCTTGTCTTCGCCCCTGCTGCTGGCAGGCCCCCGACTGCGGCCCTCTGCACAGGCCTTGCCACCTCATCACAAGTCCCCCATCAGCACCTTCAGTGCCCCCCTCCACGTGCTCAGAGCCTGCGAGGCAACATCACACCCCAACTTCTCTACCTTGGCCCAGCTTTCCCTCACCGAGCCTCTGCCCCCACATGCCCTCTCAGTCCTGTTATATGTATCTTTTTTCCTGTCTCCCTTTACTTAGCATCCAGTTCTAGAACACTGACATGCAGGCTGCACTGCGCTCGGTGCGCACTGTGAGGACTCACACCACAGGTCAGATGAGCAGCTCATGCTGCATGCTCAGCATGGGAGCGGCCTTTCTGAGCACTTCTCATTTGGCAATTAACTGTCCTCCTAACAGCCCTCCGAGGTGCACCCAGCACCCTCCTCCCAGTGCAGGTGAAGAGACTGAGACGCAGCGAGGTGGGCTGGCTTGCCCAGGGTCATGGCTCCCAGCGCCAGCAGAGCCGGCACGTCAACCCAGGCAGCCTGGCACCAGCGCCTGTGCTCTTGACCTATCCACTGCCCCAGGTGGATGCTGCCCCTACCAGCAGGAGGGCCACAGTCTAGAGAAGGGCCCGGGGGCCACGACTGTCCAGGTCGTCATCTGAGAGCAGGCCAACAGAGCCTGGGGAGGGGCCTCCCCACACAGCACCCGGGGGGCTCGGCTGAGTGGGCACCAGGTGCGGCCATTAGGGAGCGTGGAAAGTAGCGAGGAGAAGGCAGCAGGGAAGGACGGCAGAGGAGACTGGAGCAGGCAGCAGGGGCCAGAGCATGTGGACAGGGGCGTGGCCACCTTTCTCCCAGGGGCCAAGGGAGCCTTTTCAGAGCTGGAAGCAGAAGAGGGACATGGTCGGCTTTGTGTCTTGGAATCACACTTCTGTACTGTGACACTCTTTTTTTAACCAAGAGTACATATTACTGTTTAACATAAGTAATTAATTAGTTTCAGTAGCTCTTCACCTTAGAAAAACAGACAATGTGATACTATTTAGGTTAAAAACAATAATAAAGCCAACAAAACAGTACTTCAGCTTTTTCAGAGGTACATATAGGTCCCCACCAAGCTGATAACCAAGGGCCCCAGGGGGAGGGGACTGAGATAGGCCGGGGACATCGCAGGGCTTTACTGGTGTCATTTGACTTCTTACAGAGAGAATATATTAGTATTTCTAAGCTACTTGTAATAACTGACAAATAAAAAAACTTTTAAAAAGTAAAGCTCA
This sequence comes from Dasypus novemcinctus, assembly GCF_030445035.2. NCBI lineage: Eukaryota > Metazoa > Chordata > Mammalia > Cingulata > Dasypodidae > Dasypus > Dasypus novemcinctus. The sequence goes on along the minus strand of NC_080695.1, from coordinate 31,333,058 downwards.
CATTGTTGGCAGTGGAGGCCACAGCCATGTAAAGAAGACAGTAACAGAAGAGGGACATAAACTCCATGGAAGGGTCATGCCGTGGGGCCCCGAGAAGCTAACGACTATCACCACAATACTCATGCTAACACACAACTCACAGCAGGGGCTGCATCTTCCTTTCTAAGTAAAGCTGTTTAACTTTTTAAAAAGTCAATTCATTAAAATAAAAAACATGAGTAACATCAGTGGTATGTGGACGTGGCAAAAATCACGTAGGTGGTTAAGACAATGAAATCTGGCCACAAGCATAGAAAAACTGTGACCAGGGAAACGAGCCACACGCATATTTCCCATATTTGTGCCTAAGCTCACACGTCCTTCCTGCCTGAAACACCCTCCCTCCTTCTCACTCGCATCTCTGACCAAAGGTTACTAAAGTCAGCTCAAATAGCACTGTAGGCACGAAGCCTTCCCTGCTGCCCCTGCCCCCATGCTTCCTCCTGCTACCAAGCCTTGTAAAACCCTTTGGAGGTGCGGCTGCCTGGCTATGCCCTCAGGCTGGCCAGAAACCCTTTTCCATCCCAAAGCACCCAACTTTGGGACGCAGGTCCATGAAATCAGAAGCCAAGAGCCACCTTTCACTGAAGGCAGGAGCCACGCTGTCCACCCAGGATGACACAGTGGTAAGTCTCACCTCCCTCTGAAAGTTACAATTCACATTTTCCACTGAACAGGCCCCTCTCCTGCGTGTCATTCAGAAAAATGTACTCTGGGGGCAGATCAAAAACATTCTAATACACTGGACTTTCCAAATACTTCATGTGCTTGGAGATGAGCCAACAGCCACTCTCTGCCCTCCCCCCACACACCCCCTTCCAACCATCTGGTTTGTTGTCCAGTCTCATTTTGCAGAAACACGAATGTTTTTGCTGTCTTTTATTTAAGAGGAAAAAAAACCCACTTCCTACTGCTGTTCTTACTTCCTGCAGAAATCGACCATCCGCTCTGTTGCTTGTGTTCTCAACTCCTAACCTCTCCTGCCACACCTATGTCAGGGGCACAACCATCTTCCTCTTGATTAATTGACATGGAAATGTATCTCATAGGTACCCCTGGGCCATCATCTCTTTTTCTTAATCTTTACCTGAAAATTAACTTCGCTCAGGTTCAGCAACCACCCAACTGGACTTTCTGGTGGCATCAGAGATGTGGTAGCCTGAGCCGGCCAGGGCTGCCCTTGCCTCTCCTGGGACCTGGGCAAGTCTCCCCACTCCTTGCTCGTCTCTGAGGCCACACGCCCTCTTATCTCCAACTTGAAACTGCCCAGACCACTCCTCCCTGCCAGCCTGCTGATCCTCTGGCCTTCTGCACCAAGTCCCTCCTGTCCAGGCCTTCCCTGACTGCAGAAGGATAAGGCGCCCTTGCTCCATCCTCCCACAGTCCCCAACACTTCCTTGCTCATCATACTTCATGCCAGCTACTGAATGTTCTGGCTGCCCCACGACAGGAGTCACTTGTCTGCCCAAAATCCATTTCCCTCCCTAACAAGACCCTACCTTTTCGGGGAAGTTGTCTTTCCCCATCATGGTGGTTGTGGGGGGAGACTCATTCCTATCACCCATTTTCAGAGAACCAGGAAAGAAGGAGCAGAGGGAGGCAGATCCTAGGTCAGCCAGGAATGAGCACGTGCTCAAGCAATCACTCTCTCAACATGAGCAAGAGACAAAGAAATGGCTGGTGGCAGCTCCATCCAGCAGCTACAGAGAGGAAGGGTGACTTGGCCATGAGCTGTTGCTGTGGTGCCCCTTGGGTCCCACCCGTTTCCCAGCCTTCCTTCAGCCCTGGATTTCTACTTTCCCAATAGCCTTCCAACACTTTTTTTTTAATGGTCCCAGGGCCGGGAAATGAGCCCAGGACCTCATATGTGGGAAGCCAGCACTCAACCACTGAGCCACATCAGCTCCCCTGAGTTGGTTTTTTCATTTGTTTGCTTGTTGTTTGTTTTTATTTTTAGGAAGCACCGGGGACCGAACCTGGGACCTCCCATGTGGGAAGCAGGCACTCAACTGCTTGAGCCACATCTACTCCCAAGACATCCGCTCCCAATACATTCCTTGTTAAGCTGGCCAGAATAGGGATCTATTGCTTGCTACCAAGATCCCTAACATACCCCGAAGGCCCCACCCTACAGTGTCCAGCTTACAACAGACTGGTGCTTCCAACTTCAAGCCTTCAGTCCAGGTAATTTTCACTGCTCTGCCCCTGCTCTCTCCTGGTTCCTGGAGCTCACAGTGGAGAACAAACAGTTGGCAAATCTGTAGGGATACACATAGGGCCAGATTGCTAAGGAGGCTTTGGGCGCCGATATTCTTTGACTCCAGGGTCATGATAAAGTGTGTAAGATAGAGACCACATTTTTTAATCCTTTGCAGGATTTCAGAGCAATGAGGAACAGCACAGTTCCAAACCAACTAAGGAAAACAACACTGGCTTTTTTGCAGGGGGAGCTGGATGAGAGGCCAGTTCCCGGCACCCTGGCCTACAGCCAGCTATGTGGAAAGACCAGCTACGAGGAAGGAGGAACGAGACCTAGCCTTGCAGCAGTCGCGCCGTCTCAGAGAGCCAAGAGGCATTCAAGTCGCTGTGTGCAAACACTGCTTCTCAGCTCAGTTCATTTGACCATTACGCTAACAGTCACATCACAGGGTGCGTTAATAATAATATTATATCATTTTTATGTATAAGAAGCTTGAAGAGGTTAAATAATTCGCCCAGGGTTCCCATAACTTAGAAATGGCACCCAGGCCTCCCTGACTCCAAAACCAGGCTCCTGGGTACTAAGACACATGGCTCCTGTAGAAAAGAGGGAATGTTTTAGAGCAAGCCTGAAAGCATTCCCTATATCAGACCAGATTTACATCCGCCATCACTCCTGCATGTGGCACTGTGGGTGCAGACGCAGGGAGGGACTTGGGCAATACAGAAGCAGGGACACAGCCAGGCAGTGCCTGGTAAAGACCCAGAGACTGTGCTGGAGAAGGAGGGCAAGGCCCACAGAGGGACACAGTGAGACCTGCCACCAGCTGTCATACAAATCTCCTCCCATAAAGAGAGGAGATCCAGCCCTAGTCACTTGGCCAGGTCATGGTGGGGTCAGCAGCAAGACAGGCTGAACTAAAGTCGAAGGCCCAGGAGAAGACGGAGAAGCACGTTCTGTAGCAGGAAATGCTTTTGAGATGGGGCAGTTAAAAAACAGGACTCAGGGCTGTTGATGGGCTGAGCAGGAGAGGATAGTTCTCTAAGGAGGGGTTGGTAGGTTGGTTCAATTCATTTTGAGAGGTTTTTTGTTTGTTTGTTTGTTCTGGTTACCTCTGTGCATATTTCCTCCTTTACTTTTAAAATTAACTTTGAATATAACATTACCAGCAAACCCCTTGTTGCTAACAAGGGTCCCTGCCTCCCAGCAGGCGATCAGAAAATCTGCCACCCTCACCTCTGGTCAACAGATGGTTTTGTTTCAAGTAAGGCACCAGAGAGGAAATGCTATTTTTAAGCAGAGGAAATAACAGCGAAAAATAAGACCCCTCTCATTATCTCAGGCAGACTGGGTATACTGCGGATTACAGCTGGAGGAGGGGGCAGCCCAGATCCAAAGACAGCCACGGCCTGACAGGGCTGTGAAGGGCCACTGCTTTCACTTCTCAGGCTGCGGCTTTCCCCTCAGTCACCTGGGGAAGATGATTCCCTCTATATTCAGATGCACAGAGCGAAAAGAAAAGATGAGCGTTTACCAGGGCACTTCCCAAGTACGGCTAGGGAGCAGCACTCCGAAGAGCAGAGGGGAAGGAGGGTTGCTGAGAAGTGTCTTTGCGTGGTAAATAATAACAATTAGACAAATGACTCTCTACAGCTGTACATCAGCTCATGTCTAAAAAAGGGCTGCACCCTCACTGGCTCTTCAGACCCTCGTGGACAATCCCTGAGATGCGCTGGGATGAATCACGAAGGACACCAAGGGTCAGAAAGCTAAGGATCTACCCAAGATCCAAGAGCACAGGGGAAGTCAGTAACAAAGTCTGGGTCAGAAACCAGACATCTGGCCTTTAGTTTGGTGCCTTAACAAAAGGACTTGAGCATTCAGTTTAAAAAAAAAAAAAAATCTTACTTAGATATACAATGATGTCTGAGATTTGCCTGGAAATAATATGGGGGTAAGTAGGCAGGCATATAGATAAAACATGACAAGCAGGGTGATGGGTACACAGGGTTTCATTATCCTATTCTCTACTTTTCTATTTGATTTTTCTGTAATAAAAAATTAAAAAGATATTTCAATGCTCAACAACCGTAACTTGACCCCTCAGCCCTCAGGAATCTGAATGAAAATGAGAGAAAAGACGAGAAGTGTCCCGTGACAATGTGGGTTAGCTCAGGGCCTCTGAAAGCAGAAGGCAAGAGGCATTTAACAACAGGTTTTTAAACCGATTGCTCAGAGATCTGTTTCAGAACATACAGAGATGATTTTTTTTTTAAAAAAGCAAGAGATTATTTCAGTTAAAAAGTCTGATCTCAGCCGGCCTCAAACATCAGTGCACAAAACTTTTATTTGCCAGTACTTGGCAGTTCTTGCGGTTGGCAGCATGCATCAAATGCCCTAAAACCCACGACAACGCCGCTGGAGGGGTACCAGGACATACGTTTGCTGTCCGCATGTGTATAGCATTCCTTTCCCCAGAGGTTTGTCGGTCAGTGACCTGTCAGCTTGTTCATGCTGATGACACTGAGGCAGGTAAAGTCCTGAATTACCACCACAGAAAACCCAAACCACTTTCAGCAGAATTTTACTGTTGCTACTCTTAACATGCATTTCAGGTTAATCTCGCCCTATGGCACCAGGTGGTCCCTCTGTCCTGAGATGAGTGGCTTTCACACTGGTTCTGTGGAGCCCTGCTTGTCTCCCCCAACCTCCCCGCTGCCCGAAGCCCTCAAGGTGAGGGGGCTGGGGCTGCAGGTGATGGGAAAGGGGGTTCCCAGTTCCCAGTCTAGCTGAAACCGGTGCAGCTCTGCTTTATCCCTATTGTCTGCACTTCCTCCTCCTCACCCTTCATTTAAACAAAGTTGGTTGAAACTAACAAATCAAATGCCTCCAAAAGCCGGGCAGGAAGGGCAGGAAGCGCACATGACGGGTGACAGGCAGAGAAGGTCAGGTGGAGGGCATGTGCTCCAGCCCAAGGGGCCATTGGCCCCACTCTGAACAAGTACCAGGAAGCCTCTGTGCAGGCACTTCCCGTGAATTCCCTCGGTTAAGCCTCACAACTTTTGCATCAAGTAGACAGGAGTTCTTTTATTCAACAGAAACCTGAGACCCAGAAAAGCAAAAGAACTTTCCCCAGACCCTAGAAGAAACAGGACTGGAACCCAAGTCTTCAAAAAATGGTGTCCCTGGGGAAATGGACTTGGCCCAGTGGTTAGGGCGTCTGTCTACCACATGGGAGGTCCGCGGTTCAAACCCCGGGCCTCCTTGACTCGCGTGGAGCTGGCCCATGTGCAGCGCTGATACGCGCAAGGAGTGCCGCACCACACAGGGGTGTCCCCCGCGTAGGGGAGCCCCACGCGCGAGGAGTGCGCCCGTAAGGAGAGCCGCCCAGCGCGAAAGAAAGTGCAGCCTGCTGAGGAATGGCGCCGCCCACACTTCCCGTGCTGCTGACAACAACAGAAGCAGACAAAGAAACAAGATGCAGCAAATAGACACAGAGAACAGACAACCGGGGGAGAGGGGGAAATTAAATAAATAAATAAATCTTTAAAAAAAAAAAAATGGTGTCCCTGTTCTTGCCCGGGGGCACTGTAGTAGAGGGGCCTTTGGTAATGCGGTGGAAGAAATCCTCCCAATCCTCCCACATGCCCTCCCTCCTGCCTAGGAGCTAGCACCGAATGCATTCCAAATTAGACACTGCTCACGGGTGGCAGAGCGGCAAGGAGAGAAGTCCTAGTGCAGCACAACCACATGGACCTGAAAGTACTGCTGGGGCTCAGCCCCTCTCCGGACCCCCGCCCTGAGGCATCAAGGCATCTAGTCCCTCAAGAGCCAGTGACATTTGTTTCCTTGTGGCTAAGAGCTTCTTGAACCCAAAGATGCCTGTCTAAGAAGATCCCCCCTAGCAACAGCCTATTGTGAAACTCTGTATGTTGAAAATTCATTGGGACATTTTAGATGTTACATTCCATGTTAATTTTTTGCCTCTTAATCCCTGTTTATTAACTGGAAAGGCAAACAGACTGACAGGGGTAAGTTTATTTAATTGTTCATCGTGACCCAAGGGGAGAAACGTACAATGAAATCATTAAGAGAAGAAGGAAAACTTATTTGAGACCGGCTTCTCATCTCACTGAGTCCTCTTTGGAAAGAGAAGGTGCTTATAAACACGACTGCTGATAAAAGATGGAATAAACTAAAATGTCAAGAGCATCACTGGTGGTGTGCCATCCACTCAAGCAGACAGAAAATGCTCATGAATGCAGAAATATGCATGAAGACAAACAAGCAATCACAGCTGTGTTCATAAGCACAGGAAAAACAAATTGGGATGAAGTCCCATAAAAGGTGTCACAAAAATGAAAAGGATTTCTCAAGCCCCAGTGTTGCTCTGACACCACGTTTATGAACCTATCTCTGGCATGTGCACTTCAGCTAACTGAATCTTTACCCTGAACAGCATTTATTTATTCTACTCACTGAAATAATTTCAGATCTTAACTTTTTATTCAAAAATTTTAGATATTTTACTTAATCTAATTTGTCCTTAGAACAAAAGATAATAAAAAACACAAGAAAAATTATTATAAAACATGACAGTTTAGCACAATTAATCACAAAATGTTAGCGCTGAAGAGTATAGAGAAGTACCTCATTGCAATTTGGCAACCATTATAGGAAAAATGAATTTAGAAAGAAACATTAGTGGATGTTAAAATTAATATGTAAAAGTGGGATGAGGAATGGAACATTTATTAATACATTATCTCAAGATACATCTTAATCACAAAGAAAAAAGTCACTTTAGAGAGGAGAACCTGGCAGACACCACTGTAATCAGTATGATACACCAACAGATAGAAAAGATGCAAGGAGAACACATCACTTCTATATTATTTCTAAAAAAAAAAAAAAAGCATAACCTGAACCTAACCGGGAGGAAGCACCAGACAAACCTAAACTGAGGGACATTCTATAAATGCGCTGTCCAATGCAGTAGCCACTACCTTATATGGACATTAAGCACTGGAAATGCGCAGCTAGACCAAATTCAGATAACAAACTTCTAGGATCTTCTGCTTCCTTGTTTGTAAAATGAGGAGGCTGGAATTGGCAATTCCCTAAAAATGTTCTGGTTCACCAAGCTGTTCAACCAAAAACACAGACAGATCAGCCCCCAAACATTTAACAAGACCAGTCACTCGGAAGGCATCGTTGCTATGAATATGCGGGCTGTGGTAACTTTCTGCTTCTGCTCGGCAGACCCACATGATCCACAGAATACAGGCTCCAAACAAGGCCCAGGCCCCAACTCTGTGCCGGGCCACGCCCCCTACCTCCCCATGATAGTCTCCACCAAATCATCAGGCCTGAGCACCAAGTCCCTGAGGGGCCTGGGGTCATGTGGGAAGGTGTCCAAGGTCAGGCTTCCCTATTTGTTCTGTTTTCAGGAAACTGAACCAAAAAAAATTGTCCATAACTACTTACCAACTCTCTTCTCGGTCAGACTTTCAGGAGGGTGGTTGTCCAGACAAGCCCTAAACACAGGACAGGAGGGATTCACTTCCTGGGTGCTGTATCTCTCTTCCTAGAGCTCCACCGAATAGGACAGGGGCTCACCAGACCAAAAGAACAAGCTATATTCTGTAAACTCAATAACCTCTTCTTCGGCTCCTGCCTACACTTCACCATTTGGGCAGCACATGCCACAGTGCACGTCCATAATCTTTACAAATAACCCCACTTTACAGCTAGAAAGGCTGAAGCTCAGAGGTTTAGTGACCTGACCACAATTACACAGCTATCAAATAGCAAAATGGGTTTAAAATCACATCTTCAAAAAAAAAAAAAAAACAGCTTTTTTTTTTTAGGTCTAATCAACAGACAATAAATGGTATATATTTAAAGTGTACAATTGAGGAAGTTTTGATATATGCATGAAACCATCACTGCAATCAAAATAACAGGCTTATCCATCACCCCCAAAAGTCTCCCCATGCCCTTTGTAACTCTCTCTTCCTCCCTCTCCCCCCACCTCCTTTATACCATCCCCAGGCAACCACTGAACTATTTTGTCACTATAACCAAGTATAGAGTTTCTAGAATTCTATATAGATTTTTAAATATAGTATGAAGTCTTTTTTTTTAACCTGGTTTCTTCCACTAAGCATAACCATTTTGACAATGATCCATATTGTGATATATAGCAATAGTTCATTCTGTTTTATTGCTAAGTAGCATTCCATTGTATGGATATACCAGTCTCGTCTGTTCACCTATTTCTGGACATTTAGGTGTTCCCAGCTTGGAGCCACTACAAGTAAAGTCACTCTTAACTTTGCATGTTGATATATGCCTTAATTTCTCTTTGGGCAAATACGTAGGAGATGAATGGCTGGATCGTGTGAAACTGCCACACTGCTTTCCAAACTGGTTGTGCTATTTTAATTTCCCAACTATTAGTATATGAGAGTGCAAGTTCTTCCACATCCTCACCAATACTTAGCATACAAATCTTTTTAAATTTAGCCATTCAAATAGGTGTGCAGTGGTATCTCATTGTGATTTTGATTTGCATTTCCCTAATGACTAAGGATGTTGAGTATCTTTTCATGCACTTATTTGCCATTTGTGTGACTTCTCTGGTGAAGTGTCTGTTCAAATCTTTTGACTATCTTTCATTTGGGTTATGTTTATTATTGAGTTTTGAGGGTTCTCTCTATATTCTGGATACAAGATCTTTATCAATTATGTGACCTGCAAATATTTTCTCCTACTCTTTAGCTTTTCTTTTCATTCTCATAATAGTATATATTAAAGAGACGTTTTTAAGTTTTGAAATCCAATTTACCAATATGTTCTCTTAAGGATCGTATTTTCGGTATTGCATCCAAGAAATTTTTGCCTAACCTACAAATTTTATAAGGTTTTCTCCTAGACGTTTAATCATTTAAAATTTTACATTTAATCTATGATCCATTTTAAGTTAATTTTTGTGTATGGTTGCAGCAGTATGGAGCAAGGAACACTTTCTTGAATTTGGACATGCACTTATTCTACCACCATTATTTTACATAGAAGAAAAAAATGATTCTTTCTCCACTAAATTGCCTTTGCATTTCTGTCAAAAATCAGCTTTCCATCTATGTGGGATCTATTTCTGGACACTCTATTCTCTAATTCTTTGCTGTGTATGTCTATTTTGCCACCCACACCTCATCGTCTTGATTATGCTATATATTAAGTCCTCCAAGGTTGATCACCTTTTTCAAAGTAGTTTTAGCTCTTATCAAAGATATGAATTTTAGATTCAGCTTGTCAATTCTTAAAAAAAAAAAAAAAAAAAAACCTGCTGGGATTTCAATTGGGATTAAGTTGAATCTATAGATGAATTTGGGGAGAACTGATAACAATACTGAGTTTTATGTCTCTCCATTTATTTAGGTCTTCTTTCATTTCTCTCAGCAATGTTTTGTAGTTTTCCATGTACAGGTCTCACATATCTTTTGTCAAATTTATTCCTGAGTATCCCATATTGTTTGATGCTATTCTGAATGGTGCTGGTTTTTATTTAAATTTCTGATTATTTGTTGCTAGTATATAGAAATATAATTTGTTTTTGGACATTGATCTTGAATCCTGCAACCTTGGAAAACTCACTTATTAATTCTAGTACCTTCATTGTAGATTCCAAAAAATTTTCTACATAGATGGTCACATCATTTGCAAATACAGTCCTTGCTAATCCGAACATCTTTGCTTTCTTTTTCTTGCCTGACTGCATGACTAGAACACCTAGAACAATGTCGAATAAAATGGTAAGAAAGGACATAAATATGATGTTAGCTGTAGGTTTTACTAGATGTCCTTTGTTGGGGAGGAAAGTCCCTTCTTTTCCTGCTTTGATGAGGGTTTCTATCAGGAATGGATACTGGGTTTTTGTTTGTTTGTTTTTTACTTTGTGCAGGCAGCTGTGGCCTCCTCTCTCTTGCTCTGAGCCCTGAGGTCTTGTTTATCCTGTTTATCCCCTGCTCTTTAGGATCCCTTTAGATTCTTGTAAGAAACTTCTGCTGCATCACACCAAGGCAAATGTTAGGTTTTGACAAATGCTTTTTCTACATCTACTGAGAAAACTATAAGTTTTTTTTCTTTTTTAGTTAATGGTAAATTGCACTGATTGATTTCAAATATTAAACCAACCCTGTATTCCTGGTATAAACCACACTTGGTCATAATATATCGTCTTTTTTTTTTTTTTGCATTACTGGATTTGATTTGCCAAAATATTCTTTAGAGTTTTAGACTTTATGTTCATGAGAGACTTGGGACTATAGTTTTCTTTTCTTGCAATGTCTTTGGTTCTGGTATCAAGACAATGCAGGCCTCCAAGAATGAGCTGGAAGGCAGTCCCTTCTCTTCAATTTTAATTTTGTGTTAGGGTTTAGGTGGAGTTGGTATTATTCCTTTCTAAAATGTTTGGTAGCCACCCAGAAGCCAGATGGGCCTGGAACAGGCACTATTCCTGGCCCTGTGTGAACAGCCAGCACTGTTCCTGTCTTCCAGACCTTTCAGCTGGCTCTTTCCCTGGCCTCAGACAGTTCCCTCACATGCATGTTTTCTCAGCTGAATCCTCAAGAGAGGGACCCTCTGTAGGTCCCTGGAGTTTTCTTTCTGTGCAGCTCTCTCCTCCAGAACTCTGTCCTGCAAACTCTAGCTGCCCTAGTCCCCCTGGACTCTCACTTCCATCTCCTCACCTCAGGAGTCCACTGGGCTCTGCCTGGGTTCCTCCTGTGTCACAGCCTAAAAACTCTGCCAAGGCAGTAAGCTGGGGCAATAGTCCAATCTTGGTATCAGGATAACACAGGCCTCAAAGGATGAGTTGAGAAGTATTCCCATCTATACTCTCTGTGCAGCTCTCTCCTCCAGTAGTCTGTCCTGAAAACTCTATAGTTCCCTTCTAATGTCCTGCCTCTCAGAGATAACTGTCCTTCATTGACTGAGGTCCAATGCTTCATTGATTTTGTCCATTTTTCCACTGTTTTAGGCATGAAGGTATAGTGGGCCATCTTGGCCAGAAGTGGAAATCCTCCAACCAGGTCATCTTAACCACCATTCCCTTGGCCTCCTGTGCCTACTTCCATCAAGGGAACTTACAATGGAATCATCTGATTCCTTTTCTGTATGACTCACAAGGCCCAAAGCGAAGTGAGAACTTGATCTCTTTCTCACCAGTCCCTAACACAGGGGCCCAGTCCACAGGAGAGTCTCAGGAAGGCTTGACTGATAAATGAACACATCTATAGAGGGAAGTCCTGGCTCAAAATCAGAGATGCTCTAAGAACACAGGTCCTCAGCGCTTTTTTAGACCCAAGGCTTCAAAATCAAAACTCTTCACAAGCCAAGAAAATTGGGGAATTTGCTCCTCCCCACTGACAGTAAGAAGGGAGCCTAAACAAAAATCCAGAATAGGAAGTGCTTTGATAAAATGGACAAAAACTCTGGGAAACTGCAATTGAATAACTTGCAGTTTCAATTACTCCTTTGTTTCATAATTCTCTTAAAAGTTAAATATTTTTCCACTTGGTAAAAGGGACTTTCCTGGGCATCCCTTCAAAAGACAGAAAAGTAATTATACTAAGTCTTCTAAGTACTTACTTCATTTTAGATAATTTCCTTCCATCATTTCTTGTTTTAAAACTAATAATAATGATTAGGAACAAGCTCTTTTTTTAAATGAAGGATAGGAGAAAAGAGAATTACAGTTATACTCCCATGTACCCTAGCCATCACCATATCCTGATACACAGAAATGGGACATAAAGTGTAAAGAATAAATCAATTCCTAGACACATTCTACAGGACTTTCCTAAATTAGATCATAACAACTTTAAAGGTCAAATAAAGGCAAAAACACTTTCAGTCTTAGTACTAAGACATCATATGGCTCCTTGCAGTGCCCTGTGAAACTTCCCCATCAACAGTAAAGCTCACATTCAGAACTTATATGAGAACCTGAAAGGGAAGGTCTATAAAAGGGAAAAGGGTCTGTCATGTAGATAAAAAGATTAAGGCAAGCATTCTTATGCTCAACTCCAAATGATAATAAAGAGGAGGTTTAAATTCCTGTTGTGCTTTTTAAAGAGTAGGAGAAGCTAGCTTGACCCATATCATATTCCCTTTCTGTAAAGGGGTCTCTTACAAAAGATTCCATTCCACCACAGTTCAGGCAATTATAACAGACATGTTTTCACCAGAGGGACAGTTCTAAACACAGCACTAACTATGTCACTTTCCTGCTTTAAATCCTTCAAGAGGTTTGCACTGTTCAAAGGATTACATTAAGAAAAGCTATCACCGTGGCGCCCAAGGTTCTTCATGACCTGTAAACCCACACACCAGGAGAACTATTCTCTTCCTACATATCTACTATTCTTGTCTAGGGTTTCCAAGTATTTTATTAGAAAGTTGATTAAATTTGGATACCCAGAATTAAGTATCATTAAACAGGTTTCCCTCCTATGGGGCTTGCTTAAACCTTTAATATGCCAATGTGCGTCCTAAAGTTCCCAGAGTTCACCCTGGAGCACCTCACTGGGCCAGTGCTCTGGAGACCACGCTTTAAGGAAAGCCACTCTCCAGTCACTGCAAACTCTGCCCTTTTTCCAGCATGCCACACTCTTTCATTCTTCCTTCCACTGCACACCTTGAAAGGATATTTGTTTTTATACTCACTGTCCCCCTCTTACTCCCATTTATCCCCTCAATTCCCTGGGATCTGGCTTCTGCTTCTATCATGCTGCAGAAGCTGCCATCCTCTAATGTGGCACCTTTTTTTATGGCCCTGCAACTGTGTACTTTGCTACTCTCTCACCCCCTACTCCCCTGGCTAAAGTCTATGTTATTTTTTTCCCCATTTTTCCTTTTAAAATTAAAAACAGGAGGAAAAAAATGTAGAATATAAAACACCTCAATTCCCATCAGTCAGAAATGACAACCATTAGAATATGCTAAGAATGTCACTTGCTTTTTTTCTTTTTGATAAAAGTACAAAACAGAATAAAGATGAGGTAGTACCCTTTGATTTCTATTGACAACCCACTCCTCTCATCAAAGGTAAACACCCTCATGAGTGTGCTCCAAATCCTTCCAGTCCACTTTTATACTGTTACATGCCAATGTATGCATTCATGCAGAACAGTAATTGTGGACATTACAAACAATTTAACAAAATGGCATCATATAAGAAGTATAATTTGGCCAACTTTCTTTTTCACTCAACACTGTGCTTCTGAGATCTAACCATACTGATTCTACTCATATATCAACATGGATCCAATTGCCTCAATAGGTAGCTCCAGTTACTAAAAACCTAAGCCCCGTCTCTACATATTTCACATGTTTTATCTTATTTACACTTCCCAAAACCTGCTGAGAAGATACTCCAATGCCCAAGGCCGGCACAGGGCAGAGAAGACACTGTCTTCAAGTCTGGCCAGGCCCAAGGCTGTGCCCTTGACCACTGTGCTAGGCGACTCCATTACTATCTCTAGCTGACATTTAAGACAATGCTTCCCTGGCACCAGGTGTTTGGTATGCATCATTTCTCTGAATCCTCTGTAGTACCCCATGTACCAAGTACAGTTATTAGTCCCATTTTAGAAATGAGGAAACCGAGACTTGAGCAGGTGTGAAGTACAACTATACAGCTTCAGAGTTCAAATTCTTATTCATTGGATTAAACGGCAAATTAAAGTGGAAGTTGAAATTAGAAAGATGGCTGTTATAAGATTGTACAGAGACCTGAATGCCCAAGTCATGTGATATTAGATCAGTGTTACCAGTTCCCAATTAACATAGTGCCAGGGCATCCTGGGAACCAGGAAACAATACTTACAGTCATGGACCTTATAGCAATGCTTCTGCAAGCGCTTCACATCACACTCCTCTAGTACTCCATGAGTCATCAACAACTGGAGGAATCGCCGATGGACATCAGTCATGATGCCCATTCTTCTTGTATTGCACTGCATAGATGAAGGAACTGAAAAAGAAGTACAGGAAATCTAGTCTCTGCAAGCATACCAAATACAGTTTCCTAGGTTTGTTCTCACTTACATAAACCAACTCTAAGTCAGGCATGGTTTTAAAAATTAAGTTCCACCTCTAAATTAAGAAGAGGCTTTAGGTCCCACATGCCTGATGAATGGAATTCTCCTGTTTGCAGCTGCAGACTCTCTCAGTTTCCTGGTGTGATGGCTGACCGTCCTTACCTCTCTATTAGCTGACCTGGGTAAGTCCAAAGAACCAGAGAGTAGGTGTTGCAACTCTGCTAAGGCTCAGGGCCCAGCTGGCACAGACAGTCCAAAGATTCAAATCTCTTGAGCACACAACAACCCCAGTGCCAACCAGAGGTTCAGTAAAAGTGACAGAAGAGGCATGTGTAGAGAGGTCACATCTGAGTCCAACTCCATCACACTCAGGAGCACAAATTCCAAAGTAGGGCCCACTGGCAAGGCACTGAACTCCCGAGCCATCTGCCATGACTGGAGGGCTCGGGCGTCTCCGTAGCCCTCAGGAGCACCACTACCTGGGGTTGTATCTACTTTGACTGCCTCTGAGACCCTGCTGAGAAATGCATAAGCACGACCCCTCTGATGACCTCCCAACTCATTCTGAAGTCTCTTCTTCAGGATGGAGTAATAAAATATGGATTAGAGCGGACTTACTGGTATTCTACTATAGAAATATTTTGACCCTAGCAATGGAAGAAATTATATCATTGATGTGGAGACAGTGGCCACGGGAGCTGCTGAAGGCAGGCAGAGGGAAGAAGAAGTGGATATGGGGACATTTTCGGGACTTGGAGTTGTCCTGAAGGATACTGCAGGGACAGATGCAGGACATTATACATCCTGCCATAACCCACTGAATGGACTGGGAGAGAGTGTAAACTACAACATAGACTGTAATCCATGCTGTGTACCAATGCTCTAAAATATACTCATCAAATGCAATGAATGTACCACACTAATGAAAGAAGTTGTTAATGTGGGGGGAGTGGGGGGTGTGGGGAGTGGGGTATATGGGAACCTCATTATTTTTTAATGTAACATTTTGTGTGATCCATGTATCTTTAAAAAAATTAATAATAAAATTTTTAAAATAAAACAAAAAATTAAGTTCCTCATGCTACATAGTATAGAAGTGAAAGGACAGTCAGAGACTAGGCAATGGTGAGGAATATGGACGCTGGGGCCGGAATGCCTGGGTTCACAGCCAGGCTCCACTACTTACAAAGAGTGTGAAATTGGGCAACATGACCTCCATGTACCTCAGTTTCCCATCTATAAAAGGAGAATAATGATAAAACCATCCTCTAAACAGCTGCTATGAGGATTAAATGAGTTCATATGTGTAAAAGTCTGATAACATAAAAAGCACTAAGATTTTTTTCCTTTTTTTTACTCTGAACTTTTATTTAAATTGTTCTGTGTTTGTGTGTGCATACATTTCTGCTACCACAGAGTAAGTGTTAACTATTTTCACTGTTAGGCAGTTCTGGGTCTGAAACTTGGTTCAGCCACATTCTATATCTATAGCACTGGATAAATTTCGCTAAAGCCGTCTTCTCAGTATAAAATGAGAAAATAATCACTGCTTAGAGAACTGCTAATAGACACTTAATAAATGTTAGGTTTTTTCCCTCTCCCCAAACCTCTAATGAAACACTGCCGTGATAACATTGCAGGTTATTTTTAAATCTCCTGCTCTCTAATAAAACAGAATCTATCCACAAACCACAAAGATCAGAGCTGATAAAAGCATTGCCCAAGGTCTGATCAAAATGCCTGCTCCCACCATGAACAGGCAGTGTGGGACAGGGGCTAGGAGTGTGGGTTTGGAACTAGAGGGTGTTGTTGAGACCACTGCTTGCCAGACCTGCTTGATTTCAATAATCACCCAAGCTGCTTATTAAAAATACAGATTCCCAGACCCTTTTCCTAGAGGCTCTGACTGCAGTGGGATCTGGGATTCTGAGGTTTTAACATTCACTTCAGGCAATGCCAGGATCTCACAAAGAAATATGCAGTTACTGTAGGCAAATATATCACAAAAACGTTTTTAGCTACCATACTCAAATCTCCCTAAGCCTTGAACCCTTTTTTTTTTTGGCCTTATTGTATTGTTTTATTTTTCAATATGTATCCATGTGTTTTTTTTAAATAAATTTTACTAACGTATATCATTCACACATGAACATACATAAACTTAAAATAAGCGTATAGTAAAACTTGTGAATCTACAAAACAAACATATGTATCATCATAGAGGGCTCCCATACATCACCCCACCACCACCACCTCATGTTATTGTGAAACATCTGTTACAAACTATGAAAGAGCATCCTCACAATATTACTAACTCCAGCTCATATCTTACATTTGGTGTATTTTCCCCCAACTCATGTAATTATTAACACCCTGTATTAGTGTTACACATTTTTTATAGGTCATGAGAGAATGTTCTCATATTTGTCCTGTTAATCACAGTCCATCTTTGACCATTGGATTCCCTCTTACAGAGTCTCATGTTTTGTACAATCCATTCAAAGTGTACACTCAGTAAGCCTTGGTCTTTTTGTCTATAAAATGGAAATAATTATACCTACTTCAAAGGCATCAGATGAAGTTTAAATGAGCTATAACTATCAAAGTCTTGCCATGTACCTGGCACACAGGAGATAGACAGAAATACAGGTTTTGTTGTTTTTTTAAGCATCATCAGTTCTACCCCCAAGCTGGGAAGATGCACTCTCTCATGGCCAGTTGCTCTGGTCACCTGGTAGACATCTTCAAGAACATCTCTCTAGCATGTCAACCTCAACAAATCCTAGATGGGACTCATGCCCTCCTCCCATCCTCAACATTTTTCTACCCCCCAGCCCCAGTCCTTCTCTTTGGGAATAACCTGGTTTGGATAGTGCCATCCACACAGTCATACAATCAGCAAACCTGAGCATCAAACTCAGATCTTCCTTCTTCCCCAACCTCAGAGCCAGTCACGCACCAAGTCCTGCCAAGGTCATTTGCTGTCACTAGGACTGGGCACCTTCGTTCACCCTTATATACAAAGCACTCTGTATCTACCAGTGGTTGTTCTGGGCACAGAAATGGACTGTGTTGGGCTAAGGAATTTGGACTTTTAACATGGACACTTTGGAAAATAAGGATCTCCAAACTAAGGGCCTTGAAGCAGGAAAATGATGTAGCCAGACTGTGTTTTAGAAAGATTCTGCTACAGCATTGTGGAGGTGAACCAAAGGAACAAAGAAAGAGGACACGGAGTGTCCAGGAAGCCAGTCTCAGAACAATCCAGGAAAAGTGGATGAGCATATAACTGAGGCTCCACAGTGAGGACAAACAATCATCAACAGGGCCACCACTTCCCAATGCCACACTCTATAGACCCTTATTGATCTCTTATTTTATATAAGCTTACAAACAACCATGAAAAGTAGATATTATTCTAATCATTTTAAAGGAAAAGGTTTGAACTGAATGCAGAAGATATTTGGAAGGTAATAGAAAAACAAAAAGAACGACTCTGTTAAGGGGTGGGACAGCAATTTTTTAAATCTCCTTTATTATTTTCTATTCTAGCAAGGGGGAAAAAACTGGGAGGAAAGATGTAGCTCATTATCTTTTACAAGATGAGCCTTATCCTGCTGTTTGATGCTAGTTTCAATTCACTCCTGTCCTCTGATTCTGAATGAAACATTACTTTTAGAAATCAAGTTTTGCTGGGCAGGTCCACATCTTCACAGTGAAATAGACAGTGTTGCACTTGGCAAAACATTAGCATCTACTACAGTGATTCTTAATCTTTTGGGGATTGCAGTTCTCTTTTAATAAACTAAGGAAAGTATTAAAAAGTGACCAATCACACATATCAACGGCATTATGTGTGCAATTTCAGGGGAACTTGAAAACTTCCTTGAAACTACCCATGGGAGTCTGAACCCCAATTTAAGAACTCCTACCCAAGAAAGACTCATAAATCTTTTTCCTATGTGCCTATCTAAGATGAGGAAAGAGAGTTGCAGATATATCTGCTGCTTGGTGTGGCACAGAAAATCTAGAACAATAAAATTATATTCTACCTTCAACAGAAGTGTGACACACAAGACCTGGAATTCTTCAGAGGCATTTGTTTGTGAAGAAGTGTGAAATTAAAAATGAACAGTACAATAGCAATGAAAAGAATCAAATATCTGGGAATAATTTTAACCAGGGTTATAAAGGACTTAGATACAGAAAACTACAAAACACTACTAAAAGAAATCAAGGAAAGACCTAAATAAATGGAAGGACGTTCAATGTTCATAGATTGGAAGACTAAATATTGTTAAGGTGTCAGTTCTATTCAAAGCAATTTACAGATTCAGTGCACTCCCAGTCAAAATTACAACAGCCTTCTCAGCAGAAATGGAGAAGCCAATCATCAAATGTATATTGAAGAATAAGGGGCCCCAAATAGCCAAAGCTGTCTTGAAAAAGAACTTGGAGGACTCACACTTCCTGATTTTTAAACATATTACAAAGCTACAGTGGTCAAAACAACATAGTACTGGCACAAAGACAGACATACTGACCAATGGAGTAGAACTGAGAGTTCAGAAATAAACTCTCACATATATGGCCAACTGATTTTTGACAAGGATGCCAAGCCTATTCAATAGGGAAATAATAGTCTCTTCAACAAATGGTGCTGGGAAAACTGGATATCCAAATGCAAAAGAATGAAGGTGGGCCCCTACCTCACACCATATACAAAAATTAACTCAAAATGGATAAAGACCTAAATATAAAACTAAAACTGTAAAACTCCTAGAAGAAAATATAGGAAAGCATCATCAGGATCGTGTGTTAGGCAATCGTTTCTTGGACTTTACAACAAAAGCACAGCAACAAAAGGAAGAGAAAAAAAGATAAATAGGACCTCATCAAAATTAAAAACATTTGTGCATCAAGGACTTCTCATGAAAGTAAAAAGACAACCTAGAGAGGAGAAAAATATTTGGAAACCATATACCTGATAAGGGTTTAAAATCTAGAATATATAAAGAAGTATTACAACTCAACAACAAAAAGACAAAAAAAATTTTTTTTTTAAATGGGCCAAGGATTTAATAGATACGTCTCCAAAGAAGACATACAATTGGCCAATAAATGCATGAAAAGATGCTCAACATCATTAGCCATTAAAGAAAATGCGAATCAAAACTATAATGAGATACCATTTCAAACTCACTAGAATAGCTACTATTAAACAGAAAATAACAGTGTTAGAGAAGATGTAGAAAAATAGGGACACTTGTTCATTGTTGGTGGGAATGTAAAATGGTGCAGCCACTGTGGAAACAGTATGGCAGTTCCTCAGGAAGTTAAGTATAGAATTAGCTGATGACCTGGCAATCCCACTTCTAGGTATAAAACTAAAAAAATGAAAGCAGGGACTTAGACATTTGCACACTGATATCCACAGCGACATTAACAATTGCCAAAAGATGGAAACAACCCAAGTGTCCAAAAGATGATGGATAAACAAAACACAATATATACATACAATGGCATATTATTCAGCTGTAAAAAGGAATGAAGTTCTGACACATGTGACAACATGGGTGAACCCTAGAGACATCATGTTGAGTGAAACAAGCCAGACGACAAAAGGACAAATAATGTATTAGAACAAGCAAATTCATAGAGTCAGAACTAGAATGCAGGTTACCAGGGACAGGGTAAGGTACAGGGAAAGGGGAGTTAATGATTAATTGCTACAAATTTTCTGTTTGAGCTAATGGAAAAGTTTTGGAAATGGATGGTGGTGATGGTAGCTAAACACTGAATGTATTTATCACCACTGAATTACATATTTGAATGTGGTTAAAAGGGGAAATTTTAGGTTGTGTGTGTGTATATAACTAGAATTTAAAAATTACAAGCCATAGGACTGTACAACACAAACAGTGAATGCTAGTGTAAAATAAGGGCTACAGTTAATAGTATAATGATAATATTATTATTTCATCAATTGTAAAAAGGTACCACACAAATGCAAAGTGTTAAAGTGTGTGTGAAGTGAAGGTATATGGGAATGCTGTATTTTCTGCATGATTTTTCTGTAAACCTAAAACTTCTCTAATAAAAAAAAAGTTTTTTTTAATGACTGTTCCAGATTAACGCAGCTTGTGATCCTAGACATATTCTAGAGCAGAGAAGAAGAAAAAAGGACATTAGTGAGACAGCTGGAAAAATCTGAATAAGGTCTATAGATTATTGTATCAATATTAATTTTTTATTCTTGATAATTGCGCTGTAGTTATATAAGACAGTAACATTTGGGGACTCTGGATGAAGATTTTAAGGAAATTGTATTATTTTTCCAAAATTTTGTAAATCTGAAATTATTTCAAAGTGAAAAGCCAAACAAATTTAAAAATTAAAAAAAATAAACAGGAAAGTTTCAAAAAGAATTAAAAAGAACTGAAAGAAATTAAAAATGTACGTATTGAAATTTCAATGAATGGAGATTAAAAGCAGATTGGACACAGCTTATGAACAAATTTATGAATTTTAAAAACAAGAACAGAAGAAATTAACCAGAATATAGTCCAGAGGAACAAAGAGATGGAAACTATGAAAGATAGGGACATAGAAGACAAGGTAAGAAAGGACAGCATGAGTCTTTTTAAGATTCTAAAAGAACTTATCAAAACTGATGTTGGAGAGGATGTAGCTCAGTGGTTGAGTGTGTGCCTCATATGTATGAGGGCCCAGTTTTAATCTTCAGTACCTCCAAAAAAAAAAAAGAAAAGACACCAATCCTTAAATTCAAAACATCCATCAAATCCCAAGCAGGATAAATTATTAAAATACCCACTTAAGTACATCAGTGTAAAACTACTGAATACCCAAAATTAAAAACAACTAAAGATTAAAATCAGATTACTTCCAAAAGCAACAATTAGGCTCACACTTGACTTTATAACTTAACAACAGAAGTCAACTGCAGTTGCATAACTTCATTAAGCTGGAAGGATTTGTCCCTCCACTGGGAATTCTATATCCTGCTGAAGATTGAGGGTGAAGTAAAAACACTTCTGAATTTAAGAAAAAAAAAAACAAGCAACGAACCAACAGACCCTCTTGAAAGGAAATTCCAAAGTATTTATTTCAGGCTTAAAAAAAGAGTGTTATCAGTTGGAAGGCCTAAAATGCAAGATGGAATAAAGAGCAAAGAAACTGGTAAATATGTAGGTAAATCCAAGTCGATTTATAATAACTGACTGTATAAAATAGTAATGAAAGTGTCCTATAGGGATTTTTAAAAATGGAAATGCACAATACTAACCTCTAAGTAGGGAAGTGACCACTAGAGGTGGTGTTCTCAGATCCTTGAGGTGGTTGGGAGAGAAATCAGGATATGAATGAACTTTTCACTTCTAAGTATGCATTTTACTATTTCTAGAGTAACTAACTACTAAAAGAACAGAAATAGAGGATATAATTCCCAAATCAGTAAAGAAAAAAATGTAATGAGAAAAAATACCCATAAAGAAAACAACAATGGAGAGGGGAAAAAGGAAAAGAAAACAGGCAGAACAAGTATAAAAACTAAGGTAGTAGTTTTTTAATTAATCCAATTGGATTGGTAAAAACAAGAATGAAATGGAAGAAATGTTCCAATTTAAAAGACAAAAGACAGTTAGAGTAGGTAAAGAACTTGCCAAACTGGATAATGAATAAAATCTAGCTACATAATTATAAAAATTACTTGTAAAACGCAGGAAGACAGAGAAAACAAAAAGATTAAAAGTAAAAGGGTAGGAAAGGATACTCTGCAAAATAACCAAAAGAGAGCTGCTGTGGTTCTATTAATATGATATAAAATAGACTTTAGGGCACAAAAGGATTACTAGAGGTGAAAAAGGTGACTGCAAAATGATAAAGGGCTCAATTTCCAAGAAGATATAACAATTTAAAATGTTATGCACCTAATAATAGAGTCTCAAAATAGTTAAGGCAAAAATTGTTAGAACCATAAAGATAAAAAACAAAAAGATACAAATCCACAACCATAGGGGGGCTTTTAACATACCCCTGTTGGTATGTGGAAACCAAGTGAACAAAAACTCAGTAAGGTTAGGAAAGGATTTGTGCAGCACAAGCAAAAAGTTGATGGGTTTGCATAAAACACTGTACCCAATAGCTACAGAATACAGACTCTTTACGCACACCCAGAACAAGTAGGCAAACTGCCACATGCTGGCCAAAAAGTCTTAGCAAAAATTTAAAGGACTGGTCTCATCAGACCATGTTCTCTGACTATAATGTGATAAAATTAGAAACCATTAATGAAAACATGACTAGAAAAATCCCATTTGTTTGGAATTTTAAAAACACACTTCTAAATAACCCATGATCAAAACAGAAAATATTTTGAACTAAACAATAACAAAAATATACATAAACTGGTAGGAAGTAACCAAAGCAGTCAAGGGAAATTTATAAACAAAACTAAAATTGTTCTTAGGAAAAACTTAATGGAAGTGAGGAAGATTTGCCAAAAAAGGAAAAAAACTTAAAAATAATATTTGGAACAAAAAAGTCAAACTAAATGCTGATGTCACAAATATTTTAAAACAATAAGAGAGTATAAACAACTTTATAATTCATCTGAAAGTTTAGATATGTACAAATTCACAGAGAATTCATTCAAGACTGATAAATTATTTGAAAACCTAATAATCCTATATAACCATTAAAGACAATTTGTGGGAAATCCATCTTCCCACACAGAAAACTTCAGGTCTGGATGGATTTATCACAGAGTCCTACCAAACATTCTAGAAACAAATAATTTCAAATTTACACAAACCATCCCAGGGCCAGAAAAAGAGCAAAGCTGCCGCGTAACTCATCTCATAAGGCTGGCATACCTTGGGTACTAAAGCCTGACGAGGACTTCGAGAGAAAGGAAAATCACAGGTCGGTGACTTTCTCAAACATAGCTACAAATAATCCTTAACAGAATGTTATTAAAACAAATCCGGCAACGTAAAAAAGGATGATATATCATGACCAAGTTGGGTTTATCTCAGCAATGGATTACCATTCAAAAATTAACGTGAGGGAGCAGATGTAGCTCAAGTGGTTGAACGCCTCCTTCCCATGTATGAGGTCCTGGGTTTAATCCCAGTACCTCCTATAAAAAAATTTTTTTTAAATCCACCACATTAACAGAATAAAGAAGAAAAATCATATGATCATCCTAAAAGAGGCAGAAAATATGGTTGATAAAATTCAACATTTATTCACACTAAAAACTCTAACAAACTTGGATTGGACTAGAAGAAAACTTTCTTTATTTGCTAAGTGACATGTACCCAAAAAAGCTTATAGCAAACATTACACTTAATGGTGAAATACTGAAAGCAACCACTTTAAAATCCAAATTGATCCAATCCAATTCCAATCAAAACCTCAACAGGTTTTCTGTTTTGTGTGTAACTGGACAAAATGATTCTAAAATGTACACATAAAATGTGAAGCTAAAGACAGTAAAGACACTCTGGGAGAAGAAAAGGACAGAAATAAGTGGAACTTGTTGTACATGATATCAAGACTTATAAAGCTGTAGTAATGAAAATAGTACAAGGGAAGACAAAAAGAAAATGGAAAAGAATAGAGAATTCAATCAAAAATTTGTATGGATAATTTCATATGTTTAATCTGAATACCAAATTAAAGCAAATTTTTCAATATCTATATGTAAAAAAAAAAAAGGATGAAATTAGACCCCTACCTCACATTATACACAAAAATCAATTTCTAGGGGATTAAAGTCATGAGAAATGCAAATCACAATATATCTGTATGACCGAAGGGTATCTTAAAAAAGATACAAGAAGCACAAACCATAAAGAAATAGATTGATAAATTGACTTCATTAAAATTAAGACTCTCTGCTCACCAAAAACACCAGAGAGAAAAGGCAAGCCACAAATTGGAAGGCATTTAAAACACATATAAGCTGGAAAATATTCATACCCACAACATATAAAAAACTCTTATAAATCAATATTAGAAAGACAATGGTAAGAGAAAAATGGGCAACAAATTTTAGAGAAGATGCACAAATGATTAACAAATACATTAAAAAGACACTTAATCTCAATAGTCACCAGGCAAATGAGTATTAAAACCACAATGAAATAATATGTTTTACCCACCACCAGGTAAGAAAATGGTTTAAAGTATGATTGATCTACTAAGGGTAGGAATATAAACTCTTATAACCACTTCAGGTTACTAGCAAATCTGAATAGTTCCAAAAATCCATTTATACTATAAGAGGAATAAAACCTTTACAGAAACATTTCCACATTTGCCCCAGGAGACATGTTTATACAATAGCACCATGCAATAGCCAAACTCTGGCAACAATACAAATGCCTATCAACAGCTTTAGGAAGTATATTATAATCATATCATGTAATTTAACACAGCAGTGAAGATGAATGAAGTAGACTACGCACATCTGCTCAGGATGCAGCTCAAAAAAGAAATGCTACAAGCAAGAAGCAAGTCCCCTGAAATATATATCAGATATAAAATATATAAGATCTCCGAGTTGGAAAACCCATGCTGAATTCATTAGAGATGCAGACACAGATGGTTTTAAAAACTGCAAAGAAAACCAAAGGAATAAATAGGTAACACAATATTCAGGGCACTGGTTACCTCTGGGGAGGGGAGTAAAAGGCTTCAATGGGGACTGTGGGGATACGGTTAATGCTCTATTTCTTAACTTGATGGTGAGTATATGGGTGACCATTTTACTTTTGTCCTTCAAACTCACATTTCACACATTTTTTATTGGTATGTTACATAATTTAAAAAAGAAAAATGATCTAAACATGTTGTGCCAGCCAAAACAAAACATTAATGAGAACAAGGTACACAACAATGTAGCATGCTAGAATCTGGGCCAAAAGGGGTAGGGAAGTAGATGTGGAAGAGATACATAAATACTGATATACTTGTTCAGGCACAGAATGTCAATTGCCTCTGTGAAGTCACTGGGGAGAGGGGGATTGGTTTAACCATGGACGTGGATTTCCTACCCAAATCATTTTGAAATAGAAATGCTTCCTGAAGAATTAAATCTCAGTCCTAACCATCTGTGCCAAAGTGGCAGACACAGTGCTCGTTCTTCATTTGCATGGCCTCATTTAATCCTTGCCAGGACTTTGAGAGTAAAGCATTACTGTCCTCATTTATAGATGAGGAAATTGAGGTCGAGAAGGGCCCAAAGCAATGCACAGAATGAGTGACAGAGATGGGCGGTGGGGATACAAAAGCACAGTCCCAGGTTCTCAAGGCACTCCCCGGTCCAGGGTAGCGAGGAAACAATAGAACTATGATCCAGGCCCCTTCTCTGCAATTTCCACATCTAAAAAGATCTGAAAATCCAAAGACTTTTCTACAGTTTGAAAACCCGACCTGACCTGAGGTTATTTCTGGCTGCTATTTATCCTCCTTGTGTAACTACGCACAATTATTAATGCATTTGATCAGAAGACGCTGTCCCAGACCCCCGCTGGGGGTGTGAAAAGACACTACACACAGTATACGCATCATATTACCTTTTCAAAGCCCCAGGAATTCTGTATTGTGAACACATCTAGCCTCAGGGACTGGGGACTTGTACAAAGAAGCTCTGTACACAAAACAGAACAGAGGGTACACAAAACAGTACAGAGGCCCGCGAGATATATCAGAGAGTGTGGTCAGCAAAGGTCATATTTTCCACTGATCAATTTAAAGGGAATTTCGTATTTTTTACCTCTTACAATTAAAAATAGTTTTCACCTAATATTGCAATTCAAAACTGTGTTGATGGAACTCGATCCCAGTCAATCCGTCTCTGGACTCCGTTTCGCCCTCGGTAAATGTGGAAGAGAAGCCCCCAGCTCTCCCGCATACCCAGCTCCACACTCCCGTCACCGCACACAGGCCGACCCCTGGCCCGACCGCACTTCCTGCCTCGCCGAAGCCCACCTTCCAAGCTCCCCTCGCCTTAGATTCTTTCTTCCCTCCCCGTCCACCTCCCTTCCCCGCGCTCGGGATTACCCGCCAAGACACCCAGAGACTGCCCACAGTCTGTCGGCAGCGATGGCTGAAAAGTGGGTTCGGGCCCTCCCTCCGAGTGGGGCGACGACGGCGAAGGTGGCGCTTCCATTGGTCTTCGCCCGCAGATTGTTCCCGCCCATCGGCTGACGCACTTCCTGTTCTCCCGCCCGCGCCGTTGCCATGGTGCCTCAGGCTCTGACAGGCCCCCCCCCCTCAGTGCTGCACGCGCAGGTGTTGCTGGCTTCCAAGGGCGGAGCTGTGTGTACTTGGAGAGGGGGCTTCCCACTTGTGGCCCTGTGCTTCCCGCACCGCAATGACGCCTCCCGACCTAAGAAGAGGAAGAGGAGGAGTGCAGCTGTCCCCTGCTCAATGCCCGCGAGTCTGTAGGCACAAATTAGCGCCTTGTCCAAGGCCTCAGTTTCCCCATCTTAGGAACTGACAGTATGACCTCGTGGTCAAGAATGAGGGCTTTCTTACCTTATAGCCTAAGCTAGAATCCTCACTCTGCTTTTATTACCCGGCAAGTACCAGAGCCCCTCCGAGCCTCCCTTTCTTCTTCCATTAAATAGGGATAAAAATAGTCCTTACAAAATAGTCCTGAGGTTTAAAAGAGATAATGCATATCAAGTACTTAACATATCACTTGAAAAGTGTCACATGAAAGTGCTGACTAAATGTTGGTTACTATCTTACCTAGGGATTCTTGTGAGGAGTAAATGAAGTTACTACTGAAAGTCAATAAATGGATGCTTTGATTCTCCAAGGAACTCATTTTACAAATGTTTCTATGCCAGTTCCTAGAGCTGTTGAGAAATAAAAAGCATAACCTTGCAGAAAAAATACTTAACAAGCCACTCCTGCACCTCCTGTAAAATCAGCCCTTGGAAACATGGCCTTGCAGGAGAATATCAAACAAATGACTCTTGTCCCCTGCTTCTGTAATCTAAGAAACCACTCTGGCCCCTGCCTCTGTAAACCAGCCTGTGACCGTACACCTGCGTACTGCTTCTGTAACCCCGCTTGCAGAATTTTGCCTAGCAACGCATTAGCCAATAAGGAGAAGTCATGCCGATCCCACATAAAATCCTATATAAACCTATGAAAACTGAAAAACGGGGCTCAGAATTTGGAGAGTGACTCTCCTCTGGGCCCGCGCATAATAAATCTGTTCCTCTGCCTCTCTGAGTGCCATTTTGGGCTTCTCTGCTGTTCAGCACTCCTGGCTTTGCTGCAACATTTGGTTCCCTGACTGGGAAACCCAACTGAGCAGGCCCTTTTAGCCTCTGGTTTGGGATTTGTGGGCTCAGCTGGCAGAGATCTCCACACACGAACGAGGCGGCGGCACCTGTCCCCTTGACGGGGCCTCCTTCAGGAAAGGGATGCCTGTGGGCTCAGTTCTCCAACTCCGCCTGACTCCGTAGAGAAGTGAATTGAACAATATCACAAGACAAGACGCCAGAAAGGTAAGGCCCCGGGGTTCTGAGTCCCAGTCAGGCCCGTCTCCGGACGGAAGGAGAGACTGATCACCTCCCAAAATCTCAAGATTTGTGATTCCAGGATAGGGTAGTCCCTTGGGTGAGACTGTGTAACCTCTGAGTGATCGAGTGAATGAATGGGGACTGCAGAGGCTGGCCTCTGCTGATCCAGTCTGTGGCTCCATGACCTGCGCTATGGAGTCTGAGTGGCCCTCAACCTGCATTCCGTGGCTACG
Source organism: Dasypus novemcinctus (assembly GCF_030445035.2). Classification (NCBI taxonomy): domain Eukaryota; kingdom Metazoa; phylum Chordata; class Mammalia; order Cingulata; family Dasypodidae; genus Dasypus; species Dasypus novemcinctus. Next base: position 31,304,911 of record NC_080695.1, on the reverse strand, counting down.
TCATATGGCATAACGGCTAATCCAGACTCTACATGATGCCTTAGCTAAAATGAGCCTAGAGAGACGCGGACAGGTGGCATCTGAGTGGCCTCATGAGAGGCTCCCCTCCTTTGCTTGTCCTGAGACACTGGTTCAGGGATGGGAGCATCACAATCCAAACTCAGTCTTAAATTGTATGTTAAAAATTTCATAAAAGACTTTTCCAGGGATTATGGTGTCCGTACATCCCCCATAACTCTCCAGACTCTGTGCGAATTGAATAGCCTAAGTTTGGTGTTAACTAACCCTCAGAAGGAACCCTAAAAGTGGCCATCGTTCGTGCAGTTTGATTCGTGCAGTTTGGCAGGCAATCACTGGGACCCCCCGCCACCCTGATCAGTTTCCCGACATCAATTCCTGGTTAGAAATTGCCCAAACCCTGCCCCCTTAGGTTCGATTCTGTGTTGGAAGGAAGGGTCAGAATAGGGTCCTAGTAATCCAAATGGCTGGACCTCGAAAACCTATTATTCTACAAAAACCTCCAGAAAAAAGCCACTGCCCCCACTGTATGTTCCAGCCATTCCAGGACGTCTCCCTGCCCTGGAGCCTCCACAAGCAGATCTCCCAGAAACTCCTCCACCTTCAGTCTCCTTGGGCCTGTCAGCACTCCCCCAGGGGGGATCCTGAAACCCTTTTGGAAAAAAAAAAAAAACCTCTGGTGAGCACAACCTGCACCTCAGATGCCCCTCCATGAAACACAGTGTCCAGCCCAGATCAGTGCAGGCAGAACAGCCCAACCTGGGAGGCCAATCCTGTTTCATCAGCCTTTCACAACTACAAATCTCTTAAACTGAAAGCGCCACACCTCTTCATATTCAGAAAAGCCTCAGGCTCTAATCAGCCTCATGAAGTCCATTTTCCAAACCCACCACCCCACTTGAAATAATTGCTACCAACTCCTCCTAACCCTGTTCAATACGGAAGAGAAATGCCAGATCCTCAAGGAAGCCAGAAAGTAGTTGAGAAAACAGGTTCCCCCAGGTGTCTTAGAGCTAGAGGAATGGGCCCAAGAAGCAGCACCAGAAGCTCAACCCGCCTGGGACTTTAAGACAGATCAGGGATGGGCTGCCCTTCGTGGAATCGGGAAGCCCTCCTCAGCAGGGGACGGGAAAGAGCGAGGCAGCCCACAAACATGTCCAAAATGGCCTCTGTCATTCAAAAGCCTGAAAAACCTTGGGGAAATTTTTATAAGCAACTCTGCAAAGCCTTCAAGATTTACACCCCCTTCAACCCAGAAACCCCAGAAACCCAGAGAATGGTCAACACAGCTTTCGTTGCCCAGGCAGCACCAGACATCAAACAAAAACTTCAAAAGCTAAACAGGTTCACAGAGATAAACATCTCCCAGCTCCTGAAAGTCGCAAACAAAGTATTCATCAATTGGGACAAAACTGCTGAGGGGGAAGCAAAAAAACACAGCAGGTCTCCCTGTTAGCAGCTGCCTTAAAAAATCCAGACGCAACCAATCAAGAAAGTCCGCCCTGAAAAGGGGGAAATACTTCACCCTGAAACTCCCCACTGCTGCCAGTACTGCCTAGGGCTGCCTGGTTTATAAATCTAGATTTAAAGGACACTTTTTTTCTGCCTGTGGGTAGCTCCCCAGAGCCAGTCTCTATTTGCTTTTGAATGGGAGAACCCCAGGACACAACAAAAAAACTCAATTAACTTGAACTTGACCGCAGGGCTTCAAAAAGTCCCCCACCCTTTTCAGACAAGCTCTGGCAGTGAATCTGGCTCCTTACCCATGGAAAAACTTAAATCGTACTCTCCTTCAGTACGTAGATAACCTCTTGCTGGCTAACAAAACAGAAAATGTATATACCAGCTGCCCTGACCTCCAGATCAAACCCTATTCACAAACGGCAGCAGTTTTACCAGAAATGAAAAGAGACTTCTAAATATGCAGTCACCACAGCTGAACAAGTAATAAAAACAGCTTCCCTACCTAAAGGGTAATCTGGGCAGCAAGCAAAACTCTGGGTGCTAATTCAAGTCCTACAACTGGCCACTGGACAAACAGTAAACATTTACACTAATTCTGAGTATGCATTCACTACTGTGCATATCCATAGAGCAATTTATAAGGAAAGAAGACTCCTAACTGCAGGGGAAAAAGAAATTAAAAAATAAAGAGAAAATCCTTCAGCTACTAGAGGCAGTCTAGAAGCCAAGCAAAATCACCGTCATTCACTGTCGGAGATATCAGAAGAAAACAAATGCAGTTACTAAAGGAAATACACTAGCCAATGAAGCAGCTCAACAGGCAGCCAAAAAAAAAAAGCCCTCAAACTGCAAGCCCTGCCGCCAGTGCCTCACCTGTCCCTTTTAAGGCAACACATTAAAAAACTAAATTATACCCAGGAAAAATAAGAGCAAAGAGAAAAGAAAGGCACCAGACCGGAAAGGAAAACTGGCTACTCCAGGATAGCATCCCAAAGGGGGCCGCCTACACCCTTGTTCAACAATACCACCAGCTCACCCACTTGGAAAAGACTGCTTTAAAAGCCCTGCTCAGAAAATATTACTACATTTCCCGGATGACCTCGCTCTGCACCCCTGTTAGCAGCCAATGCCAAACCTGCGCTAAAAACAACCCCTCCCGAGGTCCCCATGCCCCGGCCGGCATCCAACACACAGGAACCCCTTTAAAAAAACTTAACAATGGACTTTACAGAAATAGAACCAAGTCAAGGGTATAGGTACTTATTAGTAATAATGTGCACCTTCTTGGGCTGGGTCAAGGCCTTTCCCTCCCGCACTGAAAAGCAAGAGAAGTAACTAAAGCTTTGCTCTGAGAAATAGTTCCCCGGCACGGGATACCTTTATCTATAAGCAGCAGTAAGGGGCCAGCTTTTCTGGCAGCCATCATCCAAGAGCTAGCAAAATGTTAGGAATTAAGTGAAAACTCCACACAGCATATAGACCCCAGAGCTTAGGGAAAGGAAAACACGTAAATCAAACCCTCAAAATGACCCTAACCAAGTTCTGTAAAAAAAACAAAAACAAACCTGGCTTCCAGTGAGTCAATCTACTCTCATTAGCCTCTTTAAAGTCAGACACACCCCTGGGCCCTCAGGCATTTCACCTTTTGAAATTCTGTTTAAACAACCACCCCCAATTATTCAAACCTTCAAGGAAAATCTCAGGCTCTTAGGAAAACCTGGCCAGGTTTCTACCCTCCAGCAGTTAAAAATCCCTAGCCCAAATATACAAAACTGTCCTGTCTCCGGATCCCATCCCATTAGGCCACCCAGTACACCCAAACTTGCTCGGAAACCTAGTTTGGGTAAAAGACTGAACAAAAGAGCCCCTCCAGCCCACCTGGGCCCCATACTGTTATCCTTGTAACCCCCACTGCTGTCAGAGTTTCAGGTATTGCCCCTTGGGTTCATCATATTAAAGTTGAAAGGGCACACTTCAATGAAAAACAAGACAACTGGACAAATCACCCTGTACCTGACTGTCCCTTGAAAATCCAAATTGCCCAGAGCCACTGAGAATCGCCATCACCTGACTAGATGGACTCCTGTGCCCTTTAATTCCTGCTCCTCTTCAAACTGCTCCGATTACTGTTTGGGACTGAACTAACAACTACAGCTCCCAGAAACTGGAATGTAGTTAAAAGAATACTAATCTTAATAACATACTTGTGTTTTATATGTTAAGTTGTGTTTACTATCTTAAGTTGTATTTCCACTTAGCTCAAGTAATGCCCTGTAAAAATTATAAGGGCGTTAAAGGGGGGAATTATTGAGAAATAAAAAGCATAACCTTGCAGAAAAAATATCTAACAAGCCACTCCTGCCCCCACTTCTGTAAATCAACCCATGAAAATGTGGTCTTACAGGAGAATATCAAACCAATGACGCCTGCCCCCTGCTTCTGTAACCTAACAAGCAACTCCAGCCTCTTGCTTCTGTAAATCAGCCTGAAACCTTGCACCTGCATTCTGCTTCTGTAACCCACTTCCAGATTTCGCCTAGCAACATATTAGCCAATAAGCAAAAGTCATGCTTGATCCCACATAAAATCCTATATAAACTATGAAAACCTAAAAACAGGGCTCAGAATTTGGAGATTGACTCTCCTCTGGGCCTGCACATAATAAATCTGTTCCTCCACCTCTCCAAGTGCCGTTTTGGGTTTCTCTGCTGTTCAGAACTCCTGGCTTTTCTGCAACAGTGTGAGAGCTGGTGAAGTAGGTAATTATAGAAGGGAGTGTAGGTAGCTATCTCTGTGATGATAGGTTTAAATACCTAGTTGGCCACTTACCACCAGTGTGTTCTTAAGAAAGCTTCAGTTCTCTGGTGCTCCGTTTCTTATCTGTTGAGTGGGGGAAAGCAGTAGCCTGTATTGGTTAAAATCTTGAGCTTCAGGACCATCTGATTTTGAATCCTGGTTCTTAAAGTCTATACTTCTGAGACTCAGGACTAAGTTCTCCACCTCTCTATCTCAGTTTGCTCATCCACAAAGTAAGGATAATAATAGCACCTTGTTGAGAAGGTTCTTGTGAAGATTAAGTTAGTTAATACATGGAAACCACTTAGAAGAGTGTCTGGGACATAGTAAGACCTTGGGAAGTGTGAGCTACCATTACTACGAAAAAGTGCCTTATAAACTGCCTTAGTAGCAGTCAAATAAGAGAGGAAAATAACCCTCAAGAGGAACATCCATGTTTTCTTCAGTCTGCACAGTGTTTTGTTGAATGTTCAATCCATTATGTGTTGAACATAAGTCAAAGCATTTCACATAAAACACTGGGATGGGCGGCGGACTTGGCCCAGTGGTTAGGGCATCCGTCTACCACATGGGAGGTCCACGGTTCAAACCCTGGGCCTCCTTGACCCGTGTGCAGCTGGCCCATGCGCAGTGCTGATGCCACGCTGCCCTGCCACACTGGGGTGTCCCCCACATAGGGGAACCCCACGCACAAGGAGTGTGCCCCGGAAGGAGAGCCGCCCAGTGTGAAAGAAAGTGCAGCCTGCCCAGGAATGGTGCCGCACACATGGAGAACTGACACAACAATATGACGCAACAAAAAGAAACACAGATTCCCATACCGCTGACAACAACAGAAACAGACAAAGAAGACGCAGCAAATAGACACAGAGAACAAACAACCGGGGTGTGGGGGGTGGGGGAAGGAGAAATAAATAAATCTTTAAAAAAAAAAACCACTGGGATGTCTGACCACTCTTGGAAAATGGGGAAATCTGGCACACTGGGCCAGTATTTTGCCATGGCAGCACTTGTTTAGAGATGGGTAGAGACCCTCCCTTTCAGCAATGAAGCATGTGCTTTCCTGATGTGTAGAGAGATCAAAGTTGAGGACCAAGAATAGCAAATGCTGGAGACCATCAACATTTCAGGTAAAGAAACAAGCACGGGGGCAAAGCATGTAGAAAGAGAAGAAAGAGATTCAAACCTGAGTGATACAGGAATGGGTATAACTCAGTGGTTGAGCACCTGCTTTCCATATACTAGGTCCTGGGTTCAATCCCCAGTGCCTCCTAAAAAACAAACTGAGTGGTATCAGAGCAACATAGGTAAGAGAAAGTTTTAAGAAGAAGGGTGTGCCCAGAATTGTCGATGCTGCAGAGTGGTCAAAAAAGATGTGCCACGGGGTTTAGAATCTGCTACCCAAGGAGAGCAGTCTCAGTAGCAAGGGAAGAAGCTAGCTGAGACCACATCGAATGAATGGAAATTGAGGAGGCGCAGAAGTGAGGACTCCCCTTTTAGGAAGTATGTTTTAGGAAGGGAAAACTTGAAGACTCAGGAGCAGAAGGGGAAATCAATAGAATAAAAGCAGACAGGATTGCCCTAGAAAGGAAGAAAAACACTTCTCAAACAGTAGGAAAGGAAGTGAAAATGGCTAAAAAAAGGTTCATCCCTGGTGTTTTCTGTTTTCTCTACAAAGTGGCAAACAGTATCATTTCGCTGAATAAAGGAGCTGGGGAGGTGCTCCGGTCTTGAGGAAAGTCAAAAGGGTTAGAACAGATGCCAAGAGGAATGCAAAAGTGAGACATCCAGCTAATGGTGTAGAGATGACATTTGGCTATCTAATCACCTCCCTCAATCTTCCATCCCCATTGTAGAGGCCTCAGAGCCAGAGCTTAGTTTGGATTCATCCTAGAGTGGGTGGGCATAAGCTACTGACTCTAGGAGGCAAAGCAACTCGAGGGTGTTGGTGGGAGTATCTTGGAAGTGGTCGACCGTGGTATACAGGCACAGATGTGAAGGAGTGAAAGTGCTGACCAAATTAGAAGCAAGGGAAGGGGTGCAGAAACCAGGGGTCTCAATGAGGTAGATCAGCTTCAGCAGGAGCAAGTAGTGAACAAGAACTGGAGTTCACAATGACAGAGTAATCCACCACAGGGTGACAACCCAGCCTTAATAAGACTCTACCCTAAGAAGACAACCCATTCTCTAGTTGGTTCAAGGAGTGTCAGCACCTTTGATGTACTTTGATTGGACTGTCTCTTACTGGACAGCTCTGATGGTTCAAACATTCTTCTAAAAGTTGATCCTAAAAGATATAGAGAGCTACATGTGCCTAAATTTGTTGTACACAGGGAGGTAGCTGAGGCCTTAGCTGAAGAGGAAGCTTGGGGCCAAATCAAATAGTAAGGGGTAGTTGGCCTTTTACCTGAAGACCATAGAAGGTATCAGAATGGAAGTTACAAGATCAGATTTCTATTTTAGAAAAAGAACTTAGCTGTATCTGTTCTTTTCAAATCTATTTGGAACATTTGCAGAAAGTGGCTATGTACTGGACCACAAAGGAAGTCGCAATAAATTCCAAAGAATTTATAGACCAGATTCACCAACCACAATGCAGCAAGATTTAGAAAATGGCAGAAAGACAGACACATAGAACACGCCTTAAATTAGTAACTGCAGTTGTTTCTGAGGAGGGGGCCAGGGAGACAGATTTTTTTTAACCATGTATATCAATTACTTATGAAAAATAAAATTTAAAATTATAAGCATACACTTCAGTTTTATTTCTTAAGCTGGATAATAAGTACATGAGTACATAAATGGATTTTTGTTATATTACTTTTTTTTAAAGATTTATTTTATTTTTCCCCCTTCCCTTCCTCCTGCCTTGTTGTTTTGAGTGTGTGTTTTTGTTTGTTTGTTTTTGCTGTCTGTGTTGTCTTCTCTTCTCATTTTCTCCCCTCTAGGATTCACCGGGATTCGATTCTGGATTCTCCTGATATGGAGAGAGGTTCCCTGTCAATTGCGCCATCTCAGTTCCTGGTTTCTGCTGCGCTTCACCTTGACTCTCTCCTTGTCTCTCTTTCGTCGTGTCATCATCTTGCTGCGTGACTCACTTGCGTGGGCACTGGCTCACCACACAGGCACTCGTGTGGGCACTTGCGCGGGCACTGGCTTACGTGGGCGCTTACACTCACCAGTTCACCACGCAGGCACTTGCACAGGCACTGGCTCGCCGCACAGGCACGCTTTCTCTTCTGTTTAACCAGGAGGCCCCAGGGATCAAACCCAGGTCCTCCCATATGATAGGTAGAAGCTCTATCACTTGAGCCATATCTGCTTCCCTGTTATATTGATTTTTAAACCTTTTTGTATTTTGAAAGATTTTGTAATTGTTAAAAGAGAAAGCACATACATTTGGAAACTGAAAATATGTATATAGATTAAAAAGAAGACTCATATGGAAGTTTAAAAGTATTTAAAAATAAATGGCATAAAAGCCTAACATAGAAAACTTTTGATATTTAGCTAAAGCAATTGATAGAGGGGGATTTATAGCCTTCAATGTACTTATTGCAAAACAAGAAAACAAAATCTGAAAGAGCTAAGTTTAAGAGATAGAAAAAATAAATAAACCCAGAGAAACTTAAGGAAGGAAATAATTATATAAAAGCAGAAATCAGTAAAACTGAAGAGAAAATAAAATTACTTATGGAAACCAAAAGCCAGTGGTCAAAGACTAACAAAATACACAAGCTTTTGGGTAAGATCAATCAAGAAATGATACAATAACACAATATTTTAAATGGTACCAGACAGAACAAAAATGTTAGAAGGTATAAGAATATACTATGAATAACTTTAAGCCACTACAATAGAAAATTGAGGCAATTTTTCAGAAAAATGCAAATTGCAAAACTTGGCCCAGGAATTAGACCAAAAATCATAAGTACATTGGAATTGTGATAGGAGATTTGTTCCAACTCCCTAATACCCAGGCCAAGATAGTTTCGCAGGAGTGTTCAAAAAAAATCTGTTTTATGCAAAAGGCACTAAAATATAAACTAGAGAAAGCTATCCAACCAATTCTATGAGGCTAGCTTAATCTTGATACCAAAGGGAAAAGAGCAGGATAAAAGAAAATATTTGATCTATCTGTATTACAAACATGGATGCAAAAAGTGAGTCTAAAGTATGTCATAACTTCCAGAAGAGAAAACTCAAATGGCTAAAAAAAACATATGGAGAGATTGTCAATCTATTAGTTGGGGGAAAAAGCAACATAAAATACCATTTTTCCCCCATGAGAATGACAAAATACTGCTGAGGGTGAGGGGAGACCATATTCCTACACTTTTATCGTAGGGTTGTAAATGTTATAGCCACTCTGTAGAGCAGATTCAAAACTGAAAATGCTCATCTAGCAATTCCACTTCTAGGAATTTAACTGGAGAAAAACTCTTTTGTACACATGAGGATGTTTGCTGCAACACTGTTGGCAATAAAGGAAAAATGAAAACCTCCTAAACATCCATTAATAGGAAAATAGCACAAAATGTTCATCATGTATGATGGACTACCCTTTAAAGGAATTAACTCACAAGTATCTATATGGATAAATCTTAAAAGCAGAGTGGAATTTTTAAAAAAGCAAGATGATGAAATGCAAAATGTCAATATTAAATATTTCCAACATGTGCATATAAACATATGCATATAAAAGCATTTTCTCCTTAAGGATTGGAAAGATTGTCACAAAACTCAAAATAGAGCACCTCCAGAATTGAAGTCCAGGGAGAAAAGGGATTGGCATGAATGTAGGCATTAAAGAAGTCTGGAGGTTTAGCTGTAATCTTCTAATTTTAAATGAAAATAATAAAACTATATATTCATATAGGGTTTGTGTAATTTTTCAATTAGTTTTTTAAAAAGGAATTGAAACAAGAAAATGCTAAAATGCTAATTAACAGTAATTAATGTTGGGTGTCAAGAAAATGGATGACTGTCATTTTCTCCACTTGCACTTTTCTGGATTTTTTTAAACTTCCTATAAGAAGAGTAAAAATGTGAAAAAGAACGATGAGAAGCAATTTTTAAAAGTACATAGGAATAATGGAGAAGATAATGGAAAGAGGGAGACCGAAACCAGGTTCTGCCACTGCCCCAAGTCAAACCCTTTTCATTTGTTTTCGCTAGTCCCCTTTGGCATTTATATGCTCACATTATTTTATGTTTGATCCCAGGTGATAGGTATGAGACAGTGGAACAGAAGGAGCGAGTGATTCCCTTCTATTCATTACTCATCTTAGAGGGATGGTGAGGGTACCCAAAGGGTCCTAAGCTTAGTTAGTTGTAGATTCAGCTTCTGGGATGAGAAATTTGCAAACTGCTAGAGGCATTGGAGACTGTTAAATTCTTCCTGATGGGCAATTTGCCATGCTCATCAAAAGCCCAAATGTGTCTCTGTTCTTTGACCCAGTAATTCCACTTCTGGGACTCTATCTGGAGAAATAATCAGAGATGCAGGCAAAGGTTAATGTACAAAAAAGAGCATCATAGCATTAATTATTTCGGAGATAAATGGAAGCAAACTAATGTCTCCAAATGTCTAAAAAGGGGAATGGTCAGAAAAAGTAAAACTTCTCTGGAATACTGTATCATCTAAAAATCATGTTTCAAAGGATACTTAATGGCAGGGGGAAAAAACACATAATTTGGGATATTTAAGAGCGAGAGAAATGAGCAGAGCATACACCAAAATGTTATCAGTGGATAGCTCTGATTGGTGGGATCATGGGTAACATTTTTAATGTTTTGTCACTTTCTTGAATTTTTCAACATTTCTCCAATGAGCATGTCTTATTTTATAATCATCAGAAAAAGGTTATTTTCTCAAAAGCATTTTAAATCTATGTAGCCATTAAGATTTTAGGTATAATGACATTACATGAAGTTGGAGAATAGTTATAGCCATATTTATAGAGCATCATCTGGAATTAAGTTATACATAAGCAAATTTTCCATGTAACAAGGTTATCTGTTCAAGCACTGGTTTTTTAAATGTGTTTTTCCCTATTTTCTGTATTTATAATTCAAAAATATTTGTTTACCTGCTGTCTTAAGCAAGCAATGATTTTTCTTGATGAGTACACGAATGTCTTTGGGAACAGTTACTACATTTAGGGCTTTTTTTTTTTTTTCCTTTACTCAGAAGATCATACCCCCAAGATTACTGGGAGTTTTTAATTCGAAGATCAGATTTTCAAAATATTTCCATCTCCTGCTCTCTGTCAGGTTACCAGCAGTCCTAATCTCTTCTTAGAATTGTCCAATTTAAATGTCCTCTGGCCTGAGCAAATAAATGACCAGTGTTCTTAGAAAAGTGGCAAAAAAAAAAATGTAAAGCTAAATCAGGAAAGTACACAAGTTTCTGTGTGTAGAATTTGGTACATCTCTTTTAGCTTCTCAGACCTCTTATTTTGCCAGCTTCTGTGTCCTTGACTATACTTTATAAAGACAGAGATGTTACCAGAGAAGTGATTTCCAGATAAGATGCAAGGTAATAGTGATTTCCTGACCAACTTAAAGAAAACTGATAAAAGAATGAATTCAGAGCAAACTAATCAAAACCCAAACCTCAGCCTGGTTTCAGGTAGGTCTTTGAATCAGAGTTCTTGAATTGCAGTGGCCACACGGAAGGAGTGGTCTGCGCTAAGCTCTGCCAAGCATGTTCCCTAGACCAGCCTCAGCATCCCTTGGGAGCCTGATGAACATCTAACAAGATGACTCTGAGGCCACCCTGAACTGCGGATGCAGAACCTGCACCCAAGACCCCTGGGGTGAACCCAACGCACGGGAACATTTATTCACATATCCCACACCCCATGCTCTTAAAGTTTATTCCACCAAAAGCATTGATCCAGCAGCTTTTTGTGGCACTTTTCTCCAGTTTGAAAATTAATTCCTTTGGAAACAATAGACATAAATCGTTCCAAATTGTTGCTTCTCCCTTTGTCTGCAATATGATGTTAGATACCAGGATGGGAGGGGGACAGGATGGAAATGTAAAACTTACATATAGTGTCTCTTACACATGAAGAGCTCATTGACTATTGTTCTGAGGCTTCAAGGGTATTTTACTTTTTGGAGTTACATAAAATTTGTTAAAGTTCTGACAATCTGTTGCAATATGATTGAAAATACACAACACACACATATTACCATCATCATAAAAATAGAGGTACAATCATGGTTTGAAATCTCTTTCAGTAAAATCTCACTTGAAAATTGATTTGGCAATCACAGTTGAAAAGAAAGTATCTAGTTGACTTGCCAAATTTTCGTTTTCATTCCATTTGTGCATTTACCCTAACAAATATTTTTCAGGAGGCTGATAAGCATAAGGCAATGTGGTTGGCACTGTGCAAGAAGCAAAGATGAATCTTAAGTAGTCCCTGGTGTCAGATTACTCTCAGCTAATTAAAAAAATAAAGTAAGTATAATATAATCAAGGAAGAAACTGCTAAGTGCTATTAAAGTTTATCAGTTAAGTTGTTTTAGGTACAAGAACCTCATTCTGGGTAGCAAGCAAAAACTGAGTTTTTTTGAAGGATACTGGGTATATATGACTCAGGATAGGCTAGGTGATGGTGCTATAACAAACATGCCCCAAGTCTTTATTTTTAGGTCATGCTCCATGTTCCAGGAGGGTCAGCAGGAGGTTCTGCTCTATGTAGTCAGTTGTGGACTCAGGCAAATGGAGGTTCCGCCATCTGGTAGCTGTACCATTGAAGACATACAGCTTCCTCAGTAACCACGGCAGAAGGAAGAGAGAGACCAGAAGTTTGCACAGGGGTTTTTTGCTCCCTCAGCCTGCAAGTGATGTGTGCCACTTCCATTCTTATTTAATCAGTCAAAACTCAGGACGTGGTCCACCCAAACCGCCAGGGGACTGGAAAGAGTAAAGGAGCAAATGGAATCATCTGAGAGCGACTGTCATGGTTACAGGGAATTTCATTGGAAATGCTGAAGAATCAGATCTCAGAAAGAGCATGGATCAGAGCAGCTTGTGGGACCGCACCAGCAGGAGCAAATGGCAGGCTGGGCAGGCTGTCACCCATTTTCAGGTCTCCTGTCAGGCCTCAGGATTTCTGTTGGCAGGAGAGAGCAGCTGATTGGCTCAGTCCAGGTTTTGTTTCCCAGCCCAGAGGCAGAGGTAACCAGACAACTTGATTGACAGTTCCACCAAAAGTGTCCAAAGGCGGCAGGGATAATTCATCAAAACAAAATCAGTATGCTGTTACCAGGAGAAAGACAGGATGAATAGAGAGTGGGCAAAACCACACACCTGCTCCAGAGCTGGTCAAGATGAAGTATTCAGAGTTGACATAATCAAGAAGGTTTGATAGAAGAGGTGGCATTCAAGATAAGCCATGAAGGATGGGATAAATCTGATGAAGAAGAAAGCTAATGTAGGTTGAGGGGGCAGAGTAAGTAAAGGTGTGGATGGGGAAGAGCAGCAGTCATTTGCAAGAAGGAATAATTGATTTGACTAGAAGTGATTTTTAATTACATTTTCACCCCTCCTATGCAGCTTGTCTCTGCTTTGCCTGGTGTTGGCTCAGAGCACTAGTGAGAGGGGGCAGTTTGGAACAGTTCAGACATCAGAGGTTTGCAGCCTTGGTCCTCTCCATTGGTTGAGAGCCTCAGACCTCCTCCTTGTGGCTAGCTTATAAAATTCCTCAAAGCATGGTGATCTCAGGGCAGTTGGATTTTTTTTTTTAAGTATGGAGTCTTAGAGCTCCTGAGAGTGTAAAAGCAGAATCTGCCAAGACTTCTTAAGGCAAGGGCCCAGAATTGGCATGGCATAATTTCCTTTGTATGCTATTAGTTAAGACATATCACAGGAGTATGCAGATTTGGTGTGGGGGAAGGGCTGCTCAAGAATGTAGATCCAGGGAAACAAAGTCAATTTGGGTCCATCTTTTGAGATTGGCTATCATGAAGGTGGTACCTCGACGTAGACTTCCTACTCCCAAACTCCAGCATAAGGTCTGTGATGAGAACTGGGTAATGTTGGAGGAAGGGTAAGTTGGGGGTAGCATATTGTACAACTGTGAAATGCCAGTGTAAAGAATTTAAATGATAGTGGTGGGGGTGGGGTGGGCAGGTGGGGAAGAGGGGATGAGCAGAAGGTCTTCTAGACTCCCCACACATGTCTTATTGGCCAGAACTAATCACATGGTTGCCACTCACTGCAAAGGAGTCTGGGAAAGTGAGAATTTGGCAAAGGGGAACAGGATTGCCATTACTGGTTTAAGCCATTCATGATTCACTCTCCAGGTGTCAACCACTGCAGCCTGAATGAAGTGGGAGGGGAAAAAGGGCTACGTTCATATAGGGTAGCCTGTATACAGTGGCTGCCACAAGTTGCAAAGAGCAGGGAAACCAGTTGGGGGCTATTAGTCCAAATGAGAGAGAGGTAAGGCCTGGCCCTGGAAAGAAACAGTGGGGAGGGGGAGCTACACCAGATCTGAGAATGAATGTAGGAGTGCAATGGAAAGAACATAGTGGCTCATGGCCACCTTTCATGGAAGAGGATAGGAAAGACAGAGACAGAGAAAGACAAAGGGACACACACATAGAAGTCAAGGGTGACCACGTCATTTCCCGCTTGCCTAATTGGATGATGACACACATTAATTGAGACTGAGAAGACAAAAGGACATGTCAGTCTAGAAAAAGACAGTGACTCCGTCCTTAGGCATCTTGAGTTTGAGGGGCCTGAGAGATAGCTAGTGGAGCATGTCCATCAAGTATGTGTCATTACATGCTGGCACATGGAGAAAAGTCAGAACTTGATAGAGCGGCTAGAATTATTGACACAAAGCTCTAGTTAAAATCATGCTATCAAATGATGTCTGCACTGTGTAGGGTCTGGACGAATTTGCATCCCACCACTCACAGAGGTTCCTTCTAGGAAGAAGGACTGGGAAAATGTGGGGCAAACATTGGAAAAGACCCAATGTCACCGACTTTGCATACATATGCATTGTTGATGTTCTGATACTGATCACGTATACAGTACAGGAGAAAGAAGGAGAACGCCAGGGGCAACAGAAGAGGACATGGTGGATGATGACATTTAGACTGCTGGATGAAAAGTATAAGAAACAAGTGATTAGAAAAGTCGGGAAAAAACAGAAGCGGCAGTACCAGATCTTGCAAATCAGTGAAAGAGACCATTTCACAAAGAATGAGCAGCTGTAGTTAGAGGAGACTGGAAGATAACTGGTAAGAGAAGGCCTTTTGTGTTTGGTGATTCTGTCATCGTTGACCCAGAAAAGTGCAGTTGTCATCATGTGGTCTGGGAAGAGAGGCTACTAGAAGGGCAAATCAGAGGGTAGGCAATGTACCATAGTCACATGACTTGCAGACACCTCTTTAAAGAAGAGCAGTGACATATAGAGAGAGGCAGCTCGAGAAAGCGGTGAGACAAAGAGATGCTGTTTCTTGGTTACATGAGACAAATCATACACTTAACATATATCCTGCTGCTCCTTACTTTTTAGCTTGTTTTTGACCTGCCATGGGACCACCAAACCAGGAAGTGTCAGGTACCACCTCCACCTATACAAAATGCACACCAGCTATTCCTGCAACATCCTGCACCACCCTGGGACCGGTAGTTGTTGTGGTAAAAATATGTCTTTCCCACGAAATTTTTTCTAGCCACAGAATTAACCAGAAACAAGAGAAACATTAGCCCCCACTCTCGTTTTTTCAGCAACACAGAAACAGATTCTAATACAAGAGAGTAAGTAATATATCCAAACTAAGTTAGAAATATGGATGGAACAAGGTTATATGATTTGTAATGTTTTCTCTGCCAACCAGCTGCAGACTGGAGTCAAGGTTACAATTTAGAATGTGGGATGGCCCAGATTAAATGAACAATTCTGAGCGATAGAACTAAGCAGAAATACAGGCCAGGGACTTTTGGATTATTCACTTATGAATGCTTCCTCTCTGCCTGTCTGCTTTCTCTTTCTTTTGCACTTTCTTTTTCCATGCGTTCACCATCTTTCCTATAGACAAATGGCAGAACTGCCCATGAGGCCAACGGCATGGACCAGTGGACCCAGAAGTGGATCCATCTATGACCTCAGTTGGCAGCCAGCTCTTGTGCTAGCATGACTCTGGGTGGGAGCTAGGGACTGGGGACTGGGGAGGGTGGCCAGAGGGAGGGGCAGGAAGGAAGGAAGCTCATAGAAAGCACACTTACCTGGTCTTTCAACAGTTACTGAGTGTGAATTTGTATAATAAGGTATTCAAAGAGACGCTTTCAGCTCATAGTACCAGAAGGCCCAACTAAAAGTGGCCTTCCTAATAAGGACATTTCAGATCTAATTTAACAAATGGTCAAGGTAGGAGTTTTCAGGGTTGAGGCAGCACCGCAAATGTCATAAAGGCCCCTGACTCTTCTAATTTTCTGCTCTGACATCTTCAGCAGGTTGACTTTCATGCTTATCCCTGCCCTCATGGCCATATTATGGCTGCCACAGCTCCAATCATCACCTCCCTCCATCACAATGTCCAAAAGTCTCTGTTTCTCTCTCTTTTTACCAGAGAGGAAAATCTTTCCTAGAACCCTCTGCATACTTTCCTTCATGTCCTTTTGCTCAGTATTGAGATATAGCTACAAGGGAGGTTGGGATGGTGAGTGGCTTGCATTTTCAGTCCCTGTAATAGACAAAGAGAGCTGGGAATGACTGTTGGGTAGGCAACCCACTGCAAGCGAAAAATAATGAGAATGAAAAGTAATGTTAGTAGCTAACCTTTATTGACTGATTACTGCGTGCTAGGCACTGTAGTAAGCAGTTAACATGCATCACCTTGGGTCATCCCAACTGCTATTATTGCTATCCCCATTTTACAGGCAGGGAAACCGAGTCTCAGAGAGGTAAACTTGCCCTGATCACACAATTTGAAAACCCACTCTTGACCTTTTGGCATCCAACATCAGTGTGACGGTGCTTGACCTCAAAAGCCTCACTGTTCAGAGGAAGATCGAAATGGGGAAATAAATCATTGCAACATGGTGAGATAAGTGCTAATGGAAGTGAAAACGGTGAGTTAAGGAGAAAATCATCTGGCCTCAACCTCCCAAACTCCCTCCCCTAGGCAGGGAGGCCAACACTGCTGCCTCTAATTACCCTCCAGGGAGGAAGGGAATTGGAGGCAGGGCTTGGAAGAGATGGGCAGAAGCAGGGGCCTCTGGAAAGGGGAAGTTCCCCAAACTGGGTAGTGGGGTTGGGGTGTCTGGAAGTTGTGTGGTGATACCCTACTCAAAGCCTGTACCCCAGAACACGTGGCTCCCCAAGCACAACCAGTGACATCCGCCTTCCATGGGCCAGGCAGAACTGGGTAATAGTCAGTCAGTGCTGCCTTTTTCAGATCAGAGGACTTGCGCTAAGTGCCTGGACTGCGTATGACATCCCCCACCTGCCCCCTCCCCACACCACCCCCGCATCACCCTAGAGGCAAGAAGAGTCCAGCAACCGCAAAGAGTAATTCATTACACTCTGATGCATGAGGACTTGGCAACAGATTTAATTTAATTTGGAACAATAAATTTCTGTGGTATTTCTTAACATCCAGAGAGAAAGACAGCCTGACTTAGAGGGGCAGGCACGGATCTTGGAAATGCAGAAAAAGGAACCACTGGCTCTGTTATAAAGAGAAGGGATCCAGGAAAGGCTCCACAGAGAAGGTACAGTTTAAGCAGGGTACTGACAGATGATTAGGAGTTTACTGGAAACCAAGAGAAGATGTGCAAAGGTATGAAGGCCATTGCTCTTCCAGGGACATGTGAGTATTCTGAGTACTGGTCAGGAGAAGAGACCAGCAAAGAAGACATGAGGGTTTTATCTCAAGTTCCAGGACCTTGAGTAGGTAAAACTCAGAAATTAGTCTGGGCGAATGGTTTGCAAACTCGCACTTTTCCGTAGCAGAACATTTTCTTATTCATGAATCCCTTTGTACATTGAATTGCCGGGGACCCCAATATATTAAGCAAATGTCGTAGGAATACATGTTCCACCTACCACAATTCTCTTGAATGCAGGAAACATCTCAGGGTTTGACTTTCCTAAATTAAGTTGAGCCTGACCCTGGGCACCCAGCGATAAGGTGGTGGGAAAGTTAATCCCTGTCATTGTGGGGGGACCCTCCCCTCGTGCAGAGTGTGCAGTGAAACGCCAGGCGCCTCCTGCAGTTCAGAACTCCAGGTCTGAGTAGCGTTCCCCTCTGTGGGTGGTCATGGTTTGTTGGGGGACAGCTCGTGGTTTCTCTTTTTTTGGCAACTATGAATAAAGTCATGATAAACATTGGCAGACAGATTTTCATATGAACATAAGTTTTCATTTCTCTAGGGTTAATGCCTAGGAGTGGGAAGCTGGGTTGTATAGTAAAATGTGTGTTTTACTTTATGAGAAACGAACAAACTGTTTTCCAGATGTACCACTTTACATTCCCACCAGAGATGTATGACAATTCCAGCTGTTTCCATGCTCGCCCATCACTTGGGATTGTTAGAACTTTTTACATTTCATTTTGGCCACTCTAATAGTGATATCTCATTGGAATTCTAATTTGCATTTCCCTAATGACTAATGATGTTGAACATCTTTTCTTGAGTTTAATTGAGATACATATATTTTTTTGGTGAAACATCTGTTCGTCTTTTGCCCATTTTTTAAAAATTGAGATGTTTCTTTTCTTGTTATGGAGTTTTGAGGGTTTTTATAGATTCTGGATAAAAGTCCTTTATCAGATATATACTTGCAAATATTTTCTCACAACCTATGGCTTGTCTTCTAATTCTCTTAAAAGTGTCTGTCAAACTACAAAAATTTCTAGTTTTGTTGAAGTCCAATTCAGCAGTTTTTCTATTTACGGAGAATGGTTTTGGTGCTGTCTGTACATTAACATTCTTATGTTAATGCTTGACTGAGATGTAATTCACACGGTATTCAATTGATCCCTCTAAAGTGTCCAATTCAATGGTTTTTAGTATAGGACAGCTTTGTGCCACCTTCACCACAATCAATTTTAGAACATTTTCATTATCCCAAAAAGAAACCACACACCCCCTTAACCACCACCCCCTTCCTTCCCATCCTCCCACATGGGCCCAGGCAACCACCATTCTCAGCTCTGTCTCCATAGATTTCCTATTCTGGACATTTCGTATAAATGGAATAATACACTACGTGGCCCTCTGTGCCTGGCTTCTTTCACTTAGCAAAATGCTTTCAAGGTTCATCTATGCTGTAGCCTGTATCAGTACTTCATTTCATTTTATTGCCACGTACTCCTTCGTATGGATATGCATATTTTGTTTATCCCTTATCCATTGATGGGCATTTCAGTTGTTTTTACATTGGGGCTGAATAACATGAATAACACTGCTGTGAACATTGGTGTTCAAGTTTTTGCATAGACATAAGTTTTCATTTCTCTTGGGTATATACCCAGAAGCGGCACTGCTGGGTCACACAGTCGCTCTGTGTTTAATCATTTGAGGAACAGCCAGGCTATTTTCCAAAGCAGCGATAAGCAGTATGTAGAGTTCTGATTGCCCCACATCCTTGCCACCGCTTGTTATTATCTGTCTTTTTTATTATAGCCATCCCAGTGGGTGTGAGGTGGTGTCTCATTGTGGGTCTGACATCATTAGTTTGCAGGTGGATATCCAGCTGTCCGGGAATAGTTGTTGAAAAAGTACTCTTTCCCCCCTTGAAGTGTCTTAGCATACACAAACATTTATTATATTTGCTTTACCACATATCTTTCCATTCTTCTGGCTATCCACATGGACAGTGTCTTAAAGATATTAAAAATGTTCCCTTTAAAATTGTCTGTGCATCCTGCGGTGATGCCTGGGTTGAAACTCATGGAAAACTCTATTCTCTGAGTCACAATCGAGCATTTGTATTGATGAAGATGAAGGAGACTGCAGAAAATTACTTCGGGCATACAGCAAAAAGTGCTGTGATCACAGTCCCAGCTTATTTAATGACTCTCAGACGCCACTAAGGATGCCGGTCAGATATCTGGTCTCAACGGGCTTCGAGTGGTTAATGAACCCACAGCTGCTGCTCTAGCCTATGGCCAAGACAAATCAGAAGATAAAATCATTGCTGATATGATTTAAGTGGTGGAAGTTTCCATATTTCTAGCCTGTAAATTCAGAAAGGAGTGTTTGAGGTAAAATCCACCAATGGAGATACTTCCTTTGACCAGGCCTTGCTATAAGACATTGAGAAGAAATTCAAGAGGGAGGCAAGGGTTGATTTGACCAAAGACAACATGGCACTTCAAAGGGTCCAGGAAGCTGCTGAGAAGGCCAAGTGTGAACTCTCCTCATCTGTGCAGACTGACATCAACTCGCCATCTCTTACGATGGATGCTTCTGGACCCAAGCATTTGAACACGAAGGTGACCCAGGCTCAGTCTGAGGGGACTGCCACTGATCTAATCAGAAGGTCTATTGCCCCATGCCAAAAAGCCCAGCAAGATGCAGAAGTTGTCCAGAGTGACAAAGGAGAAGGAATTCTTGGTGGTGGTGGACCAGGACGCACAAGTTCAGCAGACAGCGTGGGACCCTTTGGCTGAGCCCCAAGTAAAGCCGTCAACCCTGATGAGGCTGCAGCCATTGGAGCTGCCATCCAGGGAGGCGTGTTGGCCGGTCATGTCACAGGTGTGCTGCTCTTAGATGTCACTTCCCTGTCTCTGGGCCTTGAGACTCTGGGAGGCATCTTCACTATATTTATTATCAGGAACACCATTATTCCAACAAAGAAGAGCCAGATGTTCTCTATAGCTGTTGATGGACAGACTCAAGTGAAGGTAAAGTGTGTTAAGGTGAGAGAGAGATGGCTGGAAACAACGATTTCTTGGACCATTTACTTTGATTGTAATCCCCCAGCCCCTCATGGAGTCCCTCAGACAGAAGTTACATTTGACGTTGATGCCAATGGGATCATCATGCTTCTGCACAGGATGTGAGCAGCAAATCATGATCCAATCTTCTGGTGGGGTAAGCAAAGGTGATATTGAGAATATGGTTTAAGGGAAGCAGACTTGGCCCAGTGGTTAGGGCATCCGTCTATCACATGGGAGGTCCGCGGTTCAAACCCTTGGCCTCCTTGACCCGTGTGAAGCTGGCCCACGTGCAGTGCTGATGCGTGCAAGGAGTGCCCTGCCACGCAGGGGTGTCCCCCGCATAGGGGAGCCCCACGCGCAAGGAGTGCGCCCCATGAGGAGAGCTGCCCAGCACAAAAGAAACTGCAGCCTGCCTAAGAATGGCGCCGCCAACACGGAGAGCTGACACAACAAGATGATGCAACAAAAGGAAACACAGATTCCCGTGCTGCTGACAACAACAGAAGTGGACATAAACGACGCAGCAAATAGACACAGAGAACAGACAACCAGGGAAGGGTGGGAAGGGGAGAGAAATAAATAAATCTTTAAAAACAAAAAAGAAAATATGGTTTAAAAGGCAGAGAAGTGTAATGAAAGACTGGTGAAAGAGAGAATGAGTTGAAGCAGTTACTATGGCAGAAGGAATTATTCATGACGCAGGAACTTAGATGGAAGAATTTAGAATCAAGTGCGCACAGATGAAAGCAACAAGCTAAGAGAAGAGGGAGCTCCTGACTTGAAAAGCTAGTGAAATAGGAGAAAACAGGCAAGCCTCCTTCCTATCACCATCACCTCAGAAAGTTCCCTGACATGCATTTATATTTTTGTATTCTTTTTTTTTTAAGATTTATTTATTTCTCTCCCCTTCTCCCCCCCCCCCCCACCCCAGTTGTCTGTTTTCTGTGTCTATTTGCTGCATCATCTTTGTCCGCTTCTGTTGTCAGCTGCATCATCTTTGTCCACTTCTGTTGTCAGTTTCTTTTGGTTGCGTCATCTTGCTGTGTCAGCTCTCCGTGTGTGGGGCACCATTCTTGGGCAGGCTGCACTTTCTTTCACACTGGGCGGCTCTCCTTGCGGGGCGCACTCCTTGTGCATGGGGCTCCCCTGCGCGGGGACACCCCTGCGTGGCAGGGCACTCCTTGCACGCATCAGCACTGCACATGGGATTTGTTTTTGACAAGAGCATGTACCCATGTAACCATCATCCCAATCAAATATTTCAAAATTGTAAATTCTACATTAGCATGTGTCTTGGGGTCCATATCCTCTTTTTGAGGGCCACATTTTTTTTATGACAACCAGCACATCTTACCAAAATTAATTTGCTGTGAAACAGCACTCACACCAAAAAGCAAATGGGTTTTAAGGAACAAATGTGCGGTGGGGAGGGGGGAAGCCTCAACGTTTAAATGTCACAATTTCAAATTTATCCTAAGGAGAACAACAAATGCACAAAGATAAATATTCATCAAGGATGTCCACTGCAGTGTTGTTCAGAATTAGGAAAAACTGGGAAACCATCTAAATTTTCACCTATAAGAGGTTGGTTAAATAGCCATACAGGGGAATTGTATGCAGCCAGTAAATGGGAGGGATTATCTATATCAGGGGTCAGCAAACTCCTCTAAAGGGCCAGAGAGTAAATATTTCCAGCTTTGCCAATCAGGTGGTCTCTGGGGCAATTGTTCAACTCTGCCCTTGTAGCATGAAAGCAGCCGTAGATAACAAGTAAAGCCATGGCTGTGGCTGTGTGCCAATAAAACTCTGTGGAAACTGAAATTCACATATCATGAAATATTTTTTTAACCATTTAAAAATGTAAAAATGGCTCTTTTCTTGCAGGCTGTACAAAAATGGGCAGTGGGCCAGATTTGGCTCACAGGCTATGGTTTGCTGATCCTTGATCTGCGTTAGTGGGCATGGAAAAATGTCCAGTTACTGGAATTTCATCCAACACTTACCACTTAGCTTGCACAGGGTGAGCCTCTTTATGTAAATGGTGTGTTTGTGTGTGTGCATTGCACACACACACAGAGATTCACCATTTCATGGGTGTTTTTCATTTAAATTTTTTTTTAATACTTTTCAGTATGGCTTCAATTTTCTAATTGAACATCGTATCCATTACTGCCACCAAAAGCCCTCAGTCACACGCAACAGCAAGCGTTCAGGGCTCACGCCGGGTGGCTGGCTGACTTGGCAGGGTTCTCACACGCCCAGGCATGGCTGCCTATTGGCTGACCAGGCCCGGCCTCATCTGGGACAACTGAGACGACTCTGTGCACAAGTCTATTGTCCGCCTGTGGCCAGCCTGGAGACATGCCCCTGACAATGCAGAAGTGCAAGAGCAAACGAGTGCATCACAGGAGCTCATTTCAGGTTTCTGCTCCCATCATACCTTCTAACACCCCGAAACAGTTCAGATGACTGAGCTCAGAGTCAAGCAAGAGGACGCTTTTTTAAAAAAAGATTTAATGAAGTATATCATTCATGCATGATTGTATATAAGCAATAAGTTGTATAGTAAAAGTTGTGAACTTACAAAATAAACACGCTTATCATCATACAGGGCTCTCACCACCAAAACCTTGCATTGTTGTGAAACTTTTGTTACAAACTATGAAAGAGCGTCATCAAAATAGTACTACTAGTATAGTCCATATCTTACATTTGGTGCATTTTTCCCTCAACCCACCCAATTATTAACACCCTGTATTAATATTATATATTTGTTAGAGTTCATGAAAAAACATTCTCATATTTGTTCTATTAACCACAGTCCATCATGCACTATTGAATTCCCTGTGTTATACAGTTCCATACTCTGTGCAGTCCATTCAAAGTGTATCCTCAGTGGCTCTCATTTTCATCACAGAATTGTACTATCTTTTCCTTAGTCAATTTTAGAACACTTTCATTACTCCGAAAGGAGAAATCCCATATCCCCTTTTACTCCCCTATTGTTCCTTAGAATTGTTCCTTAGAATTGACATAATATTGTCTTTGCCATTGCTGCAAAAATATTACCATACTGGGAAGCGGACTTGGCCCAATGGTTAGGGCGTCCGCCTACCACATGGGAGGTCCGCGGTTCAAATCCCGGGCCTCCTTGACCCATGTGGAGCTGGCCCATGCGCAGTGCTGATGTGCGCAAGGAGTGCCCTGCCAGGCAGGGGTGTCCCCCACGTAGGGGAGCCCCACGCACAAGCAGTGCGCCCCGTAAGGAGAGCTGCCCAGTGCGAAAGAAAGTGCAGCCTGCCCAAGAATGGGACCAGACACACAGAGAGCTGACACAACAAGATGACTTATATTCAGTTTCTTGAGATACTGCCAAATTGTCTTCCAAAGTGACTGCACCATTCTACATTCCCACCAACAGTGAAGGAGTATTCCTATTTCTCCACATTCTCTCCCCTACTTGTAGTTTGCTGGGGTTTTTTCTTGTTTTTGTTTTTTGTTTTAAGGGGCGAGCAGAAATGCAATCCCCCACTTCCACCAAATATGCAGTCAAGTTTCCCGCATTTGGGGAAACCACAGGGGTCAGCACATCGGGAGTGCACTGGACAAGCCTCGCCCTGGGAACCCCACCTAGGTGAGGGCATCTCCCCTGCTAGGTAGGTGTGTGCTGTTGTTTTTTAGAAACGACTATTCTCTAAGCTATGAAATGAGATCTCACAATAGTTTTGATGTGCATTTCCCTAATAACCAGTGATGTTGAGCATTTTTTCGTGTGCTTTTTGGCCATTTGTATTTGGAGAGGACACAGTTAAGTCACACAGCAAGGAGTGTGGATACAAGGGGGAGGAGGGCAGGTAAAGAATTGGGGCCATCATTGCATCTCCTACAAATATGCATTATCTTTATATTAGAAAAATCAGTAGAGCTAGTTTTAAGCAAGATGTCTGCCCACTCCCCAAACCCCAGATCCTCCAGGTAGTACAGGAGATGGAGGCCTGTGAGAGGCACCTGCTTCTAGCTCAGTAGCCGCAGTAAAAGTCCCAGAGGGTCTCATTGGCTCTGACTGGGCCACATGCCCATCTCTGACCTAATCACGAAGGCAGAGGAACTAGTGTTCTGATTGGCCAGACCTGAATCACCTGCACTTTTGGAGCCAATTCTACCAGATTTATATGGACTGAGAGGAATAAAGAGGATGTGACAGGAGATGGCTGGCTTAGGCTACATATCTCCAGAAACATAATCTCTCTTTTTGGCATTCATAAATAATCTCAAACTGCCACATAACCTATACTCTAGTTTACCTCTGAGAGTTTACTCTTTATTTTTGTTCATATTAGTGAGATCATACAATATCTGTCCTTTTGTGTCTGGCTTATTTCACTCAACATAATGTCCCCCAGGTTCATTGCTGCTGACGCAGCAAGATGATGCAACAAAAAGAGACACAGATTCCCGGTGCCACTGACAAGAATATAACAGACACAGAAGAACATACAATGAATGGACATAGAGAGCAGACAATGGGGGGCGCGGGGAGCAGGGAGGGAGGGAAATAAATAAATAAATAAATCTTTTTAAAAAACCACACATACCATATAATGGGTTGGCTTAAACAACAGGAACTTATTGACTCAAGGTATTCCTGCTAGAAGAAGTCCAAAATTCAGGTGTCAGCAAGACCATGATTTTTCCCAAAAGACTGTGGTGTTCTGGGGGCACCTACCAGCAATCCTTGGTCCTTGGTTTTCTATCACCTGGTAATGTGCATGGTGGTGTCTTCCGCTTTCCCTTCCCGGTTCTATTGACTTCCAATGCTTGCGTCCCTTGGCATTTATTTATTTATTTATTTCTCCCTACCCCCTGGTTGTTTGCACTTGCTGTGTCTGTTCATCTTCTTTGTTTCTTTAGGAGGCACCAGGAACCGAACCCGGGACCTCTAATGTGGGAGAGAGTTGTCTCATTGTTTAAGCTACCTCCCTTCTCTGCTTTGTCATGTCTCTCATTATGTTTTTTCCCCTGCATCTCTTACTGCGTCATCTTGTTGTGTCAGCTCGCAGCACCTGCCCATTGCGCCAGCTTGCTGTCCTGATTGTCCTCTTTAAGAGGCACTGGGAACCTCTGCTCCCTGCTTTGTTGTGTCTCTCATTATTATTTTCTTCTTGTGTCTCTTGTTGCATCATCTTGTTGTGTCAGCTTGCCACAGCTGCCCATTGCACCAGCTCGCTGTATTCTTTAGGAGGCACCGGGAACTGAACCACGGACCTCTCGTGTGGTAGGCAGGAGCCCAATCTCTTGAGCCACATCCACTTCCCTTCCCTTGGCTTTTTCCCTCCAGATCTGATTTTCATTTTGCTTTTAAAGAACTCCAATAATCTGGATTAAAGTCCAAAATGATCTGGTTGGCCACAACTTCACTAAAAATAACATCTTAAAAAGGTCCTAATTGCAGAAGTTGGAAGGGGTCATATGAACCTTGGGATTTCCCAGAGGACTTGTGATACCAGCATGATTTAAGAAGCTGTACAAGGATAGGCAGAGTTATTTTCCTGTTTATACATATATTTTTTTGACTTGTGGGGGAAAAAACTGTAGGTGTTTAATTATTGTTTACTTCATCATTACATTGCTGTAAAATTTTTTAAACAACAGCCAAAAAGGTCCTGTTTACAATGGTTTTGCCCACTGGGATAGGTTAAGATGAAGAACATGTTTCTCTGGGGCATAAAACTCGAAGCCACCACACCCACGCTGTCTTCCTGCCTCAGATGGCCACCTTCCTTCTGGTTCCATCGGAACACTAATCTACCTTTACCTGCAGCTTTCTCCTCTCCACAGATGCCTTCCTGATGCTCCCCACGCTTTCTGCTTCAACTATAATTTTATCCCCACTAAACAGCCTGGCTGTGTTCAATTTGACAACTATTTCTCAATTCCTCATTGCTATGAGCTACAGATCTACTGGGGGGAAGAGAAATGAGGTGAGCAAGACAGGGTCTCTGTCTTCGGGGAGCCCACTGGCTGACGGGAAACCTTCTGGAACACCTGTGGTCAAACTACCTTTTATAGGCCCCGCCCCAATCAAGATGGCGGAGTGAGACTCTTCAGGGCTACATCCCCCCACTGAAGCTTTGAACAGCTGGCAAGAACTGGCAGAAACATCTTTCTCAAGTTCCCAGAAAATAAAGTATTGTAGTTACAGGGTGAGTGCCGAATCAAGAAAATGGGAACTTAAAATCCGTGGGGTCTCCTGGTACCCCTCCTGACCCTTTTCCTACCCCTCACCTGCTTGGTGAGAACTGGCCCCAGCTCCCAGTGCCGGTACCTGGTGCGGTTCCACAGGGGGCAGAGTAGCCCTCGTGCACATGTTGGGAGCAGGTATGTCTGGCCCAGCCAGTCTGGTGGTGGCCGGAAGGCCTGCGTCCTAGCACCTGCCCTGCATGTAGAAAGCGGCTCAGAGAGCTCTCCTACAGAGCACTGGGGCAGAGCAGTCAAGTGGCTACCTGGACTGCTGGCTGTAGGTCACACACTGCAGAGCCCGGGACAACAGGAAACTTTCCCAGGGCAGTGGAACATATGTAACCATGTAAACAGGCGAATTCCTAGGGCCACGTATTCCTGCAAGATGCATGCACAGAGAGGATCAGGGAGGCCCTCTGCTTGAGTCTGGAGCTAGTCTCATACAGCCCATGATATGGATAAGCCCTGAAGGAGAGCATGTGCACAGGTCGGTCTTCAAAGACTGGGAAGGGGATTTCGTTTCTTCCATCTTTTTTTTTTTTTCTTAACTACGGGCACTCATGGAAAACTTGGCGATAACACTGGCTGGATACATGCTTAAGGAACAGATGTTGCAGAGTCTAAGTTTTAGTGATAAATCATTAAAATATGAAAATACTCAGATTTCAACAGAAGATTACAAAACACAAAGAAAAGGTGTGATGGCCCAGGCAAAGGAGAAAATTAAAGCTTTAGAAACCATCTATATGAAGACCTGGATCATACCAAAGACTTTTACAAATGACCCTAAGGAAGCCCATGTGGCTCAGTGGTTGAGTGCTGGCTTCCCACATACAAGGTCCCCAGCCCTGGTACCTCAAATACATGCATACATACATACACAGGAAATGGGAAGTGGGGGGGAGGGGAGCATAGGAAATGGAAAATAACAAAAAGGTCCCAAATATGCTCAAAGAGCTAAAGGAAAACATGAACAGGGAACTATAGAATATTAGGAGAGTGATAGGTGAACACAAACAGAATATCACTAGGAAAGACGCAAATTATGACATTTTTGCTGAAGTAATTTGAGCTAAAGAACACTAACAGAAATTTAAAATTCCCTGGAGGGTTTCAATAGCAGATTGAGGTAGGCAGAAAAAAGAATCAGAGATCTTGAAGATAAGACTATGGAAATCCATCTGACGAGCAGAAAGAAGAAAGAATGAAAAAAAGAGAGCAGAGATGGAGGAACTGTGGAGCACCATCAAGCATAGCTATATACACATTGTGGGAGTCCCAGAAGGAGAAAAAGAGAAAGGGACAGAGAGAATATTCAAGGAAAGAATAACTGAAAACGTCCCCAATTTAATGAAAACCATGAATATATACATCCAAGGTGCTCAATGAACTCCAAACAGCAAAAACGCAAATAGACCCAATGCCAAAGGTAAAATGAGAATTCTGAAGCTGCAAGAGAGGAGCAATGTGTCACATACAAGGGGGCCTCTATACAATTAAGTGCTGATTTCTCCCTGGAAACCATGGAGGCAAGAAGGCTGTGTGATGACATAGTTAAAGTGGTGAAAGCAAAAAATTGCCACCCAAGAATTCTATATGCAACAAAACTCTCTTTCAAAAATAAGGGAGAGATTAAGACATTCCCAGATAAACAAAAACTGAAGGAGTTTGTCACCACTAGACCAGCCCAAATAAGGATGCTAAATAGAATTCTGCAGGTTGAAGGGAAGGATAATAGATAATAGACCAAAGTGGCAAAAAGAAATAAAGATCTCTGGTGATGGTAATGACATGCGTAAATATAAATGCTGGTACTATTGTATTTTTGGTTTGTAAGTCCATTTTTTTCCTTCCTACAGGATATAAAGGTCAAATGAATAAAACATAACGAGAAATCCGTGGTTTTGGACTCATACTGTATAAACATGTAATTTGTTACAAGAACTACATAAAGGTAAGGGGGATAAAGGAATAGGAACATAGTTGTGTATACAATTGAAGTTGAGTTGGTAAAAAAGGAAATGAGATTATTATAGATTTAGGATGTTAAATTTAAGCCCTATAGTAACTACACAGGAAATATGGAAAATATGCACGAGATAGAGATTAGAGTACAAATTTCCAGGGGTAGGGGCAAGAGGAATGGGAGTTAATGCATAATGGGTGCAAGTTTCTGTTTGGGGAGATGGGAAAGTTTTGGTAATGGAAGGTGGTCAGCGTACTACAATATTATGAATGTGATTAATCCCACTGGATGGTGTGCTTGGATGTCACTGAAATGGGAAAGCTTATATTGTATATTTGTTCCCATAATTTAAAAAGAAGAAAGAAGAAACAGAGACAATGACAATTAAATACAATACATGATTCTGGATGGGATCTAGCAAGGGAAGAGAAAAGAAAGGGACATTTGAAAAGAAATTGGAATATAGACTGTAAGCTTTATATTAATGTTAAATTTCTTAAACTTGATAACTGTACTTAAGGTGGTTACGTAAGTGAATATCCTTGTTCTTAGGAAACGAACCTGGCAGTATTAAGTGTTCAAGGAGCAAGATGTGTATACACATGCTATACACAGGTATTCAGAAAATGCATTGATAAATATGGTATGGCGGCTTGGAGCCATGTATCCCAGAAAAACACGTTGTTAATGGTAAGAATGCATTGTAAATAGGACATTTTGATGAGAGTACTTCAATTAAGGTGTGGCCCAGCTGAATCAGGATAGGTCTTAATCCTATTACTGAAAGCTTTATAGGGAAGGCTACAGAGAGAGACACACACAAGGAGCAGCCAGAAGCTGGAAGTCAGTGGAACCAAGACCAGGAGAGGCTGCCACGTGCCATACAACAGAAAAGGCAAGGACAAGTATCTCTGGCGGCCAGCCCCAGCCACAGTTTTAGGGAGAAAGCATCACCTTAATGATCCTTGATTTTGCACTTCTCCTAGTCTCAAACTGTGAGCCAATAAATTCTCATTGTTTAAGCCATTTGCTTTAGCAGCCAGGAAATTAAAACAGAATGAATGAGAAGGAGGGAGGAAGAGAGCGAGGGGGTGAGGGGGTGAGGGGGTGAGGGGGAGAGAGAGAGAGAGAGAATGACATGGCAGATGTAACTGTCCTGTAAGTTCAAAGATATTTCAAAATGAAGAGGTTTTTTTAATTGCCTTTTACAAGTCTGAAGCCTGTTTCCTCTAACCCAGCAGTTCCTTACAGTGGAGGGGTGGTGGGTGGGGGTGGGGCAGTGATTTTTCCCCCAGGAGACATTTCACAAGTTTGTAGACATTTTACATCATAACTGGAGAAATGATTCTGCTCTCTAGTGGGTAGCAGCCAGGTAGGCCACTGAACATCTTGTGATGCACAGGAAAGCCCACCACAACAAAGAATTGTCCAGCTTTAAATGTCAACAGTGCCAGGGGTGAGAAATCCTGCTTTAACCTTTAAGTAATGGGGAAGTATAGAAGGGCTCTCAACCAAGAGTGAGAAATTCAACTTTCTGAACTCTGACAACTGAGTGGAAGTGGTGGCCTTGAGGACAGCAAAACTGGAGACCTGTGTAATTCAAGTCTTTTTTTTCTCCCAGGAAATCAGTGTGGTAAGCAAGCAGAAGCTACTGACTATCTTCCTTAGCCAGAAACACTACGCCACGTGTACCCCTCCCACATGGCGAATCATACATACTGAAACAAGCAAAGTGAACACGTAATGTCTATTAATTTCCTGGGAGAAGTTTCTCTCTCCTGAATAAACATGCTCACTCAACACTCACCAGCTGTGTGATCTTGAACAAATTACATGTCCTATCTGTGCCTGCTTGCTCATTTGTAAAATAGGGTTAATAATATACCTACTTCATAGGGTTGTTGTGAGGATTAACTGAGTTAAATCAATATATGAAAAGATCCTAGAACAAGGTCAAACACATAATAAGTGCTAAATGTTAGATGTTATCATCCCATTATCATCATCATCATCATATCATCACCACCACCACCATCATCATCATCATTACCATTTGGTCAGTGCTTGGTAAAGTCACTTTGTCTCTGTCCCCCTTGGTTTCAGCTGAAATGACTCAAAAGCTGAAAGCCAGAATCACCTGAAGTCTCATTTGCTCACATCTTTGGCACCTGGGCTAGGAAGTCTCAAACAGTTGGGGCTTCCCAATATTCTCACTCAACTCCACGTGGCTTCTCCATTTGTCTCTAGAGAGACAGGCAAATAATCACAGCTGAGAACAGCTTCCTGGGAACAGAAACCGCTGGAGTCAGTATCTGGTAGGAACATGTAAACTATAATTTTGACAAATTCCTTGAGTCTGAGTATGGATTAGCTTGAGAGTTAAAAACTCCCAGATAGGGAAGCAGACTTGGCCCAGTGAATAGGGTGTCCATCTACCACATGGGAGGTCCGTGGTTCAAACCCCGGGCTTCCTTGACCTGTGTGGAGCTGGCCCATGCGCAGTGCTGATGTGTGCAAGGAGTGCTGTGCCACGCAGGGGTGCCCCCCGCATAGGGGAGCCCCACGCACAAGGAGTGCACCCCGCAAGGAGAGCCGCCCAGCACGAAAGAAAGTGCAACCTGCCCAGGAATGGCGCCACACACACAGAGAGCTGACGCAACAAGATGACGCAACAACAAAGAGACACAGATTCCCTTGCCGCTGACAATAACAGAAGCGGACAAGAACGCACAGCAAACGGACACAGAGAACAGACAACTGGGGGGAGGGAGGGGAGGGAAGGGAGGAAGGGAAGAGAAATAAATAAAATAAATCTTAAAAAAAAAAACAAAACACCAAAAAAACTCCCAGATCAGTTTTAGAATGTGTAGAGCATATCTCAGAATTGATCCCCCAAGGGGAAAGAAAGCAGTGGTAGATATTCACCAGCCCCCACCCACTACTGATTGGAGCTCATTCATGGGGTATTTGGGAAAAGAGTTTAAATTGCATTTGAACTTTGTATGACCTGTTCCCTATTAGTAGATGTTGCACCTGTTCCCTATTATAGATTTGCAGTTCTGATAACGAACAGCTGTTTGTTAGTTCCCAATAAACGCAATGAGGAAACTAGGTTCAAGGCTCTCAGTTGCAGAAGCTGTGAGTCCCCTGGTCCCATCTTTATTTCCTCTCTTATGTCTTTCTTGCTGTCCTTTATTTCGTAAAGTTCTGTGTCACCTTCCCTTTGAGCCAACCTATTGTTGAGCTGGTTCTCAGCACAGGACCACCAGCTTTCCCACCTAAGAGGGAAAGTGCTTGATGAAAGAAACCAGCAACATGCAAAGATCAGCTTAACCAAATCTTCAGGTGACCTCCAGTGTGGGCCAAAGGGGTGTGAGTGGGCACTGGAAGCATCTGCACGGGAAGTCCAAGCAGGAGAAAGAGGAGGTCTGGGTGGACAGACAGGAGCCTGTACCTGCAGCTGAGTTGTCACTTGCTTCTACCTATGATTTTCTTGGGAAGACTGGAGCCACTGATAAAAATCTGAGGGAGAGAGGGGCCTGCACAGTCTTCCCTGATGGAGACAACTGCCTTAAATGCCCTGCTTTGGGTCTGTTTGGCCTGTAGGGCATCCCTGGCAGGTTTTGGATGCTGCAGGTTTTGCCCTTCTCCAGCTCGGCCCCCTCTCCTTGCCCATGAGAGAGCTGACCAAGCCAAGTCTCCCCAGATTGACTCCTCTAGGATGGATAAAGATATTCTGAGCAAATAGTAACCAAAAGAGAGCTGGGTTGCTCTACTAATATCGAACAAAATAGACTTCAAGTCAAAATCTGTCACAAGAGACAGAGAATATATTAATAAAGACAAATATATATTTAATTCAGTCAATATATAAATAAAAAGGTCAATCCATCCAGGTTAAATAACAATCACAAACTTTTATGCACCTAACCACAGTAACCCAAAACACACAAGGCCAACACTGGCAGAACTGAAGGGAGAAATAGACACCTTTGCAATAGTAATTGGAAACTTCACCATTTTTGGCAGTAGACAGAACATCCAGAACATCTAGACAGCATATCAATAAGGAAACAGAACTTGAGCAATGTGATAAATGAACTAGATGTAACAGACAAATACAGAACACTGCACCCCAAAACAGTAGTATACACTTTTTCCTCAAGTGCACAAGGACCATTTCCTAGTATAGACCACATGCTAGGTCACAAAACAAGTCTCAATAAATTTTAAAAGATTGGAATTATAAAAGCATCGTCTCTGACCACAGTGGAATGAAGCTAGAATCAGTAACAGATGGAGAACTGGAAAATCCACAAATATATGGTAGTTAAACAACACACTCAAACAATCAATAGGTCAAAGAAGAAATCACAAGGGAAATCAGGAAATATCTTGAGGTGAATTAAAATGAGAACACAATGTATTAAAAGTTATAAGACTCACAAAGATGGGGAATTTTATAGACCTAAATGCTTATATTAGCAAAGAAGGAAGAGCTCAAATCAGAGACCTAAACTCAAAACTGGAGGATTTAGGAAAAAAAGCAAACTAAACCAAAAGCAAGCAGAAGGAAGGAAATAAAGATTAGAGCAGAAATACAAGAATTAGAGAATAAAAAATAATATAGAGAAATAGCAGAACAAAAGTTGGTTGTTTAAAAAAAATCAATGAAATTGACAAATCTTAGCCAGAGTTACAAAGGAAAAAAAGAAGGCACAAATAATTAAAATAAAAAATAATACGGGAGATTTACTGCTGACCCCACAGAAATAAAAAGAATCTTAAGAGGACAGTATGAGCAAATGTACATTAATAAATTAGGCAACCTAGAAATGGATGAGTTCCTAGAAACAAACAATCTAAACTGTCTATGGAAGAAGTAGAAGATCTCAACTGACCAATTACAAGAGATTGACTCAGGAATGAAAAACCTCCCAACAACAACAAAATGCCCAGGACCAGATAGCTTCATAGGTGAATTCCACCAAACATTCCAAGAATAACACCAGGCCTACTCAAACTCTTTCAAACAATTGAAGAGGAGGGAATACTCCCAACTCATTCTATGAGTAGAAGTCGAGAGGTTCAATTATTTGCATATAGAAAGGCCAGGACTCAGGAATAATTTTTGGGAAGGAAAAATGATTTATTTATGACTGGCCAGGCTCCGAGCTTCTCATTCCAAAATCCGAGCCCCGAACAAGATTTTTGAGTTCCTTTTATACAGAGGAAGGACCAAATGGTTCTTTGTTTCAGTGCTCAGTAGGCTTGAATTAGCATATATCTTCCACGTCCTAGGTAAGCTTTTAGCATGGACTTCATACTTTCTAGATAAGCTTTTACCACATTTGGTTTGCATTTTCCCTGAATATTTAAAGTTTATAGAGTTTGCATTACTAAAGCGTTTCTCCAGGACTGGAGTTGTTGTCATGATTACCAAGGGCAGGCTGCAGTTCTCACCATCCCAAACGCAGCACTCAGAAAACATACAGCTCAGGTTATCTACGAAAATATGAACAGCCCCCACCCATAGCCTACGTCAATATCACAAGAAAAGAAAATTATAGACTGCTATCCCTTATGAATAGCAGATGCAAAAATTCTTAACAAAATCGTAGCAAACAGAATCCAATAGCACATTAAAAGAATTACACACCATGATCAAATGGAATTTATCCCAGGTATGCAAGGGTGGCTCAACATAAGAAAATCAAATAATGTAATATACCACAAAAACAGAACAAAGGGGGAAAAACACATAATTATCTCAATTGATGCAGAAAAGGCATTTGACAAAATCCAGCACACCTTTTTGATAAAACACTCAGAAAACTAGGAATAGAAGGAAACATCATCAATATGATAAAGGGCAGTTTATCCCACAGCTAACGTCATACTCAATGATGAAAGACTGAAAGCTTTCCCTCCAAGATCTGGAACAAGGCAAGGATGCCCACTGGCAGATGTCAGCATGCCATCTTGCTCCAACATGTGGAAATAGACTGTTAAGGGAAGTAACTTATGCTTTATGGCCTGGTAACTGTAAGCTCCTACCCCAAATAAATACCCTTTAAAAAGTCAACAGATTTCTGGTATTTTGCATCAGCATCCCTTTGGCTAATACAATGATCTAATTGATAATGTTCAAAATAATAATAGCAACAATGTATTAGGTGATTACGCCTTATGGATACATGAAATGAATGATATTTATGTTACAAAAGATGGAAGGAGGAACTGAGAATACTGTTTTAGGTACCTGCACAACCTGTGAAGTGATACAGTGTTTTTGTTTTTTGTTTTTTTTTTCTATCTGGTTGCATCTTTGTCTTTTTGGTATGACGCTTTGCTGTGCAAGGGTCTGTGCCTCTCCACACTCTACAGGGGCCTGTGCCTCACCGCGCAGGTCTGCGACTCCTTTTTTCTTTTTTTAACCAGGAAGTCCCAGAGAGCAAACCTGGGTCCTCCATATGGTAAATGGGAGCTTAATTACTTGAGCCACAGCTGCTTCCTGATACAGTGGTTTTTGTAGGTGGACTTAGATTAGTTGCAAATGTATATTGAAAAGTCTAGGGCAACCACTAAAAGTTTTTCAAAAAAGATATATAATGAATATGCTAAGAAAGAAGAGAAAATAGAATCATAGAAAACACTCAATTAAAACCAGAGAAGGCAAAAAAGCAGAAGACAAAAAAAAAAAAAAGAAAGAAAGAAAGAAACAGAGAACAAGTACAATAAGATACCATTACATATATGGTAGCTATTACTCAAACTTTACAAGTGTGCACTTTAAATGTAAATGGTCTAAATCTGCCAACCAAATGGCAGAGACTATCAGAATGTACAAAAAATATATAAATATCGAGGCGCAGATAGATTAAAAGTAAAGGGATGAAGAAAGATATATCATGCTAACCTAATTAAAAGAAAGCTGGAGTTCCTATATTAATTTCAGAAAAAGCAGACTTTAGAATAAGGAAAATTGTCAGGGATAAAGAAGGGCATTACATATTGATAAAGAGATAATTCTCCAAGAAGACAGCAATCCTTAATGTGTATGTTCCTGTGGCAGTTTGAGATTATTTTATGAATCCCAAAAAGAGAAAGATTATGTTTTTAAACTAACGTATTCCTGTGGGAGTGATATGCTTTGATAGAATTAAATTCCATTGAGAGTCGTTTGATTAGAACCAATAAGATCAGTTTACGACTTTTGATGGACTATGTCAGGGAGCATGATTCATGTTGAGTTTCTGTCCTCTTGATGGGTCTAAAAACAGAGATGGAGACAAAGACACACACAGGAAAAGGAGGCCACCATTTTTTATCCTGCCACGTGTGAGAGGACTAGAGGATCACTTAAGCACAAAGCCCCCAAGAGATAGGGCCCATGGAATAGCTCAAAACGAGATGGTGAGGCAGAGGGGAAGCTGAGTCATTAGCAGAGGAGAAAGCTGAGACCTCGGCAGAGATCAGTGGCCATCTTGCTTTGCCACATGCCTGAATAAGAGAATCAACAGTAGCTGACTTTGGTGAGAAAGCACTTCCTACAGTGCTCAGTTTGGACTTTTCATGGCCTTGGAAGTGTAAACTTTTAGCTCAAACAAATCCTCTTTACAAAAGCCAACCTATTTCTGGTATGTTGCATTGGGCTGCCCTTTGGCAAACTAAAACTGCCTAACAACAGAGTGTCAAATTACATGAGGCAAAAACTGAAAGAACTGCAAGGAGACATAGACAAATCTATTATTGTTGCAGACTTCAGCACCCCTCTTTCAGTACTTGATAGGTCTAACAGGCAGAAAATCAGTGAGGGAATAGTAAGGATATAGTTGAACTGAAAAGCATCATCAATCAACTGACTATAATGGATATGTATAGAAAACCTCATCCCAGTATAGGAGAATACACATTCTTCTCAAGCTCACATGAGATGTTCAGTAAGACAGATCACATTGTGGGTCATAAAACACATCTTAACAAATTTACGAGAACAAAATTATGTAAAATATGCTTTTAAGCCACAATGGAATTAAGGTAGAAACCAATAATAGAAATATGGCTGGAAAATTCCAAAAGTATTTGGAGATTAAACAATGCACTTCCTTTTTTAAAAAGATTTATTCATTTCCTCCCCCTATCCCCCACCTCGTTGTCTGCTTTCTGTGTCCATTCCCTGTGCATCCTTCTTTATCTGCTTTTCTTCTCTTTAGGCAGCATTGGGAACTGATCCTGGGACCTTCCAGAGTGGGAGAGAGGCGCTCAATCTCTTGTGCCACCTCAGCTCCCTGGTCTGCTGGGTCTCTTATTGTCTCTCCTCTGGGTCTCTTTCTGTTGCATCATCTTGCTGAGCCAGCTCTCTCCGCTCAGGCCAGCTTCCTGTGTGGGCCAGCACTCCTGAGCAGGCTAGCACTCTGCTTGGGCCAGCTCACCACATGGGCCAGCATTCCGTGTGGGCCAGCTCTCTGCTCAGGCCAGATTGCCTCCACGAGGAGGCCTGGGGAATAGAACCCTGGACCTCCCATTTGGTATGTGGGAGCCCATTTGCATGAGCCACATCCGCTTCCCAACTTGCACTTCTAAATAGCACGTGGGTCAAAGAAGAAGTCTTAAAATAAATTTTTAAATATTTTGAAGAAAATGAAAATACAACTTATCAAAATGTGTGGCTTTATGGTAAAAATAGTACTTGAAGGAAAGTTTACAGCATTGAGTATATGTATTAGAAAAGAGGAAGCATCTAAAATCAAGGATCTAAGTTTCTACCTTCAGAAACTAAAGAAAGAAGCGCAATATAATTCTAAAGCAATCAGGAGAAAAGAAATAGTAAAAATTATGATAGAAATCAATGAAAGCAGTAGAGAAAATCAAAAAAATGAAAAGCTAGTTCTTTTTTTAAAAAATCAGTAAAATTGTTTATCTCTAGCAAGGATAACTAAGAAAAAGGGAAAAAGACACAAATTATCAGCAATGAAGAGGGACTGTAACTACTGATCCATAGATTTTGAAAAGATAATTAAGGAATATTATGAACAACTCAGTGCCCACCAACTTGATAACTTAGATGAAACAGATCAATTCCTTGAATGTTACAATCTGCGATAACCACACAGGGAGAAATAGATCATCGAATAGGCTGACATCTATTAAATAAATTGAATCAACCAATAATAGCATTTCAGAAAAGGAAGTACCAGACCCAGATGGTTTTGTTGGTGAATTCTACCAAATATTTAAAGAAGAAATGACACTAATTCACTGCAATCTCCTTCTATAAACAGAAGCAGAAGGAACATTTCCTAACTCATTCTATGAAGCCAGCATTGCCTTAATACCAAAACCAGAAAAAGACATTACAATAAAGGAAAGTTACAGACCAACATCTCTCATGAACATAGATGTAAAAATCCTCAACAAGTTATTAGCAAATCAAAACCCAACAGTGTATAAAAATAATTATATACTATGACAAGCAGGATTTACTCCAGGTATGCAAGGCTGGTTCAACATTTGAAAATCAATTAATATAATCCATTACATTAATATAATAATATCAACAGGCTAAAGAGAAAAAATTGTATAATCATACCAATACACGCAGAAAAAGCATTTGACAAAATCTAATACCTATTTGTGATAAAAACCCTCAGCAAACAAGGAATAGATGGGAACTTCCACAACTTGATAAACTTCCACAACCTACAAAAAGCCTACAGCTAACATCATAATTAGTGGTGAGAAACTAGATGCTCTCTTTCCCCCTGAGATCAAGAACAAAGCAAGGATGTACCCCTTTCACTAGTCCTCTTCAACATTGTACCGGAAGTCCCAGCTAATGCAATAATATACATTGTATTAAATATATATATATGGTTAATATATGAAAGTCTACTGCTTTCCTATACACTAGCAATGAAAAATTGGAATCTTAAATTCAAAACACAAGACTATTAATGTTAGCACCAAAAAGAAATAGTTAGGTATAAATTTAACAAAATATAAAATAAGATCAGCAAGACGAAAACTATTAGTACAAAACTCTGATGAAGGAAACTGTATTAGTTAGCCAAAGGGATGCTGATGCAAAATGCCAGAAATTGGTTGGGTTTTATAAAGGTATTTATTTGGGGTAGGATCTTACAGTTACCAGGTCATAAAGCATGAGTTACTCACCTCACCAAAGTCTATTTTCAGGTGTTGGAGCAAGATGGCTGCTGACATCTATGAGGGTTCAGGCTTCCTGGGTCCCTCCTTCCTGGGTCTTGCTTCTCTCTGGGTTCAGGGTTCTTCTCTTCCCAGGGCTTGCTTCTTCTTGGGCTCAGGGTTCCTCTCTTCCTGGGGCTGGCTTCTCTTTTCTCCCTGCGCTTACTTCTAAGGGCTCCAGCTTAAGGCTTCAGCATCAAACTCCAACATCAAAACTCCAACATCAAAATGCCTCAACTCTGTCCTTTACCATGCATTTTATCTGTAATAAAACGCCCTAATAACATGGGCCAATCAAAGCCCTAATCATAACTTAATCACGCTCAGGTACAGACCAGATTACACACATAAACCAATATCTATTTTTCAAATTCATAACCATATCAAACTGCTACAGAAACCAAAGATCTAAATAAGTGGAGAGAGATTCCTTGCTCATGGCTAGGAGGAGTCAATATTGTTAAGATGCCAATTCTTCCAGGTTAATCTATATAGTCAACACAATTTCAGTCAGTGTCAGCAAGGTTTTTGTGGCTATCGCCAAACCAAAGACCTGGAAAAGCCAACACAATACTGAAGGAAAATAGAGTCAGAGGACTGGTCCTCTCTGCCTTCAAGACATATGAACCTACAGCGATCAAGACAGCATGGTATGGGTGAAGGATAGATTAAAAAGATCAATGGAACAGAAGAGAGCCCAGAAATAGACCCAAACAAATACAGTCAGCTGAGCATTGACAAAGGAGCAAAGGAGCATGGTCTTTTCAACTAACAGTGCTAGAAAGACTGGACATCCACATGCCAAAAAAGTCAATCTAGACCCAGACCAGACCTTTCCTCAAAAATTAACTCAATATGGATCACAGACTTGAACATAGAAATCAAAACCATAAAACTTGTTGACGTTAACACAGGAGAAATCTAGGTGATGCTGGGTTTGGTGATGAGTTTTAGATACAACACTGAAAGCACAGTCCATTAGGGAAAATATTGGTAAGTAGGACTGTATTAAAATAAAAAAACTTCTCTGTGAAAGGGAATAAAAAGACAAGCCACAGAAGGGGAGAGAATATTTGCAAGGCACATATCTTTTAAAGAATTTGCATCCAAAATATACAAAGAACTCTTAAATCTTAATGAGAAAACAATCCAATTTGAAAATGGCCAATCGAATTGACAGACACCTCTCCAAAGAAGATATACTGATATCCAATAAGCGTATGAAAAAATGCTCAAGAGCATATGCCATCAGAGAACTGCAAATTAGAACAAGATAGCACACACACCTATTAGAATGGCTAAAATCCAAAAAATACTGACTACACCAAATGCTGGTGAAGATGTGGAACGATAGGAACTCTCATTCATTGCTGGTGGGAATGCAAAATGGTGCAGGCATTTGGAAGAGAGTCTGGCAGTTTCTTACAAAGCTAAACATAGTCTTAACCATCCAGCAATCACCCACCTAGGAATTACCCAACTGGGCAGGAAACTTACATATGTCCTCACAAAAACGTACACACAAATGTTTATAACAGCTTTATTCACAACTGTGCAAAAGTGGAAGCAACCATGATGTCCTGCGATAAGTGAACAGGGTAACAAACTAAAGTGCATCCATACAATGAAATGTTATTCAGAGATAAAAAAGAAATGAGCCATCAAACCACAAAAGGAAATGAATGAACTTTAAATGAATATTGCCAAGTGAAAGAAGCCAGTCTGAAAAAGAGACAGTAAAGAGATCAGTGGTTGTCAGGAGTACAGAGGGAAGGGATGAAGAGGTAGAGCACAGGGGATTTTTAGGGATTGAAACTATTTTGTACGATATGGTATTGGTGGACACTTAGCATTATGCATTTGTCAAAAACCAGTAGAATTCTTGGGAGTTCCTGTGTTTGGTTCCTGGTGTCTCCTAAAAAAAAAAGATGAACACACAATGAACAGACAGTGAGTACAAACAACGGATGGGGAAAGGAAAAATAAATGAAATAAACGTTAAAAAAATTAGAACAATAGAACTGGGCAACACAAAGAGTGAACCCTAATGTACACTATAGACTTT
This sequence comes from Dasypus novemcinctus, assembly GCF_030445035.2. NCBI lineage: Eukaryota > Metazoa > Chordata > Mammalia > Cingulata > Dasypodidae > Dasypus > Dasypus novemcinctus. Next base: position 31,264,226 of record NC_080695.1, on the reverse strand, counting down.
AGTTGATAATTATGTATCCATATTGCTTTATTACTTGTAACAAATTGCTACACAAATACATGACATTAATAATAGGAGAAACTGCATTTGGGGGAGAAGGGTATCTGGGAACTCTGCATTATCTGCTCAATTTTTTTAAAAAATTAAAACTAAAAACTAAAAATTATTTTAAAAATGGAAGATACGCTTGAAAACAAGTAAATGTATTGTGGCATAATGTGAGCTGAGCTTCTCATGAGGCAAAACATTGGGAAGCCCCTGGGCTGAGGGACTGATATTTTTTTCTTTGTTTTTGTGCTGCCAGGCACCATTCCATGGCCTGACACAGAGCAGCCACTGACGAAGTGTGGAGAGCTGGAGCAGAAGCTTGAAGAGTGGAAATAAGAAGATAAACTTCACATTTTATCATCTCTCTTGGGCCGTGGCACAATGCTCTGTTTCCTTTAAATCTCATTTTAGCATAATTTCAGATTTCCAGAAAAGTTGCAAGGAAAGTACAAAGATTTCCTGTCTACCCTGCACCCAGATTCCCAGCTGATTTTTGACATTTGGCCACCTTTGCTTTACCCTTTTCTGTCCTTTCCATGCCCTGTCTTCACCCCCATTTCACAGCCAGGGAGAAAGGCTGAGGGAACAGGTCCTGATTTGGCTGCTTTTGGATCTTTATTCCAATCATAGCAGCACAATGGACACATACTGAGCGCCTGACGTGAGCCCAGGATTGTTCTAAGCGCCTTTACGGGTACTTCATCTGTCATTTCATCCCCACACAACCCCATGAGGTGGTGCTATTGTTATCCCCATTCCACAGATGGGGAAGCTGAGGTACAGAGAGGGTGATTAACTTCACCCCAAGTCACACAGCCAGGAAGTAACGGACTTGGCAGGCAGACGCAGCCGGTCCGTGACAAGCAGGGTAAAAGCCAAGGATGACATAAAGACACAGAAAAGAGGGTGGGAACCCGGTTTGGGGGGGCCAGGAGGGGATACAGCCCAGGCTACACATTCCCAGAGGACTTCAACGTTAGACTTTGCTGTTGTCTCCAGACAAGGTTGGGCACAGTCTGGCAAAGATGGGGCAAAGGATGGTGTCACCTTGACAAGGGGTTAAATTCTAAACTGCCTGGGTTCAAATACCAACTGTACGGGAGTGTGTGTGTGTGAGTGTGTGTATGTGATATGTGGTATGTGGGCGTCTGCATGTGACTGGGGGGATGAGTGAGCTTTTGTGTGGGTGAGCATGAAACCGTGAGATTTTCTAGGCAGAGCCAAAGCTTTCGCGGTGAAGCCACCCACTGTGGGTGCAGCAGAGGTCTCAGATGTGGAATTCCTCTCTGACCTCTTGGCAGTCACACCTTGTCTGGCGGATTCCTACTCCCTCTGGACGCCCACGCCTAAGCGTCACCTCTTCCAGGAAGCCCTCCGCGAGGCTCCCTGCCCCTAACCTTCTCCAGGTCAGCCTTTGCTTCTGCATCACGCCCTTCAGTCCACGCAGTTGCTGGGGCCGTCTCCTTCTCAGAGCCCCACCCCAGGCGCCAGGGCGGCAGGCGCTGGGCATGTCTGTTCCTCTCTCTCCCCGGCACCCTGCCCAACACCTGGCACTCAGAGACCTGGTAAAGCCATGCTGACTACTGCAGGCTCCCACGCCCTGGTCCCAGCTTGCCTCCAGGCATGTGCTGGTGCACCCGGATGCCTTTCCTCCTTTGCTTCCCTGTCCCCAGGTGGAGCTTCCCACTGACTGGCCGAGGCAATGGTCAGAGGCCGTCTCCTCCAGGAGGCCCTCCCTGATGCCTGGGAACAGAGGCCACTGTGCTGCCACTTACTTGGAGGTCCGTGGCTGTCTGTTGCATGTCTGCGTCCTCAGCACGTGCCACAGGGTCAGGCACACAGTAGGGCCAAGAGCGAGTGCTTCAATGAACGAATGAGAAAAGAAGCACGTGTCTCCCAAGCCCACCAGGAGCCCCCTCCCCAAGGAAGCCGGCCCTTGGTCCCAGGGGCTTCCCCGCCTCCCGGCTCAGCTCCACCAGGGCTCTGGATCCCTCCGGGCTGTCCTTTTCTCAGAGGAGTTTGCTTCCATCCCCAGACCGGGGGCTCCCCGAGGGCAGGCGGGGTCCCCAGCACTGCCCTGCTGAGGCCTGCACACCAGCCTCGCCTCCCGCCCTCCCGCCGCCCTTCCCTCCGTGGTGCTCTCCAGCCGCCACCTTGGCCTTCCGGCAGTTCTTCCAACAAGCTGCGTCGGCTTCTTCCTCAGGAACTTGCACTTCCCCTTCCCCTCCCTACACTCAGCCCTCCCTGCTGTCCTCCCTTCAGCGCCTCAGCTCAAGCCTCTCCTTTCAGAGGCCTGCCTGGACCACCTCCTACCTGCCTAGTGGGTCCCGCTCTGTGTTATTTTCTTCTTGGGACCTAATGTTACCTGAAACGGTCTTACTTCTTTTATTATTATTATTATTATTTTAGCATTTCCCCCCATCCCCTGGTTCCATCAGGATTTTAGGGTGGCCAGTGTTTGAACAGCGTAGTTCCTGAAGCCTGTGAATCTCAGCTCTGTGGCTTCCCTGCTGTGTGACTCAGAGCGAATGTCTTAAAAGCCCTGGGCCTCAGTTTCTCCGTCTGTAAAATGGGGTGATAATCACAGCTCCCCCCGGCGGCTGGCCGTGAGGACTGAGTGAGTTAATACAGACACTGCCTTGAAACAGGGTCTAACAGGCGGAACTAGCCACCCCCCGGAGACTGTTTTACTACCTACGTTTTTCTGGAAACACCTGTCGCTGGAATGAACAATCACTGGCATTTGGCAAAAGGTGGGCAGATGGGGAGGCGAGGCAGGTTCGAGGTCGCCCAGCCCCCAGCCCCAAGGGAAGCGCAGGTAGGACCGCCCGAGGGGAGGTGGGGAGGCGGGCGCCGCCTCTGCGGGGTCTGGTCGGAGCAAGGCGGAGGCTCCTGCAGAGCTCCGAGCTGGCGAGACCCCCGGCTGCTGCGCGGGGCACAGCGGGGCGGCGGAGGGCCCGGGGCGGGGTGCTGGGGGCGCCCCCCGGACAGCCCTGCGGCGGGGACCCCGCGGAGGGCTCCGGGGGGGGGGGGGGGCTGGCGGGCGGGCCGCACATGCAAATGAGCCGGGCGCCGGGGCGGGGCGCAGGAAGCCGGGGCGGGCCGGGTCCCGCGCCCAGGAAAGCCCCGCGCGGCGCTGGGCAGGGCCGGGCGGCGCAGGGTCCCCCACTTCCCGCTCTGGGAGCCGACAGCGAATGGAGCCGGAGCGCGCAGGTAGGGCCGCGGCCGCGCGCGGAGCGGGCGCGAGGGGATGGCTGCAGGCAGGCGCCGGGCGCCGGGGAAGGGCTCGGCTGCCGGGGCGCCCCGAGGCGCCGGGGACACGGGGACCGCCCCCGACCCCGCGCGGGGAACTCCGGGGCGCGAGCCGAGCCGGGACTGGCGGGGTCCAGATCGCCGAGGCGCGGAGCCGGGAAAGCCTGGCCCCGGCTGCTCAGGCACCCAGCGCGCCCCCGAATCTCCTGTCGTTCCCGGGGCGCGGGCAGGGACCGACTCTCGGGGACCTTGGGAACGACGAGGGCGTAGGTCAGGGCAAGTCTTGGCCACACAGCCTCCCCTTTCTCTGGACAGTTGTCCTTGCCCCACGTGTGGGAAGTTGGTAAGGATGGGGGGAGGCCCAAGAAAAGGGTGGAAAAGTTCTGGAAAGTGTAAATTTGGGCACTAGGTCTAGGAATCCGGTGACACAAGACCCGTTCGACCGTTGGCCTCCTCATCTGAATGTCGTTTGAGCCCAATACCAGGGATCATTTACTGGTACTTCTTTTGTTCTGTTCTGCGTATGAAAAGTATCCTGAGTTAAACCTCAAAATAAACCTCCTGGACTCCCTGCTGTTTATCTTGGCCATTTAACAGATGAGGACACAGAGGCTCAGAAAGGTTAAGCATCTTGCCCGAGAAGCTGCCCAGCGCCGAGTGATGGACCAGGATTTGAACCCAGGTGGTTCTGACGCCAGAGCGCAGCCACTTCTAAGCAAGAGTCCCCAGGGCGTTGTCTTAAAATGCGAATTCCCAGGCCCCTCCCCTGAGATTCAGATTCAGTAGGCCCAGGAATCTAGATTTTAAAACAAAAAGAAAATCTAACTTTCTTATAATCAGGCAAGACAGGGGACCAGCAAACTCGGGGCTGCTGCTGGGATTCCCGGAACACCCCCAGAGCAGCGCCAGTGCTGCTTGAATCGTGTCTCCCCCCACCCGCTGAGAGGGTCAGCCTGTCTGTGTGGGGCCTTCTAGGGGTCCTGGGCATTTGCTGGGGCATGGGAGCCTTTATTAAAATCCTGCAGCCCTGTGGGGAAACTGAGGCCCAGGTGTACCCTCGGCCAGGGTGTCACACACGGTCCAGGGATTCCAGATTTGGAATCTGGTGCCACCAAGGCCTCTTAGGACTCAGCCAGGCAACCGACTATGATTGATGGGGACACTGAGGCACAGAACGGGAGGTGATCCGCCCAAGAGGTCATCCACTCACTTGGCATTCGTTGAGTTCCCCCTGGGTGCCCTGTGGTGCTCCGGGACTGGTGTCTGTCCTCAAGCAGTGCTCCCCCTCCGTGGGAAGAGCTGAGGCGTGGAGGTGGCGGAGTCCGCCAGGGCTGCAGGAGAGCCAAGTGGGGAACTCTTGGCAGGACCGGGAGGCAGGAGTCCCAAGGGGCAGGGGGTTTTAGCAGAAGGGTGGAAGTGGAGGCAAGAACAGTGGGGATCAGGCGTGGGGGTGGGGGGTAAGGACCTAGCCCCTTGAGGCTCGAGCAGGGAGAAATGGGAGACGGGTGGAAAAGTGGTCCCAAAGGCGTTCATTGCGAAAGGCCTTATGTGCGCTCCTGACGAGCAGGGACTCATTCTGAGGGCCGGTGTGTATTTGACATTGGCTTAAACGATACAGTCACAATGCAGATCCCCGGCCCCCCTCGGGTCTCCTCGGGTCCTGAATCTGGAGGGCGGCCTTGCGGGGGCAGGGGAGTGGGGAACTGCTAGCCACTTGCCCCCCTTACAACACGCAGTTATTGGCAGCTCTGGGATGATGTGTGGATTTCCAAATCCTGGGTGGTGACTCAGCGATTCGTGTGTTTTGTACAACAAAATCCCAGGCTTGCAGGGAAAGCAGGGACAGGGTGTATGTGGGGGTACAGGGGGAGTGTCCTCTCAGGCATTCACAGTGCTGTGTGGCTCAGGTTTAGAAAAGGAGCTCAAATGAAGAGAGAAGAGGAAAACTTTTCTAAACCCCTCCTGTCCTTGCCCCGCTCAGGGAGGATGGAACACAGGGTTAGGGACAGACCGCCCTTGCTGGCCCCTGGGATTGGGGCAGAGGACCGAAGCCCCCTAGGCCCCTCTTTGCTCACATGGGTAAAATTGGGTTCTCATAAGGGTTAATGACGTCATGTTCTATAACATGCTTAATGCAGTTTCCCACACATGGTAGGTCCATGACAAATGTTTGTGTCTGATGGTACAGCTTGGAGGTCACTGCCCAGGTTCAAATCCCAGTTTGGCTACTTACAACTGTGTGGCCCTGGACAAATACCTGAACTTTTCAGGACCTCAGTTTCCCCATTTGTGAAATGGGAAGAATAATAATGAGAATGAAACAAGTTAATATACATCCACTGCGTAGGACAGCGCCAGGTGCTGGTCTTTGTAAGCACTGTGTCTTTGTTAAAGAAAGAAATCTTTGTTCTTGCCACCCACAGGCCCTCTCCGATGGGCTTTGGTCTCCCCATTTTGCAGGTGATTAACCTGAGGCCCAGGTGTGTATGCAGAGGCCTTGCCTCCGTTCCCGCAACTAGGAGGGCCAGGGAGGGCCAGGGAGGCGTTCAGATCTGCTTCCCCTCCCCTGTGCCAGGGTCCCAGGCGGCGAGTGGGCGGTGCCTTTGAGCATTCCTCCGAGCTCCGTCCCGCTGCGCCTGGCCAGGCGTCCCTTGGCTGCACTGGAGGACAGGCCGGGGCTTCACTGGGCGTTGTATGGACTTTGACCTTGCCGGGGTGTGGACTGGAGCAGAGAGAAGGGCACAGGCTCGGACAAAGTCCTTGTTCTCCCAGAGTTGCATTTCTAGTTGACAAAATGGGCGATACCCAAACAGATAAATACATGCAGACCTGTACTGCTTACCACCTGTAATTCCAGAATCCACAAGCTCTGAAAACCGAAAGTCTTTTCGTAACTCATGTGGAAGTGAAACCTGACCTGAAACGCAGCATGAGGCTTTTTAGAGTCCTTCTTCATCCCGCTTGGCCTGAACGTTCATAGGTCCTGCTGCAGAAATACTGTCGTGACAGATCCCAGGGTGCTGCCCCAGGCCCCGGGAGGGGTCGTGTAGGGGTGGTGTTTACACAAGGTGACCTTTCTAAAATTTGAGTAATTCTGAATTCTGGCATGCATCTGGCACCCAGGATTTCACAAGAAAGACCTGCAATATCCTGCCAGCTAGTCAGTGCTTCGAAGATGAGTAAGGTGGGAGGGAGTCAGGGGGGCTTCTCTGGGGAGGGGACGTTTGAGTGTAGACTGAGGGCAGAGGCCTGGGAAGGACACGCCAGGTGGCAGGAATCGCCGAGGACGGCGCAGGGGGCCGTGTCCACCCCACGGACCCCACTTCCGGGCCCTGCCCGCCCTCGCCGCCCGCTCACGCAGAGTTCGTCTAAAAGCGAATGTTCTTGTCCTTCCAAGAAGCGGTGCTGCCTCTGAGGTTTCAGGCTGGGCCCCGACTGACTCATTCTTGCTCTCGGGCCCCCAAGGCGGCCTCCTCGCCTCGCGTTCCCTAAGAAATCCTCGGTCTTCACGACAGTGGGCCTGGGGGGTTCCTGGGTCTCCTCTTGCCTCCCCCAGGAGAGCTGGAAGTGGGTCCTGCTGAAAGGAAGGGAAGAGCTGAGGCTCTCCAGGGGTTTGTGGAACAGAATTCCTGCAGGGGCACTCTGAGCTGGGGGCTTGTCAAGGCCTGAGAGTCTCCAGCCTGCAGAGCCAGCTGACGCGGTGAGGAGTCCCACGCGATCCCGGGCTCGCGTCTCGAGGGCCAGGCCTGTGTGACATGCTTATGTCCGTTCAGATATGCCAGGTCCTGGGGACACAGCCATGCCATCACAGGAGTCAGGAGCTGTCTAGCGGGGGCAGTGACGTTTCAGCTGAGACCTTAACTAACGAGTCGTGAAAATCTAGAAGAGTGATTCTCTGCAAGGGCCCCGTGGTGGGAACAAGCCAGGCTTGTTTCATGTGCAGCAAAAAAGTTGGTGTGGTTACATAAAATTGAGCAAGGGGACAAATAAGTCCAGGAGATAAACAGGAGCTGGATACCCGCGTTATGTCATTCAACTTGTATAATTACCCTTTGGGGTAGTATCTTACCCAGATTTTACGGATGAAGGAATGGAGGTGCAGAGGGTTTAAGTAACTTATCCGGGGTGACACCGCTTGAAGGTGGCAAAGCAGGGCTGTGAACACGGCAGCTCCAGAGTCGTAGTCTTAACTCCTCTGGTCCACTGCCTCCCTAAATAAAGGTCGGCTGAGTGTAAGCTCATAATGGAAAACATGCTCAAATACTAAAGGCCTACCCACATCTTAGAAAAATCTGCCTTTTTTTTTTTCACATTGTTTATGTACTTACCACCCCCTCCCACAGAGCTTCCCAGAAACCCCGTGAATGTGGTCAGGCCGTGAGTGAGACAAGTGGAGGCCCCTTCCCTAGGAAAGCAGGAGCTAATGCAGGCTCAGCTCATATAGCAGGTGCTCTGTTAGGTGGAGGCAGGTAGGTGACTGGGTGACCTTCCCCATTTCACTGAGGAGGACCTGAGGCTTGCCCGGGCGGCACGGCTTGTAAGTGGCAGAGACAGGACTTGAACCCAGGTCTGCTGAGGCTGCACCCAGGTAGCCCATGCGTTTCGGCACTGTTCTGGGCTCCCCAGCCCGAGGAGTAGGTTTTAAAAGAAAGGAAATTCTTGGTCAGAAAAAAGGGATCACAGTCACCAAGAACCATTTTGGAGAACTTGGACTTTTCCTGAAGCAGCCAGAAAAGTATGCTGTCTTTTCAAAAGAGGAAATGAAACTTCGCAGGAGAGAAGATTCGCAAGATTGTGGGCCGGGCATCCTCCAGACCCTCGGAGCCCGCACGTCCTTACATTGTGCCTTGCTTACCTTCTACAGAAACTGCTTTCCCACAGCTGGGCAGCTCTAACTGGGGGAAAATCCTTCCTGAGATTTGGCCAAGTCGTCTTTTCAGGAGCTGCCACTTTCTGGCTCTCGGACTATAACTACATCCTAGTGACCTCAGCCCAGGGTTTCTCTTTTCCAGGCTACACAACCACAGTTCTATTAGTCCTTGTTCCTGGCTCAGGGAATGGCAAGTTCTGTCTGCTTTGGATATGATCCGTGTGGTTAAATATGGTTCTTTGATACCAGTGATGAAGAATTTGTTGATACCATTTTCTGTTCAGTGTTTTATAAATGTTCCTCTTGTGTTCAAAAAGGATGTGTATTTTTTTGTTGGGTGTAATGTTCTAGAAATTTATCTATTAGATCAAGCTTTCTAATTATGTTATTCAGGTTTTCTATGTTTTCGTGTTTCTATTTGATTTGTCTTCCTCTGTGATGGAGGATCTGTTAATTTCACCTTGGCATTCTATTGTATTTTTGCTTTATTTTTGAAGCTGTGATGCTAGATGCATACGGTTTGATTGTTTTTGTGTCTTCTTGATGAATCTCTCCTTGTATCAGTAGAAAACAGCTTTCTTTCTCTTTTCACACTTTGATGCCTTGAATTCTATTTTATTTGATAGTATTCCTATACCTATTAGATTTTTTTTTTTTTTTTGCCATTTTTCTTGACTAAATAATTTTCAGCTCTTTATTTTCTTTTCTTCAACCCTAAGGTTACAGGACTTTTCTTTGAACCTAGTTAAAACAAACAAATACAAACTTGCCTTCCAGCCTTAGCTCTGCAACCAACTTGTTTGGTAATCTTGGGCAAGTCATTCCCCCTGTGCAAGCCTCAATTTCCTCATCCAAAAAATGGAAATATGACCTGCCTTGCCTCTCCCTCTGTTTGTGTTTGTGTGTGTTTGAAAGTACACGAGACTGAGCATGAAAGGACGGCAGACTCCCTTGTACACATAGTAGCAGTTGGGTGAAAAGCTGTCCAGCATTCCAGGCAGTGAGCCTGGCATGTGCCAAGTTCTGAGGGTGGGAAAGCACCCAGCAAGCCTGAGAGAATGACGCAGAAGCTGATGACCTCAATTTCACAACCACTGGTTGGCTGCCTGCTCTTTCCGGAATAAGACATGAGTAAGACACAGTTGCGGCCCTGGAGGAACTTTCAGTCTGGAATGAGAAAAAAATGTGTGCAGGGAGCGGATGTGGCTAAAGCAGCTGAGCACCTGCTTCCCACATGGGAGGTCCCGGGTTCAGTCCCCAGTGCCTCCTAAAAGCAAAACAAAGTGAAAACAAACAACCAGCAAACAAAAAACAACTTAGGGGAGCCAATGTGGCTCAGTGGTTGAGCCCCAGCTTCCCGCATATGAGGCGGGGTTCAATCCCCCGGCCCCAGTACTTAAAACAAAACTGTGTGCAGTTCCTTGTTAATCAGAACGAAAAGGATGTTGGGGCAGAGGAATGGACAGAGTCGCGAGGTGGGCTGGGAAGGAGCGGGGTCTGACCAGGAGTTTCATGAGTGGCATCTTGACGAGGGCATCACTGGAGGGGGACGGGGGACACTGAGAGTCAGAGAGCCATCTCGGGCAGAAGCAGCAGCCCAGGTCAAAGCAAGATGGGGAAGTCACGGGCGCCCTGGGGGATCGCGGGGCAGGGGTGGGAGAGCGCAGCGTTAGCGCAGACTGCGCTTGGTCCCCTCGCCCGCCTCCCATGGGGACGACAGTGGGGCTTGTGGAGTTCTGGGGGATCCTCCCTGGTGCCATGAGGCTACCCAGCAGCCCCAAAGCATCTCAGCCCAGCTCCCTTCTCATCACCGTGACAACCTGGGCCCCACAATGAGATGAGGTCATCCGGACCAAAAGGGATCCCGGCTAGGAAGGACGGCCTTTTGCCTCCAGTCGGGGGCTGCCAGGGCTTGGGGTGGGCGTTGGGGAGGGGGCTCGTGTGCTGCCCTTCTTCCTCTTGCTGGGATCTCCTGCTTTCTTAGGACATTCAACTGTCCACCCCAGAGGACACCAGCTGGCGACTAAGCCAAATAGGGCCCACAAATGTAGGATTTCAGGGCCACAGGGTGTGTTTCTTAAACATCAATTATTTTCCAGTATTTATTTTTATTTTTATTTCAGATTTATTTTATTTGTTTCTCTCCCCTTCCCCCACCCCAGTTGTCTGTTCTCTGTGTCCATCTGCTGTGTGTTCTCCTTTTTTTGTCCACTTCTGTTGTTGTCAGCAGCACGGGAATCTGTGTTTCTTTTTGTTGCGTCATCTTGTTGTGTCAGCTCTCCGTGTGTGTGGCGCCATTCCTGGGCAGGCTGCACTTTCTTTCGCTCTGGGCGGCTCTCTTTACGGGGTGCACTCCTTGCGCGTGGGGCTCCCCTGGGACCCCTGCATGGCAGGGCACTCCTTGCACGCATCAGCACTGCCCACGGGCTGGCTCCACACGGGTCAAGGAGGTCCGGGGTTTGAACCGCGGACCTCCCATGTGGTAGATGGACGCCCTAACCACTGGGCCAAGTCTGCTTCCCTATTTTCCAGTATTTAAAAATCAGGACAAGGGCCATGAAAATCTGGATTTCTAGCTTATTTGAAAAGTCAAAAGATAGAGCAGCAACCAGGCCATCATTTTCACATGACAAAAGGCGGCTGGAGCAGAGTGGCGGCTGCCCCTTTAGAACTGGCGTGTGCTTGCCACTTGTCCCCTCTCTACTGCTTGATGTCACATGTCTGAATCTCCTTAGAGATTTGAGTTGAGTCTGAGAGCTCTCTCTTTGGCCATGGAGAGAGGTGGCTGTGGGTGGGGAGCTGTCTCCAGAGGCAGTGAGCTTCCAGGTGCAGGAGGCAAGTTAGTAGAGGGAGGATGGCCCCTTGTAAAGGCCTTAAGAGACCTGACGTATTGAGATGGACTGAAGGGTCTTGGGATCCTACCGCCCCGAGAATTGGTGATTTTGAGATCTTTGCGGGCATCCCTTAATAGCGAAGATTTCAGATTCTGCTTTCTTCTTTCTCTCTCATCCATCTTTTTACTTACCTTTTTACTGAAGTGAAACATGCCTGCAGACAAGTGCAGACAAATGTACAGTGTACAGGTGCTCTTTGAATTTTCACAAAGTGAACACATGCTTATTACCTAGTTCAGAAACACAGTATGATCAGTGCCCCGGTAGGCTGCCTCCTGTCCCCTCCCATTTACCACCCAGTGAGGCAAGTGGTCCTGCCCACATTTCACAGAAAAGGAAACTGAGGTCCTAAGAGGACCCCAGTTTGCCAAGGTCTCTCCAGCCAGTCAGGGCACTTAGGCCCCGAGTTACTAGCTTCTGTGACTCAGGTGCTCCGGGGTTGCTGCCCACAAATCTATGTGTTGCCACCCATGCCAGGAACAATTCCAGGACCATATGGGGCAAACAACAGGAAAAACCGGGGGCAGGAAAGCACCCCAGCCCCACCCCGTGCCTGGCTGCAGATGGACAATGAACAGGGAGCTCTTATCTGCCCGGGGGCAGAGTCCTGGTCGCTGTTGAGGCAAGTCCGAGGATGCGAGCTGGGCAAACAGTGACAGAGGCTGAATCCCAGCTCGGCCACTTCCTGGCTTGCCACCTTGGGAGGTTTTGAATCCCTTGCTTGGGGCATGTTCAGTCACATCTTCCACCTGGGGCTTGCTGGGCGGAGCGAGCAGAGATGGATGAAAGCAGCGACTGGCTGCTGTCTCCCTGCTGGGCACTCCACCACTTACTAGTGGTCTCCTTAGGCAGGTTCCTGTGCCTGCAGGGGCCTCAGTTTCCCCATCTCTACACCGGGGAAGGTCATAACTACACTTGGCATGCTTATTGGGTTGTTGCCAGGGTTAAAGGAGTCAGCGAGTCAAGTCCGAGAACAGGCCCCGACTTGCTGTCATTGAGAACCCGAAGCCTAATCCGCACTGGGGCAGGTGTCATCCTGAGGCCTTGGCGGTCCACCACACGATGGCTGCTCCAGGCAGTGATAACCCCAGAAATGCCCCAATTACCAGCTCTCCGGAGGCTGAGCTTTGGGTCTGCATTAGGGCTTTTAGAGGGGACTCTGAGCCAGAACTGGTGGGTGTTTATCCAGCGGCGAGAGGCAAAACCTCCCGGCTGGCTGGGGGAATTCATTCATTCCTTTGTCCATTCTGCAAAACCTTAGAGAGCCCCGAGTGCGTGCCGGGCAGTGTGCTGGCCCCTGGCCCTGCCGGCGCGGTCCCTGCCCTGTGAAGCTCCAGCAGGGGCTTCGGATAGGAAACAGTTAACACGTGAGCGAAAGCCGGGAGGAGGAAGTGCAAGGCAGAAAAGCAGCAGGATAAGGGATTTTGGGTGCTGTAGGGTGGCTGCTGCCGGGGGAGCGGGGCGCCAGCGGGGTTCCACCTCCTCCCTACAGTACCTTCCGCAGAGGCTTCCCGGCTCTTGGCATCAAGTGGCCCTTGGCATATGGCCCAGCAAGTCCAGGGTCAGACAGGGCCGGATCCCAGACTGACGCCCCTCGGGCTTTCCGCCACAGCGACAACTGATGGCCCTCAAGCCTGTCTCTGGCCCCAGTCTGTCTTCTGGGCTCCAGGCCACGGGGGCCGGCTGCCGGCTGTGTGCCTCCCCGGGACCCCCAGCCTCGTCCACTCAATGTGTCTGCGGTGCTGCGGAATCGTGGTCTTCCCAGCAAGCCTGCCTGCTCCTCTTCCAGGGGCCCATTGCAGGGAGAGGTGGCCCGAGGCCCCACTGCCCGAGCCCGAGGCCACCTGCCCCCTCTTTCCCAGCTCCGCCACCATCATCCCCGCCATCTGCCACTTTCACCACCCAGAAAAGGCCTTGAACCCACCCAGCGCCACCTGAGTCCGAGCCGCCTCATCCCTCTCCTGGACCGCGGTAGCCTCCTAGCTCATCTTCCTGCTCCTGCCCTGGGCCCTTCTAGTCTCTTCTCCATTCAGAATTCGGAGTGGCCTTTCTGGAGAGTAAATCTGAGCCTGGGGCCTCTCTCACTGAACAGCCGTCAGTGGTTCCGCATCGCCCTTTGGATGGCCTCTGAGTCTCTTCTGCCACCTTATCATCCGCCTCTGCTGAACTCCGCTCTTACCCACCACGCCCTCTAGACAACCTCCAGTCAACCGCCCATCTGATGGGGTTGGCAGCAGCCACACCCTCTTTCCTGCTGGTTATTCATTCACTCATTCTTTGCTCTCATGCCTCTCTCTCTCTTAAGAACCTCCATAATCTGTAAAATAGGTTTAATAATTGTACTTACCGCTTATCATCTGGAACAGTGCCTGGCACCAAGGAAGCAGTGCATGTGTTAAAATAGGATTAAAGTAAAATACTCTGTCAATTTTGTTTAAAATTTTTATTCCCCCCACCCATGGCTCCCTCGTCTGTCTGCTCGTTGTCTGCTCATCTTCCTCAGGAGGCACCGGGAACCAAGCCCAGGACCTCCTACATGGCAGGCGAGTGCCCACCTGCTTGAGCCACTTCTGTGCTTGATGCAGCTCTTTGCGGCTCGTCTTCTCTTGGAGGCACTGGGAACTGAACTCGGGACCTCTCGTGGAGGCAGATGCCCAACTGCTTGAGCCACATCCGCTCCCCCTCCGTCATTTATTTTGAGCACCTACTGTGTGCCAGGCACGGGGCCAGGCACTCTGGTTGAAGGGAAGGCAAGACATGCTCCCTGCCCCCCTAGAGCCGCGGTTCCTGTGGATGCACTGCCCCCCCCCCGCCTCTCCCTGGAGGACCTTCCTCTTCCAGGCCCTGGGGTGGTCTCTGCACCCCTTCCCCCTAACTGCTGCCCCTGAACTTCTTATTTCTTCTGAGACTACGACGCCCACTGCCCCTTCCAGGCCTGTTCCTCACGCTCCTCCTTCCCAGAGTCCACCTGTCTTGGCAAATGGCACCTCCATCCTCCCAGGAGCCCAAGCCGGAAGCCCCGGGTCGTGCTCCACTCCTGCTGCATGACCCCGGTCCCCCCAGCATCCATTCTGCGGCAGGTCCTTGGCCGATGGACCCACAGGGCAGATCTAGAGTCCAGCCCACCTCCCCCTGCTGCCCTTGTCCGCAGCGGCCTCCTCTCTGGTCCCTGCTTCTGCTCTTGACCCCACAGGGCTTTCGCCACCGCATCAGCCAGAGGGATCTTTTTAAAGCCTCATTAGGCCACTTCTCTGTTCAGAACCTGCCAGTGGCTTCCTGTCTCCCTCAAAGATTTGTTAAAGGAATGAAGGAATGAATGCTTTGCTTGCACCTGTAGTAGCCGGCACACATTAGGTGCTCAGAAACCACTTGCTGGCAGTGAGCATATCAGAGGCATGAGCCCGGGGGTGCGGCCTGGGGAGCACGCTGCGGGAGAGCGGGGAGCCTGGGGGCTCTGCTGGCCGAGTGGCCGCTCCTTGTTTGTTCTGGTGGCGGCTGAATCAGCCTGCCCCCCCCCCCCCCCCCCCGCCGGCTAGGGGGGGCGCCTGGCCATTTTGGAGCCACCCCCACCCCCGGTCCCGGGTAGCGCTGCTGACGTAGCTGCTGGTTCTGGGAACCCCAGCGAGCGGCAGTTCTGGGAAGGCCGCTGCTCGGGGAGAAGTGTCCCTGGCCCCCGGCCAGGGCAGCCGGGCTGTCCCGGAAGCCCCAGGAAGCTCCAGGCCGGAGGACGGCGGGTTTCGGGGTCAGAGGCTCGAGGCCGGCCCCCAGCCCCGCCGCCCCGGCTTCCTCCCGCCCTCGCCGCGGGGCTGACGGCGTCCTGCTGCTGACCCGCTCCCCTGCCCGCCGCGTGCTGCCAGGCGGGGGGCGCAGGAGGCCCCTGCCCCGCGGCCTCGGGCCTCTGCCTCCCGCGCTCTGCGGGGCTGCCGCCGCGTCCGACCTTTCAGGACTCGCCTCTCACCTTCCCCAAACCGAAAAAGTGAGTTAGGGGCTGGCGCGCCCGGGCTTGCGGCGCGTCCCCGGCCGGGCGCCTCTGCCCTCCGTGCTGCTCGGGGCCCGGGGCTCGGGGCGCGGGGCCTCCCCGCCTCCCCGCCGGGGTCTCCTCTTTCGCGCTGTCCTCAGCGCCGGCTCCCGGGTGCTCCCAGAGGCGGCCGGGCGCGGCCGGGCTGTCCCGCGAGCCTGTGTCTCTCAGGCTCCGGGGAAATAGCTCTGACCCCAGCAGCCGTCAAACTGCCCACCTGGGGCTCGCATTCTCACGGGGGGCGGGGGACCTGGCAATACCTACATGGTCTGAGAATTTTAATGCTCCAGGTAATCTTTTACACTCTCCAAGTTCACTAACTAGCAGCGTATTGAGAGTGGCTATTTCACATCCTTCCGATAGGGAATCCCTTTGTGAACTATATATGTCCTTTTGCCTATTTTTCTTAAAGTTTGTATTATTGATTTGTAAGACTTCTTTGTATATGAAGTCCTTTTTCATGTTGATTGGTACCTTTTTCTCGCCTTTTGCTTGCTTTCTCTTGTTTAGAGTGCGTTTTGATCGAGGGAAGTTGAAAAGAATCTTTGCAGTCAAATCTTTCAATCTTTGCTTTCTGCATCCTGAAATAAAATAAACATTCACATATCTAGCCTCATAAAAATGATTAGAGGCAGTGATAAGTACTACGACGGAAATACACAGGGTGCCGTGATAAGGAGCAGTGGGGTTGCTGGACAGGCAGGGACGTCAGAGAAGGCTTCCCTTGCCTGTGTCCGAGGTTTACGGAAAGGCTGTAAGCGAGGAAAGGGCTGAGTGCATCAGGCCAGGGGGACGGGAGACTTGGGGGGCTGAGGTCTGTTTTTTCACTTTTGAAAATGAAACTTTTAATTTTGAGATAATTGTAGATGCTCGTGCAGTTGTAAGAAATAATACAGCGCGGTCCCCTCCACCCTTCGGCTTGCCGGCGACAGCATACCGTGGAACTCTAGAACACTGGCTCAACCAGGCTCTCGGCCTCGCTGCAGCCCACGGAGCCTGCTCGGATTTGCCCATTTTGCTGGTTCTCGTTTGCACGCGTGTGTCTCGTTCTGTGCAGTTGGGTCGCGGCACCCACCAGCGCAGCCAAGACCAGAACAGATCCATCACCGCCAGGAGCCCTCCAGTTGCCCTTTTATAGCCACACCGCCTCCCCGCACCGCCGCCCCCGCCCTACGGAGCTCCTGGCAACCGCTGGTCTGGCCTTTTTTCCCATACTTGTCATTTCAAGAGTGATGTATAAATGGAACGGGCTTGTTTTGCCGGGTGGGGACTTGGAATGCCTTCTGAGTCAGAGGTGCTCGGCGCCATGGGCCAGGAGCTCTGGGGGTCCGAGCCCCCCGGGAGGACTCCCTGGCCCGGCTGCTTGTGGAGAAGACGCAGGGAGTGCCTCGCCCCCAGACCTTCCCCCTGGCACTGCCCTCCCCGCCCCAGGACAGGTTTTCTGAAGGATCTTGCCACTCCCCTGCTCAAAGACCCTCAAGAGCTTCTCGTCACCTAGAGGAGGGGCCCTAGACCTGGAGTCCCCAGAGAGCCTTCAGGGGATCTGTGAGCCCCTTAAAATGGCTACGCTTTTCTCAAAAGAGGCTTTGAAGGTCACACCAGAATGTTCAGAGAGGCCAGTGACCTCCCCGCTGAAACAGTAAAACCCCACAAGGACTCTGGCGTCAGGCTGGAGATGGTGGTTAGGAGCCAAGGCTCTGCAGCCCCACTGCCCAGGTCCAAATCCTGGCATTGCTGCAGCTGTGCAACCTCAGGCAAATCACTTGACCTTTCTGTGCCTTGGTTCCTTATTTGAAAATGGGGGAAGTAATAATACTTTTTCTTCACAGGGCTGTTCTGAGTGTAAAATGAGTTAATATGTGTAAAGTGCTTCAAAGAAAACCTGGCACTTGGCAAATACTGTGTGTTTGCTAAGTGAACAATGAGGCTACAGGATAGAAGAGGCCAG
This sequence comes from Dasypus novemcinctus, assembly GCF_030445035.2. Taxonomy (NCBI): domain Eukaryota; kingdom Metazoa; phylum Chordata; class Mammalia; order Cingulata; family Dasypodidae; genus Dasypus; species Dasypus novemcinctus. The sequence continues at coordinate 31,247,196 of NC_080695.1, read as the reverse complement.
GATCTTTTAGGCAAAGACCTTTTAGGCCCTCTGGGATTTCAAGCCCTCTCTGTTGACTGGCATCTTCTCAACAAGCTTCAGCTCAGCAGTATTCCTTCTAAAGGGATACACAGGTGTGATTGGACACTGTCTCCTTCCTTGTCCTGGTTTTCATACCTCTGTTAATATGGCCTGAGGTAGGGGTTTTCGTTTTTTATTCTATTTATTTTTGTTTTTTTAATATGGAACACTTCATGAATTTGCATGTTATCCTTATGCAGGGGCCATGCTAATCTTCTCTGTACAGTTCCAACTCCAATATGTGCGCCACTGAAGCGGGCACTGGGTTTTTTGTTTGGTTTGGTTGTTTGTTTTAAGCTGCTTCCTCACTTTTGGCTTGTGGGGAGTTTGCTGACAAAATACCCTGACTTTTCTCGTGCTCAGTGAGGCCTGCTCGTCCTGTGCGTGGGCAGCTGGTCCTTGACATCGACAAGGAGGACGGCCGACTCTCCAGTTCGTTTCCCTTTGCCTCGGTGGATTCAACCTGTGGTTCTAGGAGGCTGAAGGCATTGCTATATGGAGGGCGCCTTGAGCTTGGCAGAGACGGACCCTGATGCTGATTCTAACTCTGTCCTCTCACTAGCTGTGGGAGCCTGGGCAGCTGCTTGAGTTCTCTGGCCTCAGTTTTCTCAGCTAGAAAGTGGGACTAACAGTAGTCTGTACCTCGCAGGATTCCTGGGCAGCGTTGGTAAAGCATGCCTCTGAAGCCCGTAGCAGGGTGGCAGGCGCAACGTGCGCGCTGGGCAAGCCTGGTTCTTGTCTTGTCTTGGCTTAGCATCAAGAAAATGTTTCCAGTGGTCGGGCTCTGCTCAGCCCTGGCCTGCAGGCGAGCGCCCCGTCCCTGGAGGAGTGTAAGCAGAAACTGCATGGCAGCACGGCAGAGATGGGGTACTTGCAGGTTGGCAGCTGAGCTACCCCGGCGACCCCCGAGACCCCTTCCCACCCCAAGGCATCAGGAATCCCACGATTCGTTGGTGGAACTCGAAATGATTTTCTTTTGCTGCTGCCGTGCCTACGTGACCCTGATCACCTGCAGGTATCCTTTACTCCTCTGCACCTGTGCCCTTCATGCCCTGTGATTGTAAGGAGGCTGCTTCTCTTATGCCGCTGTGCCTGTTTCCCCTGGGGTGCAGACCCTGCACCTCCCTGTGAAGCTGGCTGCTGTTTCTGTGTGCGTTGTGTGTGCCTGTGAGTGCAGGCATGCATGAGCACGTACCCTCTGCAACAGATCATAGATAACAACTCTGGCCACAGATGGGACATTGTAGGTGACCTTGTCTGGGCTGCTTGACAACCTGCCCCTCTCCCTCCCTACCCCAAATCCTTCTGCTGTGCCACCTTGGACAGGCATACTGGCCTCTCTGTTTCTCTCTTTTCAAAATCTGGGCTAAAGTGAAACCTTCGCCATCTCTGCCACAGGATGCTGTGGGTATCTGTGAACTTGGAGTGAAAGTTGCCAGAACTTTGCAGAGGAAGCTGGTATCACAGACCCACTGCCCCACTCCTGCCCCTCCGTCCTTGAGTCATTCAGCCACGGAAGGCAAGTCAGGACTTCGAGTGGGCATGGAGGTCTCTCCCTCAGAGGAACTTTCCAGTTCCGTGCCGAGCCCTGCGTCGGGCTCATTAGGGGCCCAGCTTGTGTCTACAATGCATTTATTCAGCAAGCGTTTATTGCACACCTGCTATTCACCGGGCACTCTTTTAGGTGCTGGGGGCCCAGCAGTGAGCAGAGCCGTCTCTCGTTTCCAGATGACAGTTGGAAAAGGGGACAGTCCCATGCTTACCCCGTCTTTTGCTCCTGTGGCATCTTTGAAGGGTACAGGCCGGCTCCTCTACAGGTTGTCCCTCCCTGTAGGTCTGTCCGGGTTCCGCATGATGTATGCGTTTTTGCAGGGACGCCAGAGGAGGGAAGCAGCTCCCTGCTCAGGGGACACTTCAGAGAGCTCCTGATGGTGGTTTGTCCCGCTCCTGAGGATGTTAATTGGGTTACTGATGTCTGCCAGGCTTTTCTACTGTACAGTTAGTTAATAAGTAGCTTGGCTTATCAGTTCATAAATAACACGAGGCTTGTGGAGAGATTCCTGGAGGTTGCTGTGGGAAATAGAGCTTTTCCTTCTCCCCCATTTGCTGCTCTCTCAGCAGCGGCCCCTGGGTTTCTGGGTTGCTCCTTGGGTTGCAGTTGGTTTCTATAATGTTTTAGTTTGATGCTCAAATTACGTCCAATTTGGCCAGCGGGTGCCCGTTCCAGCTGCCTCCTGAGTCGTTTGGACATGTCCCCATCGTTCTTCAAGCCCTTTCTTGCTTTCTGGCATGACAAGCATCCAGGCTCATCTGTACTTGCCCTGCTCCTGGAATCAACTGTTTCTCCAAAGGGTGCTGATTGCCTTTGGTGCTGGGTGGCCTTTAAGAGGCCAGGACCGGGGCCCTGGGTGACACGATCATCCCGCACCGGGCTTCGTCCTGGAGGGGACCCCGGGTTTATAAACGGCGCTCAGGTACGACACCCCATTTCCTCGGTGAATGAATCTTGATAGCCTGCCCTCCTCCCTCCTCCCTCCTCCCTCCTCCCTCTTACCTCTTCCCTCTTTCCTCCTCCCTCCCTCCCTCCTTCCTTCTTTTCTTTCTCTCTTTCTCTCTCTCCCTTTCTCCCCCTCTTTCTTTCTTTCCACCATCCCAAACAGGAACTCTGTACATTTTAAGCCTTAACTCCCAATTCCTTACCCCAACGCTGTCTCCTTGTAGCCTGTACTCTAGATTCTGACTTTCTGAGTTTGTTTCTTTTCATTATTTCATATCAAGGCAATCATGCGATATTTGTCCTTTGAAAATATTTCTCAATGATATAACTGAAAATATCTCTTGAGACTTTACTAGGTTCTAAACACTGTTTTAAGGGCTCTGCATGTTCTAGCTCACTTAATCTTCCCAATACCCTGATGAGATGGGGACTATTATTGTCCCCATTTTATAGGTAGGGAAACTGAGGTGTGGAGGGGTTAAACAGTTTGCTAAAGTTTCACAGCTAATAAGTAGCAAAGGAAGTGTTTAAACTTGAGAATAATAAGCAGAGAAATGTGTGGAGATCATTCTCCAAGGAAGAATATTAGTACACTGTTTGTAATAGAGTAATAATGGTAATAATCATCATCATAAACAAGACCTAAACATCCAGTGACCCTCAAACAGTGGGATACTATTAAATTTGATGCTACGTTTAGTAGCATAGGAAGATAATAGTGATCTAGTAAGTGTAAAATTTAAGTCAGTCTGTAGAGTGCTGTAATTTTGGTTAATAAAATGCATATTCATTTCACTATTTTTATAGACAAAGCTGGAAGAGTAGATATTCAAATGTAAGTGGATTATTGGTGGGCCTTGCCATTTGGCGGAATTTGAATTGTGTATTCTTTTTGTGTCAGTACCTGTATTAGTCAGCCAAAGGGATGCTGATGCAAAATACCAGAAATTGGTTGGTTTTTATAAAGGGTATTTATTTGGGGTAGGATCTTACAGTTACGAGGTCATAAAGCATAAGTTACTCCCCTCCCCAAAGCTTATTTCCATGTGTTGGAGCAAGATGACTGCCGACATCTGCAGGGTTCAGGCTTCCTGGGTTCCTTCCTTCCTGGGTCTTGCTTCTCTCTGGGTTCAGGGTTCCTCTCTTCCCAGGGCTTGCTTCTTCCTGGACTCGGGGTTTCTCTCTTCCCGAGGCTGGCTTCTCTTTCCTCTGTGAGCTTACTTCCCGGGGCTCCAGCTTAAGGCTTCTGCATCAAACTCCAACACCAAAACTCCAACATCAAAAACCGTTGCATCAAAAGCTCCCACTCTGTCCTTTGCCATGCCTTTTATCTGTGAGTCCCCACCCACCAAAGGGTGCCCTACTGGCAGAAGAGGTTTACGTAATTACTTAATCAAGTAAACCTATGAATCCAAAATAATCTAATATGCCCAGAGGAAAAGATCAGTTTACAAGCATAATCTAATGTTTCATTCTGGAATTCATCAGTAATATCAAACTGCGACAGTCCCTTTGAATTTTTTTTTTTTTAAGATTTATTTATTTATTTAATTTCCCCCCCTCCCCTGGTTGTCTGTTCTTGGTGTCTTTTTGCTGCGTCTTGTTTCTTTGTCCGCTTCTGTTGTCGTCAGCAGCACGGGAAGTGTGGGCGGCGCCATTCCTGGGCAGGCTGCTCTTTCTTTTCACGCTGGGCGGCTCTCCTCACGGGCGCACTCCTTGCGCGTGGGGCTCCCCTACGCGGGGGACACCCCTGTGTGGCAGGGCACTCCTTGCGCGCATCAGCACTGCACATGGGCCAGCTCCACACGGGTCAAGGAGGCCCGGGGTTTGAACCGCGGACCTCCCATATGGTAGACGGATGCCCTAACCACTGGGCCAAAGTCCGTTTCCCAGTCCCTTTGAATTTTTATTCACCAGTCATGCATTCTTGGGTGTCACTAACACAACAGGGGGTGGTGCTCTAAACCAAACGACATAAAGAGCAAAAGGGATCTCTGGGGTGAGGAGGGGGTGGTGGGGGGACAGGGTCCGCGACTGGAAGGGGCCGTCAGTAATGTCTGGGCAGCAAACGACCACATGACCTCAGGGGCCTGCACCGACAGACAGTGGTTTCGCCGTCGTGCTACGGCGTGCGGCGTTCCTGGGCTTGGCTGATCTTGGCTGGGCCCTCCTGAGGCTCCGGTCAGCTGCGGGTGGCCGCGGCCCTGCGGGTCTTGCTCAAGCTCACTCAGGTGACCGGGGCTGCTGCCCGTTGCCTCAGGCAGGACGGCTGTGGCTGGACCCTGGCGGTGCCTCGGCTCCACTCCGCCTGCCACTGTCCTCCCACAGGCTAGTCCAGACGTGTTCTCCAGGCCGTGGCTGAGGGGCAAAAGCTCAAGCAAAACCAAGCAAGTGCTTTCTCGAGCCTCGGAGGGCGTCGCCTCTGCTGATCTTCTGGCGACTAAAGCAAGCACAGAGCAAGCCCGGGGCCGGGAGGGGGATGCCCTGCCCCGGAGGCGGGGGGGGGGGGGGGTGGTTTGGAGGAGGGGGCGCCCTGCAAGGTGACTTGGCTACAGGGAAGGTGAAGACCGGAGGCCATTCTTGCAATCAGTCTAACACATCAGCAGCCTCATTCTCAGTGGCTGCCTAATGTTCTGTTGCATGGGTGAACCATAATTGATTTAACTAGTTTTGGAAGGTTGAATAATTAGGTCAGTATTTCTAAAGTATATTTCAAGGAATTGTAAATTCTGCAAGGGGATGAATTAGGATTTTGCCTGCCCCTCTAAAAAACAAAGGGAGGGTGTGAGAATTAATTTGGTAAACATAGGTTAAAATGAAGAACAAAGTTTCTCTGCTGCAGGACTTATCAGAGCCTTTGTACAATATGTGTGTTATGGACTTTGGGGTCTTACAGAAACCTGCAGTTTCTTCATCTTGGTGAGCCATGGTATTTTATCAAGCAGTGTCTCTTGGGACAGGGGTTCTGTGGCTCACCCTCACCCTGTGGCTTTGTGGATCGTGGCCGTGGTTCATGATCATAAATAGAGCCCTGGGAAACTCAGAGGGGCTCACTGTTCACGTCGACACAGATGGCTTGGGGAGGGGGTGCATCTCCAGTGGGGTCAGCACTGGAGCGACACTCAGACGGTGGGGTGGGGGGCGCCACGGGCTGGCACTGACTGGGCTTCTTTCTCGCGGCAGGTGCCCTGGGATCTCCTCATGGGGTGGCTTCGCCCTGGGCTCGCGCTCCCCGTGAGCTGCCTGATCCTGGTGTGGGCAGCGGGCTCAGGTAAGTCAGCACCTCGCATTCATTCAACAAACATTTATTGAGGTGCCCGGTGCTTGGCATGCATCGTGGCACAGGACAGTGACCCCCGTCCCCTTGAGTGGGTGGGGCAGGCGTGGCAACCGGTCCCTCTTGTGTGTTGATTTTATAGGCCATTGATTTTCAAAGACTATTTCGATGCGTGCTATGAAAGACAGCTTAGGACAGACTAAGGGGGTGGGGACAGCAGGATGAGGTGCAGAGGGGAGGAGGGCAGGCATTTGGTTTATAAAATGGGGTGGTCAGGAAAGGCTTCCCTGAGGTGACACTTGAGCAAAGGAGGGGAGGGGGCAGCCACGCAGATGTGGAGGGAACCTCCTCTCCAGGTGGGGAGGAATACCGGCGCGGGGGCGCAGGGGCGCAGGGGCGCAGAGGCCGAGGCAGGGGCCAGCGGGGAGGCTGGGGGGGGGTGGAGTGAGCAGGAGGGAGAGGTGAGGCCCCCAAGCAGCGGGGCAGCAGCCAAGCAGGACTCTGCAGGGGATTTTTCCGAATAAAAATAAGTTTAATAAAATACAATTGAAAAATATGGGAGCAGTTTGACAGTACAGGAAATTGATCAAGAAATTAAATTGAGTTAAGTGTGCTCTGGAACATATTTTCTTAATAAAAACTCATCTGGGTTAAATATATATAATTTTTTATTAGAGAAGTTGTAGGTTTATAGCACAATCGTGCATAAAATATAGGATTCCCATATACGATTCCTATTAATACCTTACACTGATGTGATACATTTGTTACAATTGATGAAAGCACATTTTAATAATTGTGCTGTTAACTGTAATCCATAGTTTAATTTAGGATTCACTGCCTATGTAGTGTAGTTCTATGTATTTAAAAAATTTTATTAGACGCAGACAGGACAAAAGAACACGCAGCAAATAGACACAGAGAACAGACAACTGGGGTGGGGGGTAAGGGGAGAGAAATAAATTAAAAAATCTTTAAAAAAATTATTATATTACTATGTATATAAAAAAATATATGTGTGTATGTATATATATGTGTGTGTGTGTATACTTTTTTTTTTGGAGGTCCTGGGGGCCAAGGAATGAACCCAGGACCTCATATGTGGGAAACCAGTGCTTAACCACCGAGCCACATTGGCTCCCCTGAGTTGATTTTTTCATTTGTTTTGCTTGTGGTTTGCTTTTGTTTTTTCAGGAGGCACTGGGAACTGAACCCAGGACCTCCCGTGTGGGAGGTGGGAGCTCAACTGCTTGAGCCATATCAGCTCCCCCAAAAACATACATATTTTGGTCTGTTATATTAAGGATCCAAAAGGGTCCAGGCACTTTGGAAGACAGTGTGGCAGTTTCCTCCAAAGCTAAACCTCACTGTACCACCCAGCAGCCGCATACCTAGGCCTTTACCAAATTGAGTGGAGCACGCATGTCTACGCGAGAGCCTGCACGCAGGTGCTCATGGCAGATTTATTCATAATTGACAAAAATTGGGGATACTCAAGATGTCCTTCTGGAGGGGAATGGATAAACCAGGCGAGGCACATCCATACAATGGAGCATTATTCAGTGATTCAGAAGAAACGAGCCATCAAGCTATGAAGAGACAGCGAGGAGCCTTGCGTGCATGTTGCTGGGTGAAGAAGCTAGTCTGAAAATGCTGTCTCATTCCAACTCAGTTCTATGCTGGGAAAAGTAAAACCGTAGCAAAGCACAGAGATCAGTGGTTGCTGATCGGGAGTTCAGGGGCGGGGAAGGCCAGGTGGCACCCAGGGCATTTTCAGGGCAGAAACTGTTGTATGATACTGTCAGGGTGGCCACGAGACGTCATGCATCTGTCAAAACCCATAGAACGGAGCAACACGAAGAGTGAGCACGCACGTACACTGCGGAGTCTCGTTAATAATTGTGTGTCAACACTGGCTCATCGATTGTGACACGTGTGGCACATTAATGCCAGGCGTTGATAACAGCAGAAACTGGAAGTGGGCACAGGCAGGGACATGCATGTGAACTCTGCACTTCCTGGCACTTTTTCTGCAAACGTCAGATGACTCTAAAAAATAAAGTCTACTGAAAATATAAAATGGAAAGAGTTGGGGAGCTGCTATGTGGAGAGCAGGACGAGGGGGCAGGGGGACCCCAGGTCCTGGTGGCTCGGGCCGGGAGGAGCTGGGGAGAGACTGGCTTCTGGAGCCGACTGGAAGGTAGATTTGAAGGCAGGTGGGAGTTGGGGTGAGAGAGGACGGGCGGTGCCCGGGATGATGGGCCTGGGGCTGAGGCTTGGAGCCAGGTGGCGCCTAATGGCCGGGCGGGGGGAGCTAGAGCCGGGGCGATGGCTTTCAGGTGCTTTGGCTGGAACCCTACCCCGTCTACTTCCTCCTGCTTTGAATCCCGGTTCTGCCACAGACCAGCTGGGAGGGAGCTAAACAAAGCAACAGCCCAGCCTCTACTCCCGCCCGGTGGCTGAAGTCAGAGGTCAGGAAGCCGGGGTGAAGCAGATCCCGGGGCTCAGCCTCCCAGGCACTGAGGGCAGAGAAAGGGGGAGAGTGGGGGGGAGGGGTTGGGTCGGTGGAGACCACCTGGGAGCTGGGCTTGATCACAGCACCTGCAGCTCCCCCTGCTCTGGGGCAGGTGCTTATAGTGAATGGCACTCCCCAACTGGCCTTCAGGATTTCTACGACTTGGCCAAGCACAGGTACTTGGATTTGCATAAGATACAGCTGCCTGTGGTTCCTTCCCTTTGAATGGATTTCCCCATCCGAGGGTAGAGGGTATTTCCTCAGCTTCCGGCATTGCTCCAGGGTCCTAGTCCCAGCTCTGCAGGGCTCTGCAGGAATTAGCGCCTGGCTCTGCCTGGGACTGTGGTTTTACGGTTTTGTGACTGTCCCCTGGGTCCCCCTGGGGCTCATCTCTGACTTGCCTCAGTGGTGCAGCCACCCCTTGCCCGTTGGGTTCGCGGCTGCTCAGAGCGCCCCTCTGTCTCCCCAGGGAGTTCTAAGGTCCTGCACAAGCCCGCCTGCCTCTCCGACTACGTCGACACCATCACCTGCGAGTGGAGGATGGCTGGTCCCACCAACTGCAGTGCCGAGCTCCACATGGTCTACCAGCTGGACAGCGTAGACACCGAGTAAGCTTGGGTGGGAGCTGGGACCTTGGGGTGGCTCGTCCCAAAGCGTGGGCCCTGGGTTCAGCCCAGCCCCCGTGGTGCCCTGGACTGCCCAATGCTGGATGCAGTTCCCTGAGCTTTTTGGGTGTAGTATTAGAAATGGGGTGTCCTGGGGTGTAGTGATGTGCCCAGAGCACCCCATCATGGTGGCATGTGGGTAAGGAGAGGACATTGACCAGTCCAGCGGTTCTCAGACTCAGTGGTCTCAGGACCCTTTTGCATACTTAAAAATAGTGAGGACACCAAATATTTATTCTAGTATGAATTAGAACTGAGGGCAGCGGACTTGCCCCAGTGGATAGGGCGTCCGTCTACCACATGGGAGGTCCACGGTTCAAACCCCGGGCCTCCTTGACCTGTGTGGAGCTGGCCCATGCGCAGTGCTGATGCACACAAGGAGTGTCCTGCCATTCAGGGGTGTCCCTTGCGTAGGGGAGCCCCACACGCAAGGAGTGCGCTCATAAGGAGAGCCGCCTGCACGAAAGAAAGTGCAGCCTGCCCAGGAATGGTGCCGCATACACGGAGAGCTGACACAGCAAGATGACGCAACAAAAAGAAACACAGATTCCCGTGCTGGTGACAACAACAGAAGCAGACAAAGAAGACGACGCAGCAAAGGGACACAGAGAACAGACAACGGGGAGGGGGGCGGGTAGAAATAAATAAATAAATCTTTTAAAAAAAAATTAGAACTGAGAACCTTTAAATCACAGGAGCTCCCCAGCCCACGTGCCACAGGCCATCAGCAGTGACGTCACCACGCCCCACGCGGTCTCTGGAAAACTCCACCATACACTTGAGAGTGGGTGTGAGTGCAAAGGGCACATGACGTCTTAGTACTGTTGTGAAAACAGGTTGTCCTCGTGGTGCCCAGACCTCAGGTTGAGAACTCCCGGGCTGGACTGCTTTTGGGGCTTGGGAGGTGCAGTATTAGAGCTGGAGTTTCCTGTGATGGCTGACAGGCCACAGGACGTGGGTCTGTTGTTCTGAAGGTTCACTGGAATATTCCATAGTCCACAGGCTCCTTTTACCGGTGGTACCCAGGACGTAGTGGGGTCCCCGAGGCCCATGGCTCTGGGGCACACTGGGGTACAAGACCGGCCAGCACCCAGACCACCTGCTCGAGGGGGTCGTCCGTGGTGGAACAGGGCAGATGGCCGTGCTGCTGCACATGGACCCCCGGCCTCGACCTGGGCCCCCAAACTATAGGGCCCCCACCAGGCAAACCCAGCCCAATGCCTGCTGCTGTAAATAAAGTTTTATTGGAACCCAGCCACACTCGGTCATTTACATATTGTCTGTGGCTGCTTTCACGCTCCACGGGCAGAGTTGAGTAGCTGTGACAAAGGCTGTACGGCCCTCAAAGCCTCACACGTTTATTCTGGTCCTTTATAGAGAAAGTTGGCCAGCACCTGGCTGAGGGGTGGCTATTCTGTGTGGCCGGTTAGGACTACCCTGTGCTACCCAGGCCGCCGGCCGCGGTCCTCGAGTCAGGGCAAGCAGGACGCCGGGCAAGCACGAGGCTCCGCCAGGCGTGGCCTGGGGACAGGTGTGTGTCTGAGCTGGCCTGCGTGCAACTGCCTGAGCCAGCACCTTGTGCCTGCAGGAACCGCACGTGCGTCCCCAAGAACCGGGACAGCTCAGCGTGCGTGTGCGAGATGCCGCTGAACGAAGTGCTGGTCAACGAGGACGTCTTCTGGCTGCAGCTGCGGGCTGGGGAGCGGCTGCTGTGGAGGGGCCCCTTCACGCCCAGCCAGCACAGTGAGTGGGGCGGAGCGGGACTGAGTGTGTGTGTGTGTGTGTGTGTGTGTGTCTGTGGCCCCCCCCTGGACTCTGGGGCAAGGGAGGCAGGCAGAGGTGGGGGGGCCGTGGGGTTCAAGCCGCAGGAGGAAGCCTCCTACGGTTTCCCAGACTTGGGGGGTGCCTGCCCCCTTTTGGGCCTCCGACCTCCTGTCTTGGAAGTGGCGTGGGGCTCAGTACTATGTCAGGCCCCCTTCCACCCCGACATGTCAGCCCCCTCAATTTAAGTGCCCAGGGAGGGGTGTTGGGAAGAGCCGTGCTCGGTGGAAAGTGTGCTTATCGCAGATCAAAAAGGAGCTGGGAATAGATCCTCCATCAACCGGTCAGATGTTGCTTCTTCGGATGGTCTCGACCATGGAATTCTAACCTTGTCCCGGTACTTGGAGCCCTTGCAGCAATTCCCCACGAGCTGGCTGAGCGGGACAGTTAGAGTTTAAAACACCACTCATTGCTGTGTAACCTTGGGCACGTCATGTTCCCTCTCTGGTGCGACGTAGTATCCCCATTTTGCTGTTGCATAAACTGTGGTTCAGAGAAGATGGTTGACCTGCCTAAGGTCACACAGCTACTAGGCAGCAGAGGCCGTATTCAAAGCCAGGCAGGCCTCTCTCTCCAGAAGTCACGCTCTTAATCGCTCCATGGTGTTTCCTGAAGGGTCTACTCCTACCCCCTGGTTGGGGGGAGATTATTTAAATTGACCCATGGGTGAAGTTTAAAATAACCTTCTTATTTGTATATTGATTTTAATACATATTATAGACCTGTGACTTCATGGATATGATTGCTTTAAAAGAGACTAAGCTTTAAAAAAAAAAAAGTGAGTCAAAGCGTAGTAAATAATAGGTACCATGCACAGTGTGGCCAAAAATACAAAGGGCAAAAGGGGGGCAAAAGCTGAAGTTTGGGTTACTTTGGTTTATACTTTTTGCATTCGCTGGAGAAAGGTAGTTGAGAAACACAAAGGCACTCTGTACAGTTTCAGCAACATCACGATCTGTGTTATGATTGTGAGTCTGTTACGCTCTAAAGCTGTGTGGTCTCTCATAAGGGTATTAATACTTTGGAACCGTAGTGGACCAAAAATCTAAACAGCCCTGGGCGGAGGCTGCCGCTCGTGCCATCCGCCTGGACAGACACCTTACACCGGCCCTGCTTCTCCACAGTCAAACCCAGGGCCCCCGGGGACCTCGTGGTTTCCGCAAACTCCTCCAACACGTGGCTGCTGATGTGGAGCAACCCCTACGCTACTGGTGATTTCCTGCACAATGAGCTCACCTACCTGGTCAACATTTCAAATGAAAACAACCCCACAGATGTGAGTGGGCCCGCCGGGGGCTTCTTCGCGGCCTCTGGAGAGTCTGCGTGGGGAGGCAGGCTCAGGCCTCTGAGCAGGGAGCTTGGGGGGCAGGTGCCCCACAGCTGGGTGGGGACCAGGAGCCTGGAATCCTGGCTTCTGCCGGCCCTGGGGCCTGGGGGTGTCCCCTAACCTCTGGGACCCCCAATTCTGACTGTGAAAAGAAGGGAATTCTTCTCTGCTCACTGCCTCTCATCTGTACATGAAGGGCTTTGGAAGACCCCTGGGTTCCCAGAGGTTGGGTTTGAGATGGTGCATCAACAACTACCCTTAGACAACCCAGGCCACGAAGCAAGGCAGTGATTCCACGTCAGGGCCCTGGGGATCCTGGGTCAAGAGGAGTGTCTCAGCTGCGCTGATACGTCCCTAAGCCCTCCTGTGACAAAGAGAGGGCCTTCAGCCTCAGAACCTGCCCCAAGGAAACAAGCAAGTCCAGCCATAATTTAACGTTGCTGCCTTTGTTTTTATGTGCTGTTCAGGGCATATGATTCTGTCTCCTTTCCTAGGAGTGGAAGTGGAATTCCTTTGAAAATAAGTGTATCGGGTTTTAAGGAAGTAGGACCTAACTTAAAGGAAACCATTACATAATTACAGCAGAAGCAGAACTCTGGAATGGCTTGGGCTTCCCTACCCTCTATTTTAGCTGCACAGGGAGTACAGAAAGGAGGCCATTTCCTGCCACCAGGATCCCTCCGAACCCCAAACCCACCTTCCTCACATCCCTATTGGAAGGACAGTGTCTGGACACCGTGGGGCCCCGAACCCCACAGTTGCGCGATCTGCTCTGCCACTTGCCAGCTGTGTGATCTTAAGCTTGTTACCTAACCGCTTCGAAGTCTTTATCTGATACATCCAGGGTCTGGTGCTCTTTGAGGATGGTTTTTCTTTGTTGATATTTTATCTTGTTCCTTTGGATGGGCCATCATTTCCTGTTTGTTTGTCCTGTAATCTTTTATTACACCTGTACATTTTAATATTTTAATGTGTTAGCTCTGGGACTTAGTCCTTGAGCTGCCTGTTCATTAGTTTGTATTCAGCTAGTGATATGATGGAGATTTCCTTGAGTGCCAGAGCTAACAAAAACGAGCAAACCAACGCACACAAAACGTACCTTTCACAGTCTTTGAAAATTGGCTCTGTTTGGGCCGGTGCTGCCTTTCAGAGTTTGGCCTTCCTGCCCGAGGCAAAAGCACAGAGACCGCCTTCTCTTCTGAGCTTCTCTCCTGCGCACACGCCTGCTTGTGGCCTTAGAAAGTCTCCCATTTACAGGAATCTGAATGCTCTCTCTCTGAACCCCAGGCTTTATGGTATGTCTTGAAGCCAGGAATCTTTTGCCCCAGGCCCCTTTGTTTTGTTGTTTCCTATACTGCTTTGGCTGTGAGGAAGATGCTTCTGCCGGCAGTTCTGGGATGGTGAGCCAGGGCTAAGCACCTGATTCAGTCCTTCAAGCTGCCTCCCAGTAGATTGGCACTGACATACAGGCACCAGGGCACGCTCCCTCTGGAACAGGGCCAGGCACCCACGACAGGAGCACAGCTGGCTCCACGTGTACCAGGGAGGATGTGGGGGAGGGGCCAGCAAGGGCACTGGGAGCTTCTCTTACCATTTTGAGGCAGGGTTTTCTTGATTCAGCACTCACCCGGTTACTGCAACTGTTTTCTGGATCCTGAGGAAGATGGCATGGCCAGTTTTTGTTTGTTGATCAAAGATTCTTTGGGGGAGGAACCCTAGAGCATCTTATGCCACCATCTTGGTCGAACAGAAGTGATGTTACTTAGCCTCTTTGTGCCTCAGTTTCCTCATATGTACCATGGGAATAATAGAGTACCAGCCACATCTGGCTGTTGGGAACATGAAGTGTGTGGCATAGACAAGCTCCTTCCCCCAGCCTGGCCCAGAGTATGTGGTAAACATCGCCTTCCTTTTCCCCTAAGTGCACAGGCCTTGGAGATGCCCACCTGCCTCACCCTCTCACAGCCTTGTCTGTAATTTGCTTCTTCTCATTTCTTGAGGACGTGCGCTGAGCCATGCCTTGTGCTGAGTCTGGGGTCCCGGGCTGGTGGGGACCTGGTACCATCATCTGAAGCTCCTCCTTTGGCCTCTGTCGCTGCTTCCTCTCTTCTTTGCCAAGCCAGGCAGGTTGTTGGGTGTTGATTTACATCTCTCAGGTCTGGTTTCTCCACTGGCACTGGGCCAGGGCATGGGGAAGGAACAGAAGTAGGATCAGAGAGCAACTAGGACATATGCAGGTGCCAGAACATGGCGCAAGCTCGCTTTTGTTAGCTGATCTGCTTTCCATGTCCTGGGCCTGCGCCACTCTCCCCCTGCAGAAAGTTCAGGGACATGGACTAGAGAGGAAAGAGAGGTCAGATCTATAGGGCCCAAAGAAAGGTAACGTATGTGCTTACTTCTGGAGCCACCTTCAAGAATGGCCGGATGTAGTTGCACAAACAAGGTTCCAGGAACCTGTCCATTTCAAGACTCTGCTTTATTCTGGTTTCATTTCAGTTTTAGGCAGCCCTTCTTTGATATAGTAGTGAAATATGCCAACTGTAGCTCCAGACCTAAATCCCAAAGCTTCAGTGGAAAATGTTTCTCTCCTGGTAATCCCAGTACAAATCCAATTGACCTAATTTAGGTCACATGCCCACCTCTGAACTCATCACAGGACAGAGTGCTGGTGGAGCGCTCTGACTGGCCCGCGGTGAGTCCCACGCCCACCTCTGAGGTGGAGGTGGGGTCGACTCCACCCAAACCAGGGGGCCTGAGCATGAGGAAGGGGGATTCCCCATGGAAACTCTGGGGAAAGGGCAACAGGGGCTGGGCTGCTGGGGTTAAGGCGTGGGGCTGGCTTCTAGCTGTGGAATAGAATGGGTTGGCGGGCCTAGGCTGCGACTTAGTGGGCATGTAGGAGCTCAGGGCTGTCCCAGGTCTCAGGATACCAGCAAGACCAAGTCCAGCTTCTCCTCCTGGCGAGGCCGGGGCTGCCAAGCACCACTCCCTGCAGTCTCCCCAAGGACAGAGCTCATCCCCAAGATTTCCCCTCATTAGTCATTGGCCGCAACTGGTCACATGCTCTTCTCTAATCGCATAGCTAGGGAACGAGGTTGACATGATAGGCTTAGACCCATCAGGGTTAACCCTGGAGCGGGAGACTAGAGATTTACCTGCCCTGAGCGGCAGGTACCAGATCCCAATCGCATAGATGCCAGGGGGTGTCGAGCTGTGTCTGCTACGGCACTGCAGACGCCAGCTGTGTCTCAGACTGGTGGGGATAAATTCTAAAAAGAGATATTAGGAACTTGCTGTGGAAGTTTGGGAATGGAACTGTTCATTCCGTGGGAAGACTTCTAGGCAAGGCCTTCATAAAAGTGGTGGCATTTTGGCCTGGGTTTTTATTTAGTCAGCCAAAGGGGTGCTGATGCAAAACACCAGCAATCGGTTGGTTTTTCCAAAGGGTATTTATTGGGGTAGGAGCTCACAGACACCAGGCCATAAACCATGAGTTACTTCCCTCACCAGAGTCTACTTGGAGCAAGATGGCTGCCAGCGTCTGCGAGGCTCAGGCTTCCTGGGTTCCTGCGTTCCTGGGGCTTGCTTTTCTCTGCCTTCAAGGTTCCTTCCTGGGGCTGGCTTCTCTTTCCTCTGCGTGCTGACTTCCCGGGTCTTCAGCATTAACTCCAACATCAAAACTCCAGCATTAAAAGCCCTCGACTCTGTTCTTTGCCATGCATTTTATCTGTGAATCTTTACCCACCAAGGGGTGTGGACTCAACGCCCTAATCATAACTCAGTCATGCCCAGGTACAGATCAGATTAGAAACATAATCCAATGTCTATTTTTGGAATTCATAACCACATCAACTGCTATAGTATTGCAGGATGAGTAGGAGTTTTCTCGACAGGAAAGCAAGGGAAGGGGAGGCCGGGCCGAGGGAACCAGATGGCAGGTCTTGGAGGTCTGAAAGCTCAGGGAGTGTCGGAGCATTTGGGGGGTCTGAGCTCCAGGATTGGAGAGAGCAAGCAGAGTGAAAAAGCAGAAAACAGGGCCGAGGTTTGTTTAGGGCCGTGGACGCCGTGCTTATGGTAAGAATGGTTACCACTCCTTACGTGCCTCCTGTGTGGCAGGCACAGCATGGACTACCACGAGGTGCTAAGAAAGCCTGCTGGGGAAGGACAGTTGTCTGCCCACTTTAGAGATGAGGAAACCGAGGCTCCGGGCTCGCCAGCCTCGTGCAGCTGGAAGCGGCAGAGCTGGGGTTTGAACCCTGGTGTCCGTCTCCAGAGCCCGTGCCAGACCCCTCTCCCCGCAGGTATCCGTCAGAGCTGGTCTCCTGAACACCTGACCTCGGCAAGGAAAAACCCCAAGTAGTTTCTTGGAAGCTCTGTTTTGTCTTTTTTTTTCTCTTAGTAAACCATTTCCTAACTCCCTGCCCCTTTCGAGGTGTTACAGTTCCTTTGGGGAAATAAATGCAGCTGTTGCTTTTAGCTGACTTGCATTCAGAAAGGAAGCGAGACCTGGAAGTGAGAACGTTTCCTGTCCCAGCCCTAAGCTCCCCCCAGATCTCACTCCCCTTAAGAAGCTCCACCTAAGAAAGCCCTGGCCCCTCTCCAGTTTCTCCCACAACTGGAGGGGCTTTGCTTATTGTGAAAAACTTCCCCTCAGCTCACTTTGCCGGGGGCTGTTTCCCCAGATAAGCTTCTAACCCCCAAGCAGAACCAGAGCTGCCGGGAGCTGGGAAGGGGCTGCCAGGGCCTGAGGGCAGGGACCAGCACAGAAATGGATCCTGCAGGGCCCAGAGGCCGGCGACAACAAGGACTCAGGCCACTTCCTCGTCATCAGAATCAGTGTCAAGCCCAGCTATTTCATTTTTCACTTTTTCAAGTTTCCTTTGTAAAACGTGATTTCCATGAAGCGGAAAGCACAGATGGTATGAAACAACACAGGAGGAAATCGGTTTCCCACCCAGCCCCAGCCCCTGCTCCCCCTTCCCAGAGACTGGCCGCTGCTGCAGCCGCCTCCTGCCGAGAGGGCAGGGAGGACGAGGCCCGGTCGCCTTCCGGAGAGCTCCTGCCCTTACGCACAAGTGCGTGTGCTCGTCACCGTATTCTCTACGGCGGCATGACGCTACTGCCACACACGCAGCGCTTTAAACTGCACACCTTTGTCATTCCACAGTTTCCCTGGGCCAGGAGTCTGGGCGCGGCCTCGCTGGCTCTTCTGCTTCAGATTCTTCCAGGGCGGCCAGGCTGCATTCTCACCCGAGGCTCAGCTGGGGAAGGACCTGCTTCCCCTCGCTCGCTCTTACCGACAGCACTCGCTTCCTTGCGGGCTGTTGGCTGGAGGCCGCCCTCACTTCCCTGCCCCGTGGCCTCCTGGCAGGATGGGTGTTACAATCTAATATAATGTATTCATGTACAGGCAAGTTCATACACCCCGTGACCACGGCTGTGTCTGTGGTGAGAAACAAGTCCCACATCCCACCTGCACTCAAGAGGAGACAACTCAAGGGTGGGAAGAAGGAGGGACCTCGGGGCCATCCTGGAGGTGGTCTTCCAAAGTCACTGTGCTTTCTCCTGTTGCTTTGTTGTTGCTTTTTAAGTAACATAAAAGGTAGCAGACAATACATCTAGGTCTTGGACGTGGCATCCCAGAAGAAACCAGTTTAGCAGGGTCTTAGGTTCTAGGCCAGTAAGTTTGAGTTTGACCTTGGTGCTAGGGAGCCTGTGAAGGACAGAGAGGGGTGCCTTGACCCTATCTGTGTTTCCAAAAGATCACTCTATTGCCTCCTGTGTTCCGGGCCCTGCTCTTTTTAATTTTTTTTCCAAAGTGTGTGATCAGTCGCTTTCAATGTAATCAGAGTTGTGCATTCATCATCACAATCCACTTTAGAACATTTTCATGGCGCCAAAAAGCAAAATCCTCTACCCCTTATAACTCCTGTTATTCACACGTAGCACTGATGCGGTATCTTTGATACAATTGATGAAAGAACATTACAACATTACTGTTAACTGTAGTCCATACTTTGCAATAGTTGTGTATTTTCCCATACACCACCCTGTTATTACAGCTTGCAATAGTTACATGCATTTGTTCTTTCATGGAGAGCATTCCTATGTTGGTACTATTAACCACATCCATCACCCACGATAGAGTTCACTGTTCTGTAGTCCCAGGCTTTATCCTCTAGCTTTCCCCCTAGTGACATGCACAGCCCTAAACTTCCCCTTTTAATCACAATCCTACTCCTAATTCAGTGCTGTTAATTGCATGATAATTGCTACCATCACCACTATGCATTTCCAAACATTGACATTCAACCTTATTAAAATTTCTGCACACACTAAGTATCAGCTCCCCATTCTCCACCCTCATTCCATCTCCTGGCAGCCCATACCTTAGATTTTAACTCCAAGAGTTTCCTCATTATAATTACTTCATATTAGTGAGACCATAGTATTTGTCTTTCTGTGTGTGGCTTACTTCACTCAGCGTCCTCAAGGTTCATCCATGTTGTCACGTGGCTCAGGATTTTAGTCCTTCTTGCAGCTGAATAATATTCCATCGTATGTATGTATCACATTTTGCTTATCCATTCTTTGGTTGATGGACTCTTGAGTTGTTTGCATCTTTTGGCAGTTGTGAATAATGCTGCTCTGACATTGGTGTGTAGATGTCTGTTCCTGTTCCTGCTTTCAGTTCTTCTGAATATATACCTGGATCAAATGGCAATTTTATACTTAGTTTCCTGAGGAACCGCCAAACTGTCTTCCACAGTGGCTGCACTTCTCTGTGTTCCCACCAGCAGTGGATAAGTGTTTCTATATCTCCACAAACTCTCTAGCACCTGTAATTTTCTGTTTTTTGAATAGTGGCCATTTTAGTGGGTGTGAGATGGTATCTATTGTGGTTTCGATTTGCATTTCCTTCACAGCTAGTGGTATTGAGCATCTTTTCGTGTGCTTTTTTAGCCAGGCCCTGTTCTAAGTGCTTGCCTGCACTAACCCATTTAATCTTCACAAGCACCCTGAGGTATAGGTACCTTTATTATCCCCATTTTGCAGAAGGCCATCTTGGCCCAGAGAGGTTATGTCACTTAGCTAAGGTCACACAGCAGAAAGTGGCAGTAGAGACTCTTATTGTCCTCATTTTACAGATGAGGAAACTAGAAGTCAGGAGAGCCCATTGACTTGCCCAGTAATGTAATATGGCTCATCAGAGTGGGAGCCAGGGTGAGGGCCAGTGCCCCGACTCACCTCACCCTACTCTGATCACAGTTGTGGAGGTGGTGAGCAAAGACCCGACTCAGGGAACAGGCTGGGGGCTCTTAAACACTGCGGGGTCCACTGAGGACAGCGTCCCCCTTCCTGGCTTCGTCCCCCTTCCTGCCCCTACCCCCATTGCTGCGCTAACACCTCTTTCCTCTCCCAGTTCGTCATCTATAATGTGACCTACCAGAATCCCGAGCTCCGCATCGCAGCCAGCACCCTCAGATCTGGAGTCTCCTACAGGGCACGGGTGAAGGCCTGGGTCCAGAGCTATAACAGCACCTGGAGTGAGTGGAGCAACAGCGTCGTGTGGCAAAACAGTGAGTTTCAGGGGGCCCGAACAGTTAGAATCCAGGCTCCCCGCTTTTACACCGTGGCCAGACACTTCCCCCGGGGCAGCCTCTGGGTTTCCATGTTGTAGGATGCCTCTTACTACTAGTAACAGAATTACTGCCCATGGTGTATTGGTGAGGGAGGGTAAGCTAAGCTGCTGTAACAAATAAGCCCACAATTTCTATTGAACACTAGAGACATGTGTTTCTTGTTCAAGTAACAGTTCAGTGTGAACGTTGCTGGCGTGTGGGTAGGCTGATTCGGGGACTGGGGCTCCGTCCATCTTGTGACATCACCATCCTCCCAGGCAGAGATTCTTAACCTTTGGAGTTGGCAGTTTGGTGAAACCTGTGGATCCCATTTCAGAGTAATGTTTTTAAAGGCATAAAAGACATGATTAGAAAGGGAATTAATTGTATTGAAATGCAGTTATAAACGTAAAAATATTTTTAAACCCATTTGTTACCTAGGAATAATGTGCTTCTGAATTAACACACTAAAAAGCAAGATCTAATGGTAGATCTCATAAATACTGTAATTGCAAAGGCGATGAGCATACATGGTATTTCGTGATAGGGAAACAGCCGTGATTTCTGCTGTTGTGACAGTCACAGCGTGTGTTCTCTGACTGGGGTTTGCTGCCTCCATTCCTAGTGGAAGGAAATACTAGATGTCAGTCGGAGCTTAGTGACAGTAAGGATGTTACTTCCTTCCCACCTAAGTTTCCAGTGCCCTGAATATCTGCGACCTTTGGAGGTGCGTGGACCCCAAGTTAAGAATCTCATCGTCTGCATCCAGGCAGCAGAATGGGAAAGAGAGCCTGGAGACCAGCACGGAAGTGATGCGGCATTACTTCCTCTCAAGTGCTATTGGTGAAAACTGGTCATGTCGCTGCCAGGGAGGCTGGGAAATGTGGTCCCTGCCCTGGCAGCAGCATCCCAGAAATCCGTCTTTATAGCTCTGTTGCAAATGACTTTTGCCATAGAAATATCGAATTAGCTCACGTAGCATGAAGTCTTAAGAATCGACCTTCCCAGGGTTGGTAACAGCTCAGTGATGTCACACCACAGTCTTGTCTTCTTTCCTTTCTGTCGTCTTCAGCATGCTGGCATTTTATCCTTGTTGCCTCATGACTCCAAGATGGCTGCTGCACACACCCTTACACAGCAGGGCCCCAAGCAGGAAGGAAGAAAAAGGCTGCTGAAGAGAGTGCACCTCTTTTATCATAGAGCAACATCTTTCCAGAAGCTTCCCTAGCAGACTTCCCCTTACATCTAGCTCAATGGCCAGGACTCTGCCACACCTCCCCTACCACAAAGGAGTCTGGGAACTCACATGTCTGGAGAAGAGAATAGGGTGATCACGATTAGCTAAGCCTCAGGACGGGCACACAGCTTCCTGGCAAAGAGGAAGAGGAAATAGCTGCGGGCCAGGTGGGCTGCCTCCACCGTCATCTGCACAGTGGGGCAGAAGAGGGAATGTTGTGAAAACTCAAGAAAGAAGGATTCTTTACGATCGCTGCGCGGGGCGTCAGGCGGTTCCCCCGCCCGCCGCACGTCCCTCGGGCATTGCTCGCACTGTGCAGTGGAGAGCCGGTGGCCCAGCTGCCTCCCGTGCTGGCACGGTCAGTCCCCGAAAGCCCTGTCAGCCTGATTGGACACTACCATGGGCCTGGGGAAGGGATGGAGAAAGCTCTCCTCGGACAGATGCGGCGTGCTGGACCCTCCTGAATTATTTCAGCAAACACTGATGGAGCTCCCACTCTGTGCCTGGCGCCGGGCCAGACGCTGAGCACGTGGCGGGAGCGGACAGAGGCCCCCGCCCTTGGGGAGCGGACGTTCTGAAGAGGGAGGCAGAAAATAAACTTAAGTAGATACAGAAATAAAGCAGAGAGATCCAGATGACACTAAGTGCTGGGGAGAAAGTAAAGCAGAGGAGAGGGTGTCGGGGCCTCTCGGAGGAGGTGATGAAGATGTGGATGAGGAGGAGCCAGCCGTGTAAAGAGAATGGCAGATGCTTCTGGAACGTGGGGGCGCTGTTCTGAGTGCATTATTTATTAAATCAGGCAACCCTCACAACAGCCCTAGGAGATAAGCTGAGTTATTAACCCCATGGTACAGATGGGGAAACTGAGGCACAGAGAGGCAACGGGACTTTCCCTGGGTCACCCAGCAAACAGAGCCAGGCTTTGAACTCAGGCAGCCTGGCCCCAGAGTCTGAGCATAATCTTTAGGCTCTAGGAAAGAGAGCACCAAGGTCAGGCTCCTGAGGGGGCCCCGAGCTTCGGGGGACCCGGGCATGTGGAGGCGGCGGGCTGGCGAGCGCGCAGGGAGCCAGGGGTGGGCGCGAGGGGGTGGGAGGAGCTGAGGCGGGGGGTGCCAGCAGGCCACAGGGGCTCCCGGGAGGCTTGGCCGAGTCTCCGCCGTGGGCACGGAGCCCAGGCCCCCCGCCCGCGCGACTCAGGGCGTCTCCTCCCCCCGCAGACTACCAGTTGCCGTTGGAACAGCGCCTGCCCATAGGCGTCACCCTCTCCTGCATCATCATCGGGGTCCTCTGCTTCTCCTGCTACTGCAGCATCTCCAAGTGAGTCCCCCCGCTTTCCGCCCGGCCAGCCCCTCCGGGGGGAGGAGGGGGCTTCTCTCCCCACCGGCTCCAAGAAGTTCTCCCTTCAGCCCGTCAGCTCACGGTCCTTCCGTTCGCCAAGTATTCACTGAGCAGCTACTCTGTGTGAGGCACGGGGGACAGCTCAGAGCAAGACTGACAAGAGCCCTGTGCTAAAGCCCGCATCCCAGGGGCGAGCCGGCCGACGCCTAGCCAGCAAATGGCGCGGTCCCGTTCCCAGAGCGGCCCGTGCTCTGAAGGAGATACACGAGGGTAAAGGGCAGGAAAGGTTTTCGGGGGCCTCTCTGGGAAGGGGATCTTTGTGCTGAGACCCGAGGGTGGAAGAGCGGGGGCAGGACCTTCCCGGGTGGAAAAGGAGGAGGCGTCCCACGGCCCCTCGGGGGGCTGGAGGGCAGTCCAGGCAGAAGCCAGGGCTTGGGGGCTTGTGGCAGAGTTAGAATCCTAGCAGGTTGTCCTGACGAGGCAGGGCACCTGGGCGGAATTCCGGCCTCGACGCCTGATAGCCGAGTGATGCCCGAGGTGCTGGCCTCCCTGAGCCCAGGGCTGCTCCTCTGGCCTGGTCGGGGGAGAAAGACGGCGGGAGCTACTTTGTCAGCTGTCCGGGATGGGGGTAGAGGGAGGTCCCCTTGGAATCGGGGCGTCTCGGCGCCGCCATCCTCCCATCTCTGAAATGGGCCTAGCGAGTCCTAACGACTCACCAGGTGAGGGTTAACATCAGCCGGGGATTCCCAGGAATGCACCTGCTGTGCAGGGAACGGGAGGTCCCCTCTCCATGTCGTATCTGGGCTGGCCTTTTTCTCTTCTCTGAGCCTCAGTTTCCCCATCACCCGTCACGCTGCTTCTCTCCCCTCTCGCCATGTTCCGGCTCCAGCCCCCTTGCAGTTCTTTGACCTCACCGAGCAGGTTCCAACCTGGGAGGCTTTCGTGCCCGCGCCCCTGCCTGAAGGGCTCTTCCCCCATGTGCCAACGCAGCTCAGAAGTCGCCTCCTCAGAGAGGCCCTCCCTGACTGCGCTCCCCATTCCTCTCTGTCCCCTTGTCTTTATTTTTGTTCCTGACACTTCCTGCCGTGCATGAATGATGCGATTCATGCTGTACGCCAGGCGGGACTGGAATATTTCTTTATCTGTCAATTGTCTTCCCACCCTCTCCAGAAGGTCGCCTGCAAGGACAGAGATTTTTGTCTGTCTTGTTCAGTGTGGCGTCCCTGGCTCTGTGAGTGGTACTGAGCAGGCCCTCGAGAAAGGCTGACGAAGTGGGCGATGCCTGTAGCAGAGGCGGCCAAGGGCCTTCCCTCCCGGAGCTGACACCCCGGCAGACCAGGAGGGAGCCCCCGGCAGTCCCCCGGGCGCCCCTGTCAGCCCCCCGGGCGCCCCAGGCCTCTCTCTGCACCTTGTCCTCGGCTGCTCCAGAGACGGGCTCCCTGGTGGGAGACCCCGAATCCTCTCTGCAGCTTGAGTCTCCCGCCGTTCTGGGGGCAGGCCGTATGGGTTAGGGCCTTGCTCCCACCGAGGAAAGAGGCAGCGCCGTCAGGGGTTCCAGAATCCTGGGGCATCAACCCAGGGCAGCCGCCTCCCAGCCGCCCCTTCAAGCCTGCCGGCTCAGGCTCCATGTCTGTGGAATGGGTTAGTGATAGAAGCCATTTCATCGGACTAGTGTGAAGATTCAGTGGTTCAACCTGCAAAAACCAATCGGTGCGGCAAGTGGCACCTTCTAATAATAGGACTAGGATGGTTTTTTTATGGGTGGAGCGTCCACCTGTCGATGATTTGGAGACCGACACATTTGCTTTTTGTTCTGCAGGATTAAGAAAGAGTGGTGGGACCAGATTCCCAATCCAGCCCACAGCCCCCTCATGGCCATCATCATCCAGGATTCTCAGGTAGGAGGGCGCCTGGGTTAGGCTGCGTTTGGCCGCATGTCTTAGAAAACATGATTCCGAACATCAAGCCAGTTCACTGGCATTTGGAACTGGAAATGAGACGCTGTGCAGCCTGCAGGGTGGGTTGGTTCCGCAGTTGAGTGTGGTGTCAGGAGCCCAGAGCTTTAAGCCCTCTCCCTCTGCTTCACAGCTCTGGGTTTAGCCTGGAGAAGGCTCCCCGGGGCTTGGTAGCCCTGGCTTCTCGAACCCTCCCCTTTTATTCTCTATCAAGGAGCCAGTGTGCTGTCACCTCACGTCCCCTCCTGGGTGGATGGGATTTACCTGCACAATATCAGGGTTCTCCAGCAAGGAGAGGTGAAGGCCTTGTTTACAACAGAAGGTCCTCTGTTCTCTAGGGACACTCCAGCAGGCTCTGGAGTCCAATCCTGGCCCTGCTACTTATCTACAATGAGAGTGTGAGCAAGTTGCTTAACTTCCCTGGGCCTCAGTTTCCTAAGATGTCAGTGTGGGTTTTAGTAGTATCTACCTGTTAGGACTGATATAGGAATTCATTGAGACAATATGTGGGAAGAGCCTGTACATATTTACATGCCATTTATGTATCAGTTACCTTTTGCTGCATAAAAAATCACCCCAGCACTTAGAGGCTTTAAAGAACAGCCATTTGTTTAGGTCATGCTTCCGCAGGTTGGCAGTGTAGGTGGGGCTCAGCAGTCCAGAGCAGGCTGGGGCACAGCTTCCTGCTGTGTTTGGCTCAGAGAGGAGTGGAGGAGAGGAGACCCTGACCCACCTGGGCTCAGCTGGGGGTGGGGGCCTGGGCAGGGGGATTCTGGGCTGGGCAGGGCAGGTCTCGACTGAGTTGACCAGTCGCGGTGTCCCAGCTCACAGACCTGGCAGGTGGGGGCCTTTTAGCTGGGGCAGTGGAAGGGACTGAGCCGCGCACTCCTCCTCCAGCAGGCTAGCTCAGGCTTGTTCGTGGAGCGGGAAACTGGAAGGCGTCTTGAAGCCTGCACCCAGAACCGGCCCAGTGCACTTCCACCAGTATCCGTCAAAGCCAGGCACACGGCCAGGCCAGATTCAAGGGCTGCAGGATCCTTTGGCCGTCCTTGCCATCAGCCACTGTCACTGTTGGCACAGGCTTATTAATTCTCTGATCTCACCTGCCACCCCCAGGAACGTGGCATTAGCTTTACCAAGGTCCAGAGCTTGAGGGAACTGATGGGACGCAGACCTGCCGCTGCGGCGCACACTCTGTCCGCTGCAGATGTTTCCCGAGCGCCTCTGCGTGCCGGGCTGGAGGCACTCAGCTGTTTCATTGGCCGTCTCTCTGTTTTAGGTGCCCCTGTGGGGGAGGCGGACCCGAGGCCAGGAACCAGCCAACTACCCGTACGTATATGAATAAGATCATAGCCTAGGTGGGTCTGGGAGGTGATGGAAATGGGGCAGTGGGCTCCGTCTTGAGAGCTGGGGCAACCCCCCACCTCCAGGGCTGCTTTCTTGTCCCTGGCAGTTGTCCTGTGACCACGGGCTTGGAGGGGTGGCGGGCGGAGGGGCAGTCTGGGTAGGTCAGCTGCTGGCTGAGCCCCAAGAATTTCATCTGTGGGTCAGGTACTTGCTGAACCCCTAGGGGAAAGGGTCAGGCTGGGCACTCCCAAGGAAGGGCAGCTGTGCCAGGTGTTACATATTGACATCGCTGCATGCTAGTTGGCAAATGGCCATTACCCTGAACCCTCAAGTGTCCCACCGCCACCCTGGTCTCCCCAGCTCCTCCTTGCAGCCTCCTCGACCTGCCCACAGTCCAGTAACTCAAGGGTTTAGATCTGGCACCGCAGGGGCCCCCAGGATCCCTAATTGGTCATTGCTTAGGCTGTGGTTTAGCTAAGTATTTTAAATGTCATCATCCCTGATAAAGACTTATTTATTGAATATAGACTGAGTTTGTATTAGATTCCAAGCCACATGCTGGGCTCTTGAAATCCCAAAAGTTCCCAGCCAGGCAGAGAAAGACAGACTGACAAGAGTACTGATTTTAAAGTCAGGAGGAAAGTCTGCCATAGAGAGACATCAGTCGAGGGGATTTCAAGCTGGGCTTTCAAGGATGAGTAGGAGTTTCTCAAGGGGAGAAACCAAACCCTGATCTTACTTCTCTTCATGTTTGCAGACGCTGGAAGACTTGTCTTAACAAGCTCCTGCCCTGTTTGCTGGAGCATGGTAAGGAAAAGAATGAGGAGCCCCCCAAGGCTGCCAGAGAGGGACCCTTCCAGGGCCCTGGAAAAACAGCCTGGAGTTCTGCGGAGGGCAACAAGATGGTCCTCTGGGCAGAGAACATCACCGTGGTGCAGTGTGTGGAGCTGCTGGAGGCCCCGGCGGAGAGCGAGGAGGAGGAGGAAGTGGAGGAAGATAAAGGGAGCTTCTGCCCGTCGCCCGAGGACACTGGGGGCAGCCTCCAGGAGGGCAGGGAGGGCATCGCGGCCCGGCTCGCCGAGAGCCTCTTCCTGGGCCTCCTCGGGACCGAGGACGGGGACTTGTGCTCGCACAGCTCCGGGGAGTCGTTCCTTTGTCCACCTTCAGAAAACCAGGGCCGGGAGCAGCCTTTTGAGCCAGCGCCTTGCCCTCTGGCCAGCTTGACCCAGTGTTCAAGCACTCTGGCCTTCACGGAGGCGCCCGCCGTCGTCGCGGACAACCCCGCTTACCGCAGCTTCAGCGACTTCCTCAGCCAGTCCCCAGGGCCCAGGCAGCCGGACTCAGAGCCCCCACTGGCCCAGGCCCCCTGTGCCCCCCAGCCCTCGGAGCTGCCCGCCTCGCACCAGCCCGAGCTGGAGACCTGGGAGCAGATCCTGCGCCGGAGCGTGCTCCAGCACGGGGTGGCCACGGCCCCCGCCACGGCCCCCGCTGGCGGCTATCGGGAGCTTGAGTGCGCGCTGAAGCAGGGCGGTGCCCAGGAGGGCCGGGCGGCGGGCTTCGGCCCCTCCGGGGAGACGGGCTACAAGGCCTTCTCGAGCCTGCTCCCGGGCAGTGCTGCCTGCCTGGGGGTGTGCCGGGGGGAGGCCAGCAGCGGGGAGGGGGCCTACAGGCCCTTCCAGAAGCTCGATCCTGGCTGCCCCGGGGCCCCTGCCCCAGTCCCTGCTCCGCAGTTCACCGTCTGGCTGGGCACGGAGCCGCCCTACAGCCCTCAGCCCACGCTCCTACCAGGCAGCCCCCCAGAGTGCCCTGGGCTGGAGCCCGGGGAGAAGGGAGAGGACAGCCAGAAGCCCCCGCCCTCCGCGGAGCAGGCCGCCGACCCCCTCGGCGATGACCTGGGTGGCAGCATCGTCTACTCCGCCCTCACCTGCCACCTGTGTGGCCACCTGAAGCAGTGTCACGGCCAGGAGGAGCACGGCGAGGCGCCCGTGGCCGGCCCCTGCTGCGGCTGCTGCTGTGGGGACAGGGCCTCGCCCCTGGTGAGCCCCCTGCGGGCCCCGGGCCCCCGGCTGGGGGCAGCTCCATGGCAGCCCGGCCTCTCTCCAGCCTCCCTGGCCCCCTTGGGTGTCTCAGAGGAGATGAAGCTGCCCCCCTCCTTCCATCCTCCCCCCAACACTGTTCAGAGCTCAGACCAGACCCCCAAACTGGTGGCTGTGGCCTGCACGGGCCTGGCGTGCACGAGCGTGTCCTAGGAGCATGCCCTTTGGTCGCGGGGGCCCGGGGCTTAGCCACCCCGAGAAATGCCTTCACCTGGAAGGCTGCCAGGCTGGCAGGTTTCCAGAAGATTGAGAGAGCCCCAGCATGGCGTTAGCCAGACCTGGGGCTACAGAGACCAGACGCCGTCCTCCAGCATTGGCCTGGGCTCCCCACAAGGTGCAGCAGCCACCTCCCCTGGGGTGGAGGGCACCCATGCCCCTTACCTTCCTTCTTGACACCCCCGGATCTTGGCCGCCTGTCCCGCCCCTCCAGCGGACTGTCAGTCAGTCCTGCCCCACGCACCTCTTGCACGAGTCGCTGGGGCGTGTCTCACACCGGCGTTGGATGAGCCGCCCCCATTTCTCTGGTGGGAAGCTGAGCCTCGGAATGAACAAGGAGTGACTCGAGAAGCCCCCAGAAACTGGCGGGAAACTGGGGTCCAGGGAAGGGTGGTCCGTGGCCCCGAGGTCCCCTTCCGTGGGCACCGCTCCACCAGGTTGACACTGGAGGCAGGATCAGGCTGTCCCTGGAGTACTCAGGTGGGGGCTTCGGAGAAGGACGTGAAAGACAGCGGTTCCCACAGCAGTGACGCTTGGCTGGCGGGTGCCCCCACACCTAGGGCTGGGGCTCCTGTGAAGCCGGGGTCCCAGAGCGAACACACCCAGCTGCCCCCACCCCCAGACATGGTGCCGGCGGCCACGGAGGGACCGGAGGGAGCGGTTCGTGGCCGAGACGTGACCCCGCTGGGCCGCGCAGATGGTCGGCAGGGGGCCCTTAGCCCGCACGCTGGCCCAGACCTCGGCCGTGGAGAAACGCGGGGCCCAGGTGGCCGGGGCTTGTCTGCACGTCTCGAAGGTGGTTTTATCACCCGGCGTCTACACTGGAGGAGGATGGTGGGATGGGAGGGGGTAGAGTTTTGTTTTTCAATAAAGGCTCTTTTTCTCTTTATTTTTCGTGTGTTAAACAAACCTAGGGCCGGGCAGTGTTGGGCCTGCTCGACATCCGTCAACTCGTTTAATCCTCACCTCAGCCCCCTGAGGAAGTGGCAGCACAAGAGGTTAGGCAGCTCGTGGTGGCTCTTTGGGTCCCCCGAGTCAGGGATCCCAGTGTGATGACTTGATCGATGCAGGAGAGGATCCCAGAGGACCTTCCCGGGGAGGGGAGGAGGCAGGAGAGGGTGTCATCCAAGGGCGCGCACACCCCCCGGCGCTCCATCCTGCGGGGCTCTGGAGAAGGGCGCCCAGCACCCACCTAGCGACAACCCCCACAGTGCCAGCAGCGGGTGTGGGTTCACCAGCTTCCCGCCCGTCACGGCCGAGGGCTGCTTGGGGGGCATCGGCTCCCCAGCGTTCCCCGGCCCGGCCCAGCACGGCGGGAGGCCGGCCCTCCGCGGGGGAGTTGAGGCTGCTCACGGGGTAAACTGCTGTGCTTTCACGAGGTCACACAGCTGGAGGACGGCAGGCCCCCAGCTGAACCCGACAGTGGAGTGTGTCTATCATTTATCCCCTCTGGAGGTGACCCGAGCTTGACATCCCGGGCAGGTGCTGGGGTACCGCAGGCTTCCGTCTGTGGTCACTTTATATCGCAGAGTAACTACCCTGACTTGCAAAGCAGGGGCATGGCTTTTCAACGTTCCACACAATATACTGGGAGAGACGGGGAGCTCACTACCTTACATGCAATCTGATGTTTGTTAGGAAGGCCTCCTTAGTGCTGGACCCAAATCTATCCCTCTAGCCACCCACCCTTGGACTAAAAGTGTGTACGTATTAGAAGGGACCAAGTCACCACCCCCTATTCCTGTGTGGTTTACAAGTGGAGAAGCTTAGCTCAAGAGAGGGAAAGGCCTTTGCCCAAGGCCAAAATGGCAGAGCCTGAACTAGCACCCCGGACCTTTTGCCTCCAGGGCTAGTGCTCTTCATAAAAAATATAATACTTTACAATAAAACTGTTAATTTAGAGCCAAGCAATGCTAAGGGCTGTACATCTATAAGGACATTTATGCCTTCTGACAGGTCTAGGAGGCAGGTTTAATTATTATCCTAATTTGGCAGATGAGGAAACAAGCCCAGAGGGGTTGAGACTGTGCTTAGGGTTACACAGCTAGGAAGTTGTGGAGTCAGGATTTGAACCCAGGTCTGACTGCCGAGCTTGCAGATGTGCATGGGCCTACTTGGAGGTCAGCCCTAATCCACTGTGCCTGGGCAAGATCCCAGATAATCAGATTTAAAAATTAAGCAGCAAAGCGGGAAAATATATTTGGGTGAGTGGTGGAGACACAAAGGTTGGCATGGGAGTCTAGCAGAATATGAAGGTCTGGCACATTTTTCTCTCTTTAGGCTCTTGTGAGAAAGAGGCCCCGGGTGTCCACAGAGGCTCATATTCTAGAAATGGCTGTGTGCAAGCTAGATAGGGAATCAATAAACGGATCTGGAACCTGGCAGAGAAAATGCCACCATTCACACATGTCCTCCAGTACCCCCAAGACGGCTGCTAGAAGACCCTCGCCAGAAATCCCATCAGAACAAGATTTCCTCTGGAAGCCGGGAAAGAAAAGCCCTGGATATTCTCCACGGACCTTATTGGGCCCTCCCTGGGGGATTGATGGGGGGGGGGGGTAATCAATCAAAACGGCAAACACCTTGGACTCCTTCCCTGTCATTAGCAAAGGGGCGGAATAATTAATGGTTTAAAAAGCAAGTGGGGGAAGTGGATGTGGCTCAACTGAGAGAGCGTCCACCTACCACATGGGAGGTCCAGGGTTCAAACCCAGGGCCTCCTGGCCCGTGTGGAGCTGGCCCACATGTAGTGCTGATGCACACAAGGAGTGCCATGCCATGCAGGGCTGTCCTCCGTATACGGGAGCCCCACATGCAAGGAGTGTGCCCGATAAGGAGCGGCGCTCCACGTGAAAAAAAGCACAGCCTGCTCAGGAGTGGGGCCACCACACAGAGAGCTGACGCAGCAAGATGATGCAAGAAAAAAAGACCCAGATTCCCGGTGCCACCAACAAGAATGCAAGCAGACACAGAAGAACACACAGCTAATGAGGGGGGAAAGGGAAATAAATTTTAAAATCTCAAAAAAAAAAAGCAACCAGCTTTTTGCTGGACAACCAGCAAGACTGCAGCAGATTAAGGAGCTTCTAGAGTTAGGTCCTACTACAGGGCAGTTAGTAGTCACCCAGAGCTCTCTAAAGCACCTGTCAGGAGGCTCCAGGAGACCGGAAGAGCATCCTGCAATAACCTTGACAGAATGAAAGGAGGAGACTGCCCATGTGCAGAGAAGGCTCCTAAGTAGAACGCTCATGCCACGGAGGCCGGTGCCCATCCTCCACTGGAGGCACAAGCTGCCTCGGGAGCTGTTCTGCAGATGGAATTGAAAGCTCTACCTCCCCAAAAACAGGAGGAAGAGGCAATTGGGCACCAACTTCAACTACTGATTAGTAACTTTGGCAGGCTAAAGTATAATCCTAAAGACAGCTAGAGTTTGAAACTGTCCAAGTCAGAAAGAGGCTGGTAGCTGCCATTTTAGCTATGACCCTGGCACAAGAGGAAGGGGGGCGGACTGAAAATCCCAGTGCTGGTGGGGAACAGCTTCTTTCCATCGAGATCAGATAGCAGCTCCAGCCTAGACCCCAGCCCCACCTCCAGCAGGAAGGAAGCCGGGGGGCCTGTGCCAGCCTCTCAGGAAAACACAGGCCACACCATGGAGGCCAGTGATCACCCTGCTTTGGCAGTACAAGTCACCCCAGGAGCTATTTTGTGGCTGGAATTGGAAGCGCCATTTCCCCAAAACAGGGGGGAAGAGACGATTGGGCACCGATTTCAGCTACTGATTAGTACATTTGGCAGGCTAAAGTATAACGCTAAAACAGCTAAAGTTTGAAACTGCCCAAGTCAGAAAGAGGCCAGTAGCTGCCATCTTAACTCCACACCTGGCATAAGTGAAAGTAACAGTGACCACAGAGACCGGTTTTTCACCCAGATCGGTCTGCAGCCCTAGCCTAGGCTCCAGCCCCACCTCTAGCTGTGAGGAAGCTGGAGGGCCCTGCACCAGCTTCTCTGGGTAACTGCAGGTACATTCGGCTGGCACGGACTGAATAGTCAGAAGTCTGCTGGGGCAATTGTGATCACTTTGTACCCACACTGCATAGATTGCTGCCCACACCTGCAGCACCATCCCAGCTCCAGGCAGGGGAGAAAGGGGCGTGACGCTTCATCAGTCTCTTTGGGCAACTACAGTCTGGGTCTGCACAATTTGGATTATTCCACCCAGCTGTGACTCTGCCCTCTCCTGGCAAAGGAGAAAGTTGGGAGAAGCTTCATTGTCCCTGGGGCAATAAGGGCAGCTTGAGCCTCCACAGCTTACAGCACCAACTACATCTTTAGCTTCTACTACACAACCAGCAAGGAGAAAGGGCAGGAAGCCCTAAACTAAAGAGAAAAACTGTACCCAGAATACTCTAGTAAGCCAAGACATCAACAAAAAATTACAATCCATACCAAGAAACAGGAAGATATGGCCCAGTTAAAGGAACAAGATAAGCCTCCAGATAACATAAAGGAATTGAGACACCTAATCATAGATGTTCCAACAAATCTCAATTCAATGAGATGGCTAAAGAGATTTAAGGATATTAAGAAGACATTGGATTAACACAGAGAAGAATTTGAAAGCATACATAGAAAAATAGCAGAACTTATGGGAATGAAAGGCTCAATAAATGAAAATAAAAACACATTAGAATCATACAATAGAAGAGTAGAGGAGGCAGAAGAAAGGATTTGTGAGCTTGAAGAAATGGCCTCTGAAAGTGAACATACAAAAGAGCAGATGAAAATAAGAATGAAAAAAAAATTGAACAAGTTTTTAGGGAACTAAACGATAGCAAGAGACATGAAAACACACATGTCATGAGTGTCCCAGAAGGAGAAGAGAAGGGAAAAGGAGCAGAAGGAATATTTGAAGAAATAATGGTAGAACATTTATATGGTAAAAATAAATTGGGGTATCAAAAAATGAAAAAATGAAAAAGCTTTGTTTTTGATGTTTTGCCTTTCATCACTGCCGTAAGTGTTGCTCTGTATATACAATGGCAAGGGAATTTCTTCATTTCTTCCTCAGTGTCTACATCCTTTCTTTTTCTTTTCTAATTATTAAGTTTGTCTTTCACAAAGGTTTTAGATCACAGTAATTCACATATACAATATACGGTACTGCCACATATCCAACATCAAACCATTTGTCACTTCCCCAACAACAGGGAACTAAATGACAGCCAGAGATCTGCAAACATACCTGTCATGGGTGTCCCAGAAGGAGAAGAGAAGGGAAAAGGGGCAGAAGGAATATTTAAAGAAATAATGTTAGAAAATTTCCCAACCCTATTGAAGGACATAGATATCTACGTCCAAGAAGCACAATGTACTCCCATCCAAACATATCCAAATAGACCAACTCCGAGACACACATTCATCAGAATTTCAAATGCCAAAAACAAAGAGAGAATTCTGAGAGCAGCAAGAGAAAAGCAATGCATAGAATAAAAGGGATACCCAAAAAGATTAAGTGCTGATTTCTCACCAGAAACCATGGAGGCAAGAAGACAATGGTATGATAGGTTTAAGATACTGCAAGAGAAAAACTTCCAGCCAGGAATCTTCTATCCAGCAAGATTGCTTTTCAAAAATGAGGGTGAGTTTAGAATATTCACTGATAAATAGAAACTGAGAGAGTTTGTAACCAAGGGACTGGATTTTCAGGAAAACTAAAGGGTGTACTACAGCCTATAAAGAAAAGGCAGGAGGGAGAAGCCTGGAAGAGAGTCCAGAAATGATGATTATATCAATAAAAGTAACTAAAAGAGCATTGAAAATAAAATATGGCAGATAAAATCCAAATATTCAGGAATAAACTTAACCAACAATGTAAAATAATTGTATTCAGAAATCTACAAGTTAATGTTAAAAGAAAGTTTTAAATCTGAATAATTGGAAGAACATTCCATGCCCATGGATTAGAAGACTAAATATCATTAAGGTGTGAATTCTACTAAAATTGATACACAGATTCAATGCAATCTCAATAAAAATTCCACCAGCATTTTAAAAATAATTGGAAAACATGATTATCAAATTTATTTGGAAGGGTAAAGGGTCCTGAATAGCCAGAAAAATCTTTAAAAGGAAAAGTAAAGTTGGGGGACTCTCATTTCTGGACTTTAAATCATATTACCTAGATACAGTGTTAAAAAAACAGCATGGTACTGGCATAAAGACAGACACAGACCAATTGAACCAAAGTGATGTTTCAGAAACATATCCTCGCATGTATGGTCAAGTGATTTTGACTAGCCTGTCAAATCCACCCAGCTTGGGCCAAGTAGTCTATTCAACAAATGATGCCAAGAGAACAGGATATTCATTGACAAAAGAAGGAAAGAGGACCCCTATCTTACACTTTATCCAAAAATTAACTCAAAATGAATCAAAAACCTAAA
Source organism: Dasypus novemcinctus (assembly GCF_030445035.2). NCBI lineage: Eukaryota > Metazoa > Chordata > Mammalia > Cingulata > Dasypodidae > Dasypus > Dasypus novemcinctus. The sequence continues at coordinate 31,212,780 of NC_080695.1, read as the reverse complement.
TCTAAAAGGAAGAACCATAAAACTTCTAGAAGAAAATGTAGGAAAATACCTTCAAGACCAGGTGGTGGATTCTTAAAGGTGATAAGAGGAGAACTGAGATGGACTACTGATGTTTAATATATGTAGAAGTTTTAATTAGCTTTACTACTGTAAAAGTGTGGAAATGTATAGAGTGGATGGTAACACATTATAGTGAGTAACAGCTGGTTTATAAACGGGGATGTGGCTGAAAACAGTCGTCTAGGGATGTAAATACCAATTGAAAGAAAGCTAGAGAATAATCTAGCAACTGAATAACATATTAAGCCCAGAGGTGGATGAAAATTTTGGTTAATGGTACAGATACAAGTGTGTCCTTTGTGAGCTAGAGCAGATGTACATCACTATTGCAGGGTGGTGGGAATGTGGGGAAGCATGGGAAAAATACAACTGGAGTGACCTATGGACTGTGGTTAGTAGTAATAATGTAATATTCTTGCATCTATGCAAAAGGTGTTGATAATCAGGAGTAAGGAAAATGTGTGCCAAATGTACACTATGAACCTGGTAATAATCAGATGATACTATCTCATAATCTGTAACAAATGTCCTACTACAGTGTGGTATGTTGACAGAGGGGTGCTGAGACCAGCTCAGCGATAGGTTTGCACAAAGGGAAGGCGACACAGAACAGAAGTAATAAAAGGACAGAAAGAAAGATACAAGAGAGAAAATAAAGATGGGACCAGGGGGCTCAACAGCTTCTGGAACTGAAAGCCTCGACCCTATTTCCACATCGTATTTATTAGAAATTACAAAGCAGCAGTTATCTATGTTTACTTTCAAGACTGCTTGTTATTAAAGCTGTAGCACCAGCAATGCTAGGGAGCAGGCAATAACAAAGTTCAAACGTCTCCACATGCAAATAATTTTCATGCTGACCAGACAGCGTTCCATCTAGAAAAGGCAGGTGTTCCTAGGCTCACTCTTGTTATCTGCATATGGAAACGTTTCAACTTCAAGCCAGGTTCCCACGTTCAAATTCAAGCTATTTTCTCACAGAGGGGTGTTATATGGGAATTCTGCATGTTTTGTTTTGTAATTTTACTATTTCTGTCATAAAATATATTTAAAAAATAATAGTAGGGTGGGTTGGGGGAAAAATACACCAAATGTAAGTTAAGGACTATAATTAGTAGATTTTTTTTTAAAGATTTATTTTTTATTTATTTCTCTCCCCTTCCCCCCACCGCCCCCCCCCCAAATTGTCTGCTTTCTGTGTCCATTCACTGTGTGTTCTTCTGTGTCCACTTGTATTCTTGTCAGCGGCACCAGGAATCGGTGTCTTTTTGTTGTGTCATCTTGCTGTGTCAGCTCTCCCTGTGTGCGGTGCCATTCCTGGGCAGGCTGCACTGTTTTCGCACTGGGCGGCTCTCCTTACGGGGCACACCCCTTGCACGTGGGGCTCCCCTATGCGGGAGATAACCCTGCGTGGCACAGCACTCCTTGCGCATCAGAACTGCATGTGGGCCAGCTTCATCACATGGGTCAAGGGGCCCTGGGTTTGAACCTTGGGCCTCCCGTGTGGTAGGAGAATGCTCTATTCATTGAGCCAAATCTGCTTCCCTAGTAGTTAGATTTTGACAACATTCTTTCATAATTTGTAACAAACGTCTCATGACAATGCAAGGTGTTGGTAGAAGGTTGATGTATGGGACCCTTGTATGATGTTATGCATGTTTGCTTTGTATATTCCCAACTTTTACTATACACTTATTGCTTATGTATGTTCATAATAATAATAACAGGGAGGGTTGGGGGAAAATACTTTGGTTAGTAGTACTATTTTGCAGATGCTTTTTAATCATTAGTTAAAAATGTTTAACAAAAATGCGAGTTATTGGTGGTAGGGTGAGGTATGAGAGCCCTGTATGATGTTATATATGCTTGTTTTGTAAGTTCACAACTATTACTATACACTTTTATATATGTTCATGTATGAGTGATATGCTTCAATAAATTAAAATTTTTGAAAAAGCAAGTGGGAAGCCAAATGAGTCTTCTTCTTGTCTTCGCCCCAGTTCCTGCTTCCTGTGCCCTGCTCTTGTATTCCTCCCTGCCATGACAGCCACACAAGTAAAACCTGGGCATTTATAACCTATATGGGGAATTGTAGTCTGTAAATCGGCCCACTTTATCACTCTTCAGCCCCTTCCTCTTTACCTGGGACCCATGATCTGTTATTTTCTCCCATTTCTCTTCCCTCCCTACATTAATAAATTACTAGCCTAATCAGTAATTTAGGCTTGCTCTTTAAATTCATTTCTTGTAGCTTAGGCAAGAACCTAGAAAAAACCAGTTATAGTTGGGAGACATAGATGCCTCCTACCTCCTGCCCGGATCTAAACTCACTCTCCCAGGTTTGGGGATGCTGTTGAGAGACAGGCCACTCTTCCTGCTTAACTCAGGGAAAGAGGAAACAACAAGAAAGCCACACAGCCCTACCAGTATTTGCTGAGCCCCTACTATGAGCCGGCCACTGGGCTGGGAACACTGGTGATGAGACAAGTAAGGTCCCTGCCCTCCCGGATCTTAGAGTCTAGTGGAGGAGAAGGGCATTGAATAGGGAAAAGGAAAAGGTGCAAATGGTAAGGGGTGCTCAGAAGAAAGCAAAAAGGGGTCTTTGAGACCTGGGGAGCTGACGAGGTGCTCAGGAAGGTCTTTAAATAGGTGACATTTGAGCTGAGCCCTCAAAAAATGGAAGACGCCAGGATGAACTGAGGAATGAGTATTCTGGGCAGGAGGGAAGCACGTGAAAAGGTCCTGAGGCACAAGGAGTTTGGCATGGTCAGTGTACAGACGCTCACCTTCAGTGTAGGGAGCAGGAGACGGCAGTAGGGGGTGTGCAATGGGGGCCAGAGTAAGGAATTTTGGCCTAAATGAACATTAGCCCCACTCTCTGAGAAACATGGTCCAATAGAAGTCAGTTTATTTTCAGTTTTCCCAATCCCAAAATGTACCCGTCCATAAGGAGGAGCTAGTGAGAGGAAGTGTGTGGGGGGAGGGTGTTGCTCCAATAGGCTTCCCCTCCACCCTGCAGAGGTGCAGGACTAAGGTTCCACCCAACAGCAGTGACCGGGATCGTTAAAGTCCTTACTGCTGATACTTTTGCTCAGGAACAAAATGACTCCCACCAGGAACGAGTTGATTCGCACCGGGAATGGCTGACTGCAGGACCTTTCTTAAGAAGGATCACCAGAACTGCCTTGATAAAGGACTGTTTATCCCCCTAAAAGCTGGTCCTCGGCTGCCCGTGCACCAGGTCTCCTGATTAGGCAGGGAATGGTCTTCGGGGGTTGAGCCCCCCAGCTCCTCTGGTTCCTCTCCATCCTCCCCATGCCTCAGTTTTCTCAATTGTAAAATAGCAAGGATGATCATAAAATCTGCACCGTGGTCTCGCCCTTATCGTCCTCCTCCTCATCTCTCGGCTTTCCTCCTGGCCGCAGCTTGGGTGGCGAGAGTAAAAAGGCACAAGCAGCCCTGACCGCTGCTCTGGGCTTCCTCGAAATCTCTCTGGCCTGCTCTCCTGTGGCCTCCTGCGGCCTTCACCTACTCCTGACATGTTCTCCAACGTGCGTCCTCCCTCCCTTCCCCATCCTCGCTGGCTTAGGCCTACCAGGTCCTCAAGACTTCTCAGCACCAGGCCCAGTGATTCGCACCTCATTCAAGAATTTACTGAGCAACGACTCGGGGAGAGGCCAATTGGCAAAGCCAAGAAATATCAGATTATGAGCATGGCTCAACATTTTATTTTAGATTTGCAGGAAGGAAATCAGTAAAGAAGATAAAGAGCATTTGTTGGTTCAAAGAATAATCTTAGGAAGGGGTTTTAGAGTGACACACATGAACAGTGCTGTTCAATGGAACTTTTTGCTATGCCGGAAATGTTTTGTGCTGTCCAACACAGCTGCCACAAGCCACATGGGGCTATGTAAGCACTTGAAATGTGGCTGCTGTGACTGAGGGACTGATTTTTAAATTTTATTTAATTTCAATTACTTACCCTTTAAGTTTGAATAGCCCCACGTGGCTAGTGACAACGGTGCCAGACAATGCAGGGCTAGAAGAAAACAGAATTTTATTCTAGCATACCTATAGCAATTGGACGGAGGGGAGGGAAAGAGCCGGAAAGACGGAAGAGAGGTGAAAAGGAACACTCTGCCCCAGAAGCTGACCCCAAGAGCCACGAGGGGCGGGAGGGTCTGGAAGACCGGATGGGCCCAGTTCAAGTGTTGTCCCAGACCCGGCTGGAAGGAAGTGGTGAGTGTGGTTGGAGAGAGATGCTGGCAGCAGGGAGTTTCCCAGCGACCTTTGCAGATCTGGACCAGCTGTGAGAAGGGCAAGAAAGGTCACCCTGGGGGAGCAGCCCAAGCAAGGTCTAGATGTGGCCCAGACCCTCCTTGGGCAGGTCTCCAGAGGCATTGATTTCCCGGCCCCATCCCCATACCACATGCCCCTGGGCCCTGCTTTTATAAAGAATTTTTCCGGCAAAGGGGTGGGGAGCAGTGAGTGTTACTGCTTTAAATTAAACAAAAAAACAAAAAAAAAACAAACCCCAAAAAGCTGCTTATTGCTTTTTTCTGCATGTGCCAACCTTCCCCAATTCAGAGAAAGCCTGAAAGAGGAAAGTGGAAACCACCGGAAATCCCATCCCCCGCCCGGGCGCCTGGTATCAAGTGGGCGGTCACAAAATGCATGTTTGTTTTTGAAGGATTAGCATCTCCCTCCCAATCTTACTGAAGGTCCTTTTTGACATCATTTTCCCACGAAAACTAGTCAGTTTTAAAAAACAGCACAAGTTCCCAGGTCCCCGCTGCAAAGCCTCCCTTGAGCCTCGTGGAGCTGAGATTTGAACCCGGGTCCAGGCTGCCTCCGGAACGTTCTTGCATACCCTTCGCCCAGATGCTTGCCTCTTTCACACCCGAGAACACGGAGACTCCGGGAAGCAAAGGCCCTGGACTCAGCCTGCCTTTGCCAGTTAGGAACTGGGGGACCGTGGCCAAGTCCCTGGACCGCTCTGGGACTCAGTTTCCTCCCCTGTCAAAGACAGAGAAGGGCTTCCCGCGGTGGGGGGGTGAGGAGCAGGCCCCGGGAGGGGTGGCAGTAGCGGGGCGGTGCCGAGTCTTCCACAAGGTCCCGCGCATGTGCACCAAGTTCACCGACAAGCCAGCGGCACCAGGCCTGCGGACGGGGAGGGATGCCAGGGGGGCTGGCGGGGAGGAAGCCGGATGGGGGGTGGGTGGGCTCCTCGGTCCCTGCTGCCCCCTGGCGGCCCACGCCGGCTCCAGAGCCTGCCTTGCTTCCTGCAGCTCCAGCTTCTGGCCCAAGCCCAGAAAGCTTGGCCTGGGAGACCCCCACCCACCCTGCATTTCCCCTCACTCCCTCCAGCATCGGCCAAGGGCCTGGAGTACGTTAGGGACTTTGGGTGCTCCAAGGGCCAGCCACGGAACCGCTCTGCGTTTGACAACTCACCTGCAAAAGGAGAATAACAATATGCCTCCTTCATGCAGCTGATGTGACAATTAAATATGCTAATGCTTGTGAGGCACTTAGAACAGTGCCTGAGTGTAGTTAGTGCTACAGCTATCAAGCATTTGCTGATATTCTTCTTCTTTTACTGAATGGCAGGTGAGGGTATAAACCATAATTACTTTACCACAAAAAGGACAGGATGGAATAACAAATATCCAAGACAAAAGTGCCCCGATGCCGGGATTGCTTTGGCGTGTGTTTGAATCTGTCCATGTCATCTTCTAGATGTGCATATTCATAGGCAGTGCTTCATATTTGCATTTTCTCACTTACTACGTTTGTGTATCTCTTTCCCATGCCCCCATTTTGCTAACCTTTTTTCCCTGTTTTCCCTTACATTCTTCCATACTCCACCTTACAGAACCTTCTCTCCTCCCCATAGAACCAAGTTGCTAAGTTTCCAAAGTGTCTTTCCAAAGAAGGACGTGACAAAGAGAAGACAGATGCCAGGAGAAAGATGCTGAACTTCGGGTCCCAGCTCTGCTATGATCCTAACTCCAACCACATAAGCTCTGACCCAGCCACAGACTGATTGCTCACCCAGGCGCAATCTGACCTCCGATCCTGGCCATAGCTGGACTCCCGTCCCTGGCCGCAGCATGACCTGTGACTTCAGCCATCGACTGATGCTGGACCCTGGGCTCCAGACCTGTTCTCCATCCTGGATTCAGACTGAGCCCAGCTGCATGCTGACCCCTGACCCCGGCCACAGACTAATCTTTGACCCCAGTCATAGACTAACCTCTGACACTAGCCACCCTAACCCCCCACTCCGATACCCTAACTCCCCATCCCAAAACAGGTCATCCCATCCCCAATCTCCCACCCCTCAGGAACCAGAGCTTCCTGATTCTAACTGGTAAATTCAGCTTGAATTGGACAACACAGCTGGTGTGCCTGCCTTCCTCTCTGCCCCAAAACTGCAGAGCAAGCTGGCAATTCTTCTTCCTGATCAAAAAAAGCTGCATGAGAAGAAGACCTACTTTGGATGTGGATGTTTTGGTGCTTTGCAGCCATTTTGCAGTCATGAGGGGACAAGCTTGGAGATGGAAGATAGTTCCCTGAACATGGCAGAGTGAAAGAAGAAAAGAGCATGCGTTCTTCATGATATCACTAAATGACCAAATCAACCTCTGAATGCTTAAAAAAATCACAAATGTGCTTTTGCTTAAGCAATGGTGGAATTTCTCCCTTTTACAGTCAAAACGCACCTTGAAGTCTAGAATAGTAAACCTTAAAGTCTAGAATAATAGTCTGCCCAAAGACAGCACATCCTAATCCCTGGAAACTGAAAATAGGTTATGTTGCACGGCAAGGGGAATAAAGTTACTAATCAGCTAACCTTGAGCTGGGGAGGCTCCTTAGACATGAAAGAGGGCGGCGGGAGGATTAGCGCCTCAGAGGCCATCTTCAGGCCATCACAGCATTTCCAGCTGTGCTGCTGGCTTTGAAGATGGAGGAAAGAGCTACGCACCAAGGATCTGCAGGCCACCTCTAAAAGCTGGGAAGGGCAGAGAGACGGATTCTCCCCCTAAGCCTCCAGAAAGGATCGTGACCTTGACTGGAGCCCCGTGAGACCTGCTGCAGCCTCCTGACCTCCAGCCCTGGGAGGTGATACATGTGTGCTGCTCTAAACCACTGAGGTAGTGGTCATCTGCTCAGCTGCAAGAGGAAGCAAGAACGTCCGACTCCCGGTTCTGAGTTCACCCCCGGCCTTCTTTCCCTCCAGTCCCTCTCCTCAACCCCAGCCTCTCCCTCATTGTTGGCACGCACTCCCCACTTCCAGAGGATACTGCTGGATTCCTGCCTCCCTGGGAGGCTATCCTTTCTGGCGAAAATGGATGGGGGCAGGGCTGGCCCAGCCCCACACTTGGAGTTGAATGCTTGGAGGCCCCACCTCGACATCTCTAAAAGCTGCATCTCTGCATTTGTGTTTTGTGAGTGGAGTCTAGAGTGACCCACACCCCAGGGTTAAGCAATGTGGACCTCAGAGCCTTCGCTTCCACCTGCCACCTGCCCCACTCCCCCCACCGACCTGGAACAGTCCAGGCCCTCACCTCTTTATCCCTTGCCCTCCAGACCCCACTCAGCCTCCCCCATCCCACCCGAACCCAGCAGCCACCGCTGCCTTCCGCCCCAATGGGGGCCCGGTAGCAGCTGCGGGGAGAGCAGAGCCAGTGCTCACCTTGTGGCATCTGGGGTGGAGTGTGGCAGCCAGAGGCCCCAACTCAGCAGAAGCAAGCCTCATTTCCACCCTGATCCCATAGCAAGTGTCACCATCTTTAAATTCTTCCTAATTTTTTTTTTAAACACAAAGCCCTGCATTTTCATTTTGCTCGGAGTCCTGATGGCAGCTCACTCCTCTCCAACAGTGAGCTCACAGCTCCCTCTGGACGGTGAGACTCCATTGTGTCCGGGTGCTCCTCGCGTTTCCCCCTCATCCAACCTGCTTCTCCCTCCTCTCTCTTCTCCCTCCCTCCCTGGCCATAGCTCTCCAGGGCTGTCTCCTCTCTCAGCCTCCACTTCCTCCAACAGGCACGCCAGCTCCTCAAGGCTTTCTGAGCAGAATCAGCCCCCATCACTGATGTGACGCTACCTTCACTGAGGCCAGATCGCCAAATCAAGGTCTCAGTTTCTATCGGAATCTTTTGCCGCACTAGACTCTCCCTTGTTTTGAAACTTGGAGCCTCTGGCATCCCCTCCTCCTGGCCTGCTGGGTCCTGCTCTCCTTTGCCCCTCCCTTAAACTTTGGGCGTCCTCGGGCTTATCCCTCTTCTCTCTGTCCCTCTAAACTCACGGACACACATGCATGCAAACACACACCACACACAAATGCACACGTGCCCTCACACAGGCATGCACATCATGGCACTCTCATCCACTCACACATGAATGCACATGTGCACACATGCACAAATACTGACATGCAAATGCACATGTGCACACATGCACAAATGCTCGTACACACACAAATGCACATGTGCACACACTTGTGCCTGCACTCCATGTCAATCCCATCTGTTTCCATGATATCAACTATAACCTAGACTGGGGTTTCACAGGGTGGGGACAGTGTGGCACACAGTTTATTGAGTGTGCTCAGTAAACACTTGTTAAATGAATGAATGAATGAATGAATGAATGAATGATGGTTCCTCAGTACACGTCCCTAGCCCAGATCTCTTGCCTGAACCTCAGACCCATACACCTAACTGCTCTTGGGCACACTAAATCTCCACATCTCCTTCTCACACGTTGCACAGATCCCTTCCAGGATGTATCACTATCCAATGTGACATGTATTAATAACATCTTGCCTTATTAACTCCTTTGTTTCTTCCCAGGTTTCCCGTGGCTCCCCCACTAGGAGATAGGCTCCCTCGGGGCAGGGACTCTTACTCGGGTGGTTATACCGAGGTTATATCTGTATCCCCAGGGCCTCCAACATGTCTGATACACAGTAGGCACTCAATAAATTCTTCTTGAGCAAACGAAGGGATCTCCACGTAGATGTGCCCATATTGCAGACTTGGTGTATCCCAAACTGAGCTCGTCACCATCCTCTCCCAACCTCCTCATCTGGCTTCCTGGCCACGACGGCTAACGCTGGAGAGAGGGCTGTGCCACAGATGGCGCCACCTCCTTCCTCCACGTCCCAGTTCAGGCTTGGTGAGTCTGTCCCTAGGGTCCCTTCGCTCCAGCGCCCCTGCTCTGCCTGGTCAGCCTCCTCACTCGGACCACCTGGAATGACACAGTATAGCATGTTTCTTCTCAAACACTCTCCCCGCCATGACCAGAGCCATCTTTCCAACATGTGGCCCTGACCAGTCTTTTCCTGGATCCCATTAGCCAAAAGTGTGGGACCCATACCCCAGGGTTAAGCGAAGTGTGGGAAACACACTCCAGATGAAGCCCAGTGGGGGAACCATACTTCCTGGCCCTTCAGACCATTTTAGGCAACACATGGGCTTGGCGTAAAGGGGCATCAGAACACACACACCCAGAAAGCGCTTCCTTTTTCAATTCTCTTTCTCTTCCTCTGATTAACCTTCCATGGGTTACAGCATTCGGCTAGAATTTAATAACTCAGTTTTGGTTTCACTGTTTATGATTTTATAGTTCCCTTCTATTTATGGTAAAGGAAGCTGGTTTTCCATCTGTGATGGTGACAGCATTTCTTCTTAAATTTATTTAAATAAAACAAGTGAGTCCGTAGGAAGAAAAAGTTTAGGTAAATAATGATGGAGAAAAAACCCAGCAAATATGGCAAAAATAGCTTGTGACGGTGGTACATGGGTCTACCAGTCAGAGGAGTTTGGGAAACATGGGTCCACTGGTCAGAGCCCAAACTCCCATGAGCCAGCACCCACGCCCTTTGCAACCCATCCAGGCTCCCTCACCAGCCTCGTTTCTTATCTCCTCGGCCCATACCTGAGTGCTGGACGCCAGGACCTAGCTGCCATTTCCAGACCACACTAGACCCTCTCAACCCTCCAAGCCGGGTGGGGGGCACTTCCCTCTACCGCGCCCCTCCCCCCTCCTCCATCAGGAACGCCTGTCCTCTTCCCCGCAGGCTCTGGTTTTGCCTGCCCATCAACCATTCCTCCTCCTGATAACAGAAACTCCTCTTCCCTGGGAGGCACTCTTTCCCTACAAGACATTCTTGTCCTTTCTTTGGAACTGATCCCACTGTTTCTGAATAGTGCACATGACTCAGGCGGGACCAATCAGAGCATTCCTTCCCCAAGCCATACGGTGATTGGTTTAGGGAGAGGCATGTGATTAAAACTGCCCAATGAGAGCCTTGCTAGTGATGACTGGCACCGTTAAAAAAGAGATACTTTCCTTTGTAGTTCCTAAACTGGTCGGTTATAATCTTGGAATTTTGAGACCTTTATGTTTGAGTTAATTTTTTGCCATTACGAGGCTCAGGCTGCCTGGAAATGAGGCCAACATGGAGAGCAGCAGAACACAGAAGCGGAGCCTTCCAACTTGAAGGAAGTATTTGAGTATGGAGTACATTGAGCCAGCTGTACCTGAAACTGTGCATCCCTGAAAAATTTGTTTTTCAATGAACCCATAAACCCATTTTAAGAAAAGCCAGTTCCACTGCTTGCAACCACAGGGCTCCTGTTTGAAACATCATCTTTTTTTTTCTCGATAAAATTCATATAAAAATCACCATTTAACCATTTTAAAGTATACAATGAAGTGGGTTTTAGTATATTCACAATGTTGTGCAACCATCACCACTTTCTAATTTCCAACACCCCCAAATGAAATCTGAACCCATTAGCATTCACTCCCATTTCCCCCGTGCCCCAAACTCTGGCCACCACTAACGAAACATTGTCTTTTAAGGCTCAATTCTAGTAGGCGTTTCCCTGTGAACACTTCCCTAAACATAGAGCCAAATTAAATTCTGTCCTTGGTGCACATCCCTCCATCATCACTTATCGTAAATGTCTATTTTTCTTTATAAAAATGAAATATTTCAAATAAAGAAAATCACTCCTCGTGAGTCTCTCCTTCTAGAGAGGGCAAGGGCTGTCGTGTGTTCCTTCTAATGTCCCCTCACCCCTGGTCCAGACAAGGTGTTCAGTGAAAATAAAAGAAAACGAAAAGAGAACAAAGGCTACCTGCAATACCCAGCCCAGGGCCGAGCCGGGACGTGAAAATGCTGGCAAGTGTTTGTCGCCTGGCTCATCGATGTCCTTGGTGAACGCTTGTACCCTGAACAGCACTCTTCCCTTGTTTGTGCAGGAGGGGGAGTGCACTGGGGAGAGCGGGTGGGTGGGGACCACTTGAGCTGAACCCATCATTTCCCACACACTGACATTTAATTAAACCAAGAGCTAAACTTACATTTGGTTGCGGTGTCTGGGTACCCCCCTAAAATTTCCCCAAGCCGCACCCACTTCAGATGCTTCGAGGCAGCATAGCAGTGAGGCAGAGCAGACCAGGGATCTGGCCACGTAGACTGACTTCTCAGCTGTCACATCTGTACAATGACATCTCCAGTGTAAATGTAAATGGCCTCGAAGGGACTTTTTGATTTTTTCTCAGCCTGCTTGAAAATGAAGCCAACGCAGAACACAGCAGAAAACAGAGGCCACCGGTGGAATCTTCCAACCTGAAAAAGTCCTTTGTGCGCCTTGATTCATTTGTTAAAGCGTAATCTGACCCTGATAATAATAGTAACTGCCTCGTAGGTTCGTTGTGAAGGTTGGGGGGGGAGGGGGAAGCACACCAGTGCCCGGGTCATTTAAGAAGTCTGCTAAACAGGATGCCTTTGCTAGGTTAACCACGCGGTGCATGAGATGGCTAAGCCAGTGCACATGCTACTTCCTCTTCTGGGGCCACGACTCTTCTCTACTCCTCAAGCGCCGTCGCACTCCGTTAGGTTTCAGCTTGGGGGCCGTCTCCTCCAGGAAGCCCTCTGGCCTCCCATGCCATGGTGAGGTGCCTCTCTTCTGGGCTGTTCATGCCCATGCTTCCCCTATCTGCACAGATTGGTCCAGGTCTGAGACGCCTCTGGGAGCTCAGTGCCTGGGACAGGGTAGGTGAATGCAAGAGCTAGTGAGTGAACAAATCAGAACAAGCATGGAAGGATTTCCAAACGATTGTTCGCCCTCCCCGACCCTTCTCTGCCCTGCGCTGGGCGCCAAGGTTCTGGCTCCTTCCTCCGTGGGAAGAGAAGGTTGTGAATCCATATGTTTCAGAGCCGGCTTGCACCAGTTCCTGGGAACAGATTGTGGGCATCTCAGTACGGCTCTGCATTCTGTGACATCATGTTGGTAGCTTGAAATTGGCCACAGTGGGATCTGTACACCACAGAAAGCAGCAAACACCACGTATCAAGGTTTTTATGGTTTTTTTTAGAGTCAGCTTACCAGCACACCGCCAGCTGTGATTTGGGGGGCCACGGGCATGACGGTTTCAGCCTGAGCAGGGCATGCCCTCCCACCGCCAGGCCCTCTGCGCCGGCAGCCCTCCCCGCCCGGCCTCTCTCCCTCTGCCTGGCTCTCTCCAGCTCCCTTCTGCAGGACAGGTCTGTGGCTGATTCGTCCCCCACGCCTCCGCGGCGCCAGCCCAGGGTATGAGCTGCAGCTGTCAGTAAACGCTTGTTGACTGACTGACAGACAGTTCCTGGTAAACATTTTCGTGAGGGTTTGATCTTTCCCCTGAGTGAATGTGGGGAAACCACAGCAGCCTGAACTTTCAGTAAAGAGGAGGCTCTTTGAGGAAGGGAGCCTGCGGAAGCTCACGCCAGCTGCCTGGAAGCCAAGTCATTGCAGCCCTCCCTCCCTGGCCCTGCAGCCTCTGGAAAGCAGTAGGTGTCTCTGGGTCACGGCTCTCTCAGGTGCAAGGTGGGGGAAGGGGGCCTGGGCTTGGGGGAGGGGCTCTGGGTGGGGCGGGGGGCCCTGGGAGGGCTGGGGATGTGCTGAGGGCCTTGCGTGCACGCGTGGACACTCAGGGATGTCCATATGTCTGCCAATGCATGTAACGCTGGTCACTGCACTAAGGTCCAGTCTTGGGGGGTTGTTTCAGGGCCACGGGGGTGCTGACTTCTACACCTTGCACCACCTCCGCCTCCAGGTGCCCTGTGGCTCCTGCAGAGTGGGCCGTGTACACTCACCTGCATCCAGGCACGTGGGGGGGGTCCAGGTCTCCCATGGCCACCCAAGGCAAACGAGGGGATCACACAGGCTCTGCGGGGCGTGCTTATGCCCCTGCTGAATTCCATGCTCTGGGCGGGTAGGGACTTGGCGTTCTTCACTGCTCCAGCCCCAGCACCTGGTCCATGCCTAGCAGGTAGCAGGTGCTCAAAACGGATTTCTTCATTTGCAAGTGTGCGCATGTGTACACAGACATACCCCTGTGCTTGCACAACAGTGTCTGTGTCCTAGCACTTGCGTGGACGTGGGGGGTTGCGTGCACGCTCGTATCTTCAGGCATGTCAGCAAGGATGTGCATGCGTGTGGGGAATGTGCTCAAAGGGTCTGTGTGATGAGCAGGGGTAGCGCCTGGTGGTCTCCGTGACCACGTCTGATGTGTCTCATGCTACCTGGCAACCCACACCTGCGTGCTTGGGTTCTACACGCACATGGGTGCATGTGAGAGCATGCGATTTCCTGGGCCGATTTGCATATATCTGCATGTGAGAGATGTTCATATGTACCCAAGGGTTATGTAGATGTCTGTGAGAAGGATTACAGTGTTTAATTGACAGCTCAGGCTCTGGAGTCAAACGATACACATTCGAAACCCAATTTCATTCCTTTCTATCTGTGTGCCCTTGGGCAAGTTAAACTCTCTGTACCTCAGTTTCTTTGTCTGTGAGACGGGGATAATAATGGCACCTGCTTCAGAAAGTTGTTTTGGGGGAATAAATAAGATTCTAGTATGCAGTACACAGTAAGTGCTCGATACACACTGCCGGCTGCTGTTTTCATTTGTGTGTTGCACAAGCATATATATGCAGGTGTCTGCCTGCCAGTGTATCTCCCCACCCTACCCCTAGAGAGATTAGCTTGTGGGTTAGAGGAAATAATCAGGCACCTGGGGCTAAGATGATGGGAGGTGGGGTGGAGATGGGGGAATGGTCTGCGTGAAACTTTCTCTGAGAATCCCATCCCCTCCTCTTCAGTCTTCCTTCCTCCCCACTCATCGAAGAAAAGTTTGTCTTCACTTGGTCACCTGCCTCCCTCCTCCCAAGCTGAAGGGTCCGTCTGTGCCACGCCAGCTCACCGGGAGCTGGGGAGGCATAGATGAGAGGGGGACGAGGAGCTTGCGCTAAGGTAAAAGGTGGCCCCAAGATGTGCCCACCATGAGTCCATTTAGGGGTGATTCTGGGTGTCCCCAGCTGAGTGTCCCCTCTGGGCCTTGTTCTTCCACAAATGCCCGTAAAACTGACAGAGCCAGGTGCCTTTCAGGGGGCTACAAAGGGTTATAATTCTCAGGAAGGAAATCTTCCTTCGGGTGTCAGAGGAGAATGGTGCCCATCAGGGTGGCTAAAGAGGTGAAGAGCCTCCCATCACTCCTGCCCCGGGCCCTGGGAAGGGCGGGAGAACAGGAAGTGACTTCTGAGGTGGTTTCATGCCGATTTTTTCATTCCTCCCCTGATTCATTCAGATTACATTTCTTGAGTCTCACTGCTGTTCTAGGCCCTGGGGAATACAAGACCAGTCCCTGCCCTCCTGGAATTTGAGGTCATCTATATAGACAACAGCAATGCAGTGTGGTCTGTGACATGATGGGGGGTACACGGGGGCCCAGAAGAGCGATGGCTTGCCCAGTTTTGGGAGATCGGGGAAAGCGTCCTGCAGGAGGTGAAGTCTGCAGAAGATGACAGGGGGAAGCTTGTGCCAGCGGAGGGAGCAGCACATGCCAAGGCCGGGAGGAAACACTTCCACCTGGCGGGTTCACATCCTGCAAGGCAGGTGCAGAGGAGGACGGCGCTGGAGGGAAGAGCAGAGCCCCATGAAGTAGGGGACGAGCTATGCAGATGCCTGGGGGAGGGGGACCTGGGCAGAGGGAACCGCCTGTGCAGAAACCCTGAGAAGGGCAGGGTGTGTGTGGGGAACAGCAAGAAAGCCAGTGTGGGGGGCAGTGAGAGCAGGAGGGAGAGAAGGGGCTGAATTCAGAGAGGGGACAGCCCAGCTCAGGGAGGACCTCTCCGGCCACCGTGAGGACTTAGGGTGCTCTGCAAAGGATGGCAAGGCTTTGGAGGGTTGACATCATGAAGTGTCGTGATCCGATTTTTGTTTAAAGTGATCCCTCCAGCTGCTGTATGGAGAGTGGCATTTGGGGGCGAGGGGTGCAGGGGAGGCATGAAAGTAGAAGCAAGAAAGCCAAGGCATCGGCTATAATTGCCCAGTGGCCCCGAGCAGCGAGGTGGGCCATGGAGGTGGATTGGGGTGTGCTTTGAAGGTAGAAGGGATGGGACTTCCTGACGGGTGGGACTAGAGCCATGAGAGGAAGCCAAGAGTCAAGAATGAGCACCCCGGGTTCCCGGCCCCTCATGCAGTCCCCTGCTTTGTCCTGTCACCAAGTAGCACATTCCCTGCTGCTACTGTTTGCTGAGTCCCCGCTCTTCAGGCACCGGCAGGCCACAGCATCCTCTAATTATCCTGGGGGTTGGTCTTCCCACTCCTGTTTGTCAGCTGGGGGTGTCAAGGCCCCAAGAGAGGAAAAGCCTTGCCCAGGGCCACCCAGCCCAAAGGGGTGAGGCTCAGGCTGCAGATGTCATCCAGCAGACTCTGGGTCCACTGCTCTTAATCCAGTGCTCCTCCCACTCAAATACTCTAAATTAGTGGTTCTGCCCCCAAGGGACATTTGGTCATATCTCATGCCAGTTTGGGTGGCACTACTGGAAGGGGGGAGGGTGCCACTGGCATGTATAGGTAGACCGATCCCTGACCAGGGATGCTGCTAAAATCCTAGAACGCACAGGGCAGCCCCCCAACAAAGACTTAATCAGCCCCCAACGCCAATTGTGCCAAGGCTGAGAAACGCTGATCTAAATTCTAGTGGAGGACTGGGGAAACCACAGCTCCACCACCTGCACCCAAACTTCTGGGAGACCGCCTGAGGGATTTGGTCATGTCTCCCCAAAAGGAGCCTGTGCCGGGTGGCAGTGGGCAGCCAGCAGCTCTGGTGACAGCGTTTCTCCTGAGACAGCAGCTGGTTCTTGGAAAACTGAACTTTGCATCATCGGTGGCTTTCCTTCTCCTTTCCTGTCAGCCCTTTGCGTCTGGGCCATGTGTGCCTCATCTGCAGGTGGCCTCCAAGGGCCCTGCAGGCCCCCATCCCAGGGGCAATGGTGGCGTTACTTGGTCTCCCCTCTATCCTGCTCAGGAGCCATCCCTGGTTTCCACCACCCATGGGTGAAGCTCTGGTCCCGTTCTTCCACAGGGGGCTCCTCCAGGCTCTGGATTCTGCCCTCCCCTTCCGCCCAGGCCTCCACCACTTCCTTCTGGTTTTTGTGGTCCTCTCTGCCCAGCCCACCCACACCAGGTCACTCATGGTTCCCCAAATGGGCAGTACAGTCCTGCCCCCTCCCACCACAGCTCTGGCTCACCCAGAAACCAACTTTGGGTTTTGTAGATCCTCTCTGTTTTAAGTTTCTTTTCTCTTTCCATCTTCTCTTATCTTTATTATTTCCCTTTTTACTTTCTTCTGTGCTTATTTTGCTGTTCTGTTTCTAACTTCTCGAGATGGATAGTCAGAACACTCATTTCTATCTTTTCTTCTTTTCTAATTTATGGATTTTAAGGCTAAAAATTTACCTCTGAGTAGCATTTTGGCTGCAACCCACAGATTTTGAGTTATACATTTTTTCTATCATTCAGTTGAAAATATTTTCTAATTTTTCCATTATGATTTTTTTCCTCACCCTGTGGGTTATTTAAAAGTTTATCATGGGAAGTGGATTTGGCTCAACTGATAGAGTATCCGCCTACCACATAGGAAGTCCAGAGTTCAGACCCAGGGCCTCCTGACCCGTGTGGTAAGCTGGCCTACGTGCAGTGCTGATGTGTGCAAGGAGTACCGTGCCATGCAGGGGTGTCCCCTGTGCAGGGGAGCCCATGTGCAAGGAGTGTGCCCTGCAAGGAGAGCCACCCCAAGTGAAAAAATTGCAGCCTGCCCAGGAGTGGCGCCACACACACTGAGACACTGAGCGCTTACACAGCAGGGACACAGATTCCCGGTGCCACTGACAGGAATGTAAGCAGACACAGAAGAACACGCAGCAAATGGACACAGAGAGGTGACAACCGGGGACGGGAGAGACATAAATAAAAAATAAATCTTAAAAAAAAAAGAAGTGTATCTGTTGGGTTTCCCATTCATGTTCTCAGAAAGAACTGGAGTCTTTGCCCCAATACTCCAATCAGAAGTTTCATGGAATTTGGGTTAATTAATACAGCCCAAGGAATAGAGTGGATTGGCTTAGGTCAGGGTCATGTGTTTCCCTGGGAGATGGACTGAGATTGGAGGAGGAGTGGCATCCCAGAGAAACTCAGGACACAATTACCAGGAGGAGGGCAAATTGATGCCAGAAAGCCAAAGAAAGGGAAAAAAGGCACTACTACCAGAAACCACAATAACAACCCTAACATCCGCGAGCCCTGCTGCCAGCCGCCCCCTGGACCCGAGACCTTCGGCAGGGAAGCCTTCTAGCGGGGGCTGTACTCCCAGCATCCTCTAGAGGAAGCTCGCAGACGCGCCTGAGTACTGCTGCGCAGGAACTCGCCTTCCAGGGGAAGCCCCCCTCGTCTAAGAATCAGACACAGGCAGACGCTCAGCACTGGAAGGTGCTTTCACGACCCTGGGGTCCAACCATGCTCTTCCCCAGCACCCTCACGGGTGGCCAAGCCCTGGCTTGCAGCCCACCGGGGACGGTGAACTCACCACCTACTCCAGTTAGACAACTGTCTGCACTGCTCCTGGACCTGAAGGTCAGCTCTCCTGTCTCTCAACCCCGTCCTCTCTTCTCCAATCTAAACACCTCTGCTCCCTCACAGTGTCCAGCCTCTTCCCAGTGCGTCCCCTTACGCTCGTGGTTACCTCTTCCGACCACACTCCTATTTGCCAACATCCTTCTGAAAAGGAAGGCCTAGGGCTGGATGTAGGCTGCGGGTGAGGCCCGTGCCCTGAGTCTGACCTCCCTTGTTCTGGGCACTGTACCTTTATTAATGCAGCCTCGGGGTGTGTCCAGTGTCTCTTGGCTGTAACACCCTTGACTTTGGGAACCCCCCCAACATTTTCCACATGACGCCTTGTCTCAACAGCCTCCTACGTGTGTGACGACTATTGGCCTGAGGTGGAGGACGCGGCGTGTGCCCCTGGGCGGTGTCTCTGGAGGGCCCCCATCTCTGTAGATTTTAAATGCCTTCCCTTCTTTCCATATCCTTTCCCCAGCTTTGTGATCTTCCTTTTATTTATTTTTTCCAAAATGGAAACAGCTTTATTACTTTTCCCAGACTCTACAAGTAATATATCATTGAAAAAAAAAAATCAGTCCAGAAAAGTATCAAGAGATAAAAAATTCCCACCACCCAAAAATAGCCTTATCAGCACTTAGAGCCGGACTGCCCATGTCCAAATCAAATCCTGATTCTGCTGCTTAGTTGCAAGTTGCTTAGTTTCTCTGCACTTCTGTTTCTTCATGTCTAAAATGGGACTATGGAAGGGTGATTGTGATAAGCTTAACGCAGTGCCTGCCGTAGGCTTGGTTCTTTTTTTTTTTAAAGATTTATTCTTATTTATTTCTCCCCCCATCCCCTCATCTCCCCCCACCCCCGTTGTCTTCTCTCTGTGTCCATTTGCTGTGTGTTCTTCTGTGTCCACTTGTATTCTTGTCAGGTGGCACCAGGAATCTGTGTCTCTTTTCGTTGCGTCATCTTGCTGTGACAGCTCTCCTTGTGTGCGGCGCCACTCCTGGGCAGGCTGTGCTTTTTGTGCGGGGTGGCTCTGCTTGCAGGGCGCACTCCTTATGCGGGGGTCACCCTTGCGTGACACGGCACTCCTGTGCAAGGCAGCACTGTGCATGGGCCAGCTCCTTACATGGGTCAGGAGGCCCTGGGCATTGAACCCCAGACCCCCTATACGGTAGGCGGATGCTCTATCAGTTGAACCACATCTGCCTCCCAGGCTCGGTTCTTTAAAAATGTAAACAATATCGTTGTTTTTGTTATTAATATTGTTATTTGCAGTGGCTCTCGTCTTTGCCCAGCCTGATCCCGTGCCCCCCACCATCTTCCACACATGTCCCGGGCTGAGCCCCGCGGGGTCCCGCATCCCCCTGGCTACAGTGATTGATCAGGGATGGCTGGGCAGCTCAGAATGGCCTGGCCTTTGACCCCAACGGCCTTGTGACTCACTCCAAGCCAAGGCAAGTAAGTCCCTGGGGTTTTTCTGGCTGGAGTTGACGGGAATGAATTCCCTCCATCTCGTACTGGAGAGCTCATGTGATGGGAGTTTCCAGCTGCTGTGAGAATGTGGCTGCTCACAAAGAAAATTGGAGAACAGAGATAGGCACAGAGAGCCCTTTTAGCATCCAAAGCCCACGCTCTCTGAGCTTTGGCCCAACAGCTGCGATAAATCCTTCATTTTGTTTACACTTGTGTGATTTGGTTTTCGGCAACTGCAACTGAAATAATAATACTAGTCAACGACCCTGAGTAATAAGATTTATTTTCTGGGATACGGCAGACATTGCTAGGTGGCTACCCAGGATCGGTTGACCCTTCTTGCTCAGTACAACCTGCAAGCCGGCTATCCATGGGTCAGGAGTCTACCTACATACATAGCTGTATGTGCAACCACACCCACAGGTAAATCTCTGTCTGCAAGAAGCAGTTCAAGTATAGGTTCAGCTGCCTATCACTGAGACCCTAATTAACAGAGGCTTGAATAAGATGGATGGTGATTTCTCTCCCGTGTGACGGCACCGAGTGAGGAAGTCCGGGGCTGGAGGTGACCCCGAGGTCGCCCAGAGACCCGGCTCCTGCTGTCTTGTCTCCGTGCCATCTCCCAGGCATTGCCTTTGTCTGCATGGTCAAGACATTCCAGGCAGCAGGAGGAAGGAAGCGGAGAATGGAGATTCCCCTCTCTCCCTCTGTATATTTTACTTTATTATTTGTTTTTAGCCATTTAAAAAAACCATTTTGTCATGATCACGGACCTGTGGGTCTGGACTTTGGAAAACACGTAGCAGGAATGGCTTGTCTCTGTTCTCTGAAGCCTGGGACATCAGCTGGGGAGACGAGAGTCTCCTGAGGGCTCATTCCCTCTCCTATGTGGTGCCTGGACTGGGGTGCCCCGAAGACAAGGAGGGCGGACAGACG
Organism: Dasypus novemcinctus; assembly: GCF_030445035.2. Taxonomy (NCBI): domain Eukaryota; kingdom Metazoa; phylum Chordata; class Mammalia; order Cingulata; family Dasypodidae; genus Dasypus; species Dasypus novemcinctus. The sequence goes on along the minus strand of NC_080695.1, from coordinate 31,192,354 downwards.
TGCCCTCTCTGTGGCTTGGCTTTCCGTCAGGGGAGTCGGCCTTTTCACGTGGCAGTGCAGCACTCCTAGTGAAAATATGACAGCCCTTTTGTATTTTAAAAAACCTTTTAAACATTTAAAGTACAAGGCCCCTCGGCATACAGCTATGATTCTGAAATTGCACGTGGCACTTCTGCTTGCATGCCTGATTTTCTCCCTTAATCTATTATCCCTCTCAATTGAAAATAACATGGAATATCTATTTCTGCCTTACCTACATTTATATAGAAACATACTCTTCCCTTTTAATAGCTACAGGGTATTCCATTTTATGGATGTTTTATAAATTATTAATCCAGCCCTCACTTTATGGTTCTTTCCAACTTGGTCAGGATTTTAATGTACCCACCATAATCCGCTGCACCAGTTTGGGTATACAAACAAGCCCTTTCCTTTTTCCAGTCATTCAAGTCCCTTAGACTGCGAGGGGGTCGCGTTCAGATGCTGTAATGGAGATTAACCACAGTGGTTGAAACACTTAGCAGTTTCTTCTCTTGCGTAATGAGTCTTGGGTCAAGGAATTGCTGACATGCGTTCATGGCCCAGTGACATCAGGGCCAGGTTCTCTGTGATTTTCCTGGCCTTTCCCTTGTGGTTCCAAGCAAGTCCTTGAGCTCCAGCCATGACAGCTAAGCTTCAGGCTGGAGAAAGGAGGAAGATGAGGAGTGGATGGGCCAAAAGGGTGTGCCCAGAAGCTCCATCTTGATCACCCTGAGATGAGCAGGATGGAAGCTGGGGGTAACTAGGTCTCTACCCAGATCTTGGAGCTTCACTCTCTTCTTCTTGCTCCACATACCAAAGCATCCTTACTGCAAGCACCTGGGTTCTTCAGGCTTATTTTTGACTGCAGGAGCACAGAGAAAGCAGGAAACATCAGAGAGTTTATGCCCATGGAGGCAGCCCTCAATGATAACAGATGGGGTTTTGATGAAACAAATTGTAGGAAGGTTCTCTGCTGTCTTCCAGAGGTCCCCAGTGGGATTAAGCTCCAGTTGCCCACAGCAGTAATTTGCCTCTTAAAGCACCCTTGAATGATTTCCTGCTCCTCCCAGCCGGACTTCCTCACTTCCTTACCAGTGTTTTCTGGAATCACCTTCTACTTGCACTTGCATGCTTATCTTAGATTCTGCTTCTGGGGAAATCCAACCAAGATATCCCTCAAGCTCCAAAATAGCCAGACAACCCTGGGACCAATGCTGGAAGGTCTATTCAGCCCACAGAGAACCTAGAGTTCACGTGGATGATACCCCTGTCGATCCAGTCAGATACAAACCAAAGTGAGCACGATAATCCTATTCTCTCTGTATTACTCATAACCAAGGACATTACTTATTAGTCTTTCCTTCCCATTCAGCTATTGCTCTAGAATTAATCCCAGTGTCTTAGGGAAACTGAGTGAAAAGGGGGTTCCCAGCCACTCTCTTATTGTGCACAGCCTAGCCCTCCTGCCTTGGCCTTCTAGACTTCTTCCTTGTTGTGCATTTCCACTGAAGGCACTTCTTGTCCTTTCTTGACTGTGCCCCTCAGCAGAACATTTCAGTTCATCAGAGAGGTCCCACAATGTTGGACTTCAAAAGGAATGGATGATGGAGGGTTTTCTGAGAAGAATATTAAAAGATTTAAATGAATAGAAGGACAGCCCGTGTTCATGGATTGTAACATTCAATATTGTCAAGATGGCAATTTTCCCCAAATTGAGCTATAGATTCAAGACAATCCATATAAAAATCCTAGTATTTTTTTTTGCAGAAATTGACTAGCTTATCCAAAAATTTACATGGAAATGCAGAGGACCCAGAATAACCAAAGCCCTTCTATAAAAGCAGAACAAAGTTGGAAGATTTTCACTTCCTGATTGCAAAACTTAATGCAAAGCTACTGTAATTATGGCAGTGTGGTATTAGCATTTGGAAAGACATATAGAAAAATGGAACAGAACAGAGTCCAGAAACACACCTATACTTGATTTTTTACATAGTTGCCAAGTTAATTCAATGGGGGAAAGATAATTGTTTCAACAAATGGGTATCCTCACATGTAAAAAGATGAATTTAGATCCTTACCTCACACCATATATGAAAATTTACTCTAAATGACTCATAGATCTAAATGTAAGAACCATAATAACAAACGGTTTACAGGAAAACATATGAGAAAATCTTTGTGATTTTGGATTAGGCAAAGTTATTAGGTGATACCAAAAGCACTATCCACAAAAGACTAGTATTAAGAAATTGGACTTCATCAAGATTAAAACATCTATACTTCAAAAAACACTAAAAATTAAAAATAAAAGACAAGCTACTGTCTAGTAAAAATATTTACAAACTATAAATCTGATAAAGGAATTGTAACCAGAGTATATAAAGAACTCTTACAACTCAATAATAAGACAACTCAATTTAAAAATGCACAAAAGATTCGAATAGAAGTTTAGCCAGAGAAGATATATAAATAACTAAATAAGCACAAGAAAAAATGCTCTGAATCAGTTATTGGGGAAATGCAAATTAAAGCCACAATGAGAAACCACTTCATACCCACCAGAATTAATAAAAAAGATAATTAACAAGTGTCGGTGAGGATATGGAGAACTGAGATCCTCACACAGTGCTGCTGGGAATGGAAAATGGCACATACACTTTGGACAACATTTTAGCAGTTAAAGAATTAAATCTAAATTGACCATATTGCCCAGCAATTCCAATCCTAAACATTTAATCTCAAGAGATTTGAAAACATATTTCCACACAAAGACATGCATGTAAATGTTCATAGCATTTTTCTTCATAATAACCAAAAAGTAGACACAACCCAAACATCCATCAACTAATGAGTTTATAAGCCATATCCATGGCATATCCATGTGTTGCCGAATTTTCTCTATGTTCCTGGCTAAACTACCAAAAACTGAATTTGAAGAGCAAATATTTATTTTGAAGCTGAGAGAAGAGAAATGGGAGAAAAATAACAGATTAAGGGTCCCAGGCAGAGAGGAGGGGGCTAAAAAGAGATCAAGAGGGCTGATTTACAGGCTACAATTTCCCATTACAGATTACAAATTAATCATTCACATACAATGGGTACATTTTATGCCATGTAAATTATATCTTCAATAAAGCTCTTAAAATAAACACGGAAAAAAATGGAAAAAAAGAAATGAGTTGAGGGTGGGGTTTTCCCAGGAGGCCCCTTGGCTGAGATGCAAATTTAACCACTCCTTCCCCATTGACCAGCTCTGTCAACTAAAGGGTGTTAAGAGGCCCCCCAGGGATCCTCTTAGCCACTCCTCCTGAGGCGGGGGTGGGCGGGGCCTCACCCTGGATGTTTGCAGACACAGAGGGAGCTGTTCCTGGATACAAATCTGTTTTTGAGGGGGTTCACGTTCATCCCAATGGACATAGGTCTGGCAGTAGTTAAATTTCCACCTCCGAAGGCATCTACCAGGGGGCTAACTGCCCCCCTCGGCACTCCATCCACCCCACCCACCCCACAAGCCATTTTCTATCTTGTGGCCAAGGACTCTTCTGAAAATGTAAACTGGATTCAACCTTCCCTTAATGACATATTCCCTTGGGAAAAAAATCTCCCTTCCCTCTATCCCACGATTCTGTCCTCAAGTTCCTGGAGCAAGCCTTTTCCACCTCAGTGCCTTTGCACTTGCGAGTCCTTCGACCTACAACGCTCCCTACCTGCCTCTCCCCATGCCATGGCTGGGCACTTCTGTTGATCTACTGCTCCCATAAATGCGACTATCTTGACCTCTAGCTGTTTTGTATGACACTCAGTACTATTCACATCTAGCTTGTCTTCTACTTCTTTTCTGTCTGTCTCGCCCTGTTAGAATATAGGCTCCACAAAGGCTACCACTGTGTATACATTCCTGTAGGGTATCCCCAGTGCACGGCCAAGGAATGTGCACTAGAACCTGGTAGAAGGAGGGAAAAGGAAGGAGGGAAGGAGCGAGGGAGGGAGAAATGAATGAGTGGATGGGTGGGTGGATGGATGGAAGAATGGATGGGGGGTGGGTGGGTGGAACGAAGTGGAGAAAGGAAGGAAAGCACTCGGGGTGGAGGAGGAGAAATTGACTGTCCTCTGTCAACCTACATTGAGAAGCAGGGTAGTGAGTGATGGAAAGTGTCAGCTCAGGAGCCCAAGTGACTGAGTTCAAATCCCAACTCTGCCACTCACCTGCTGTGCAACCTTGGACAAGTCACTAAAACCCTCTGAGCTTCAGTTTCCTCACCTGTAAGATGGGGACAATAACGATGATGATAACTGTCTTCTTCAGTTATTCTAAGGCTTCAGTAAGATGAAGCATCTTTGAAGTCCTCAGAGCTCCGACACAGTGGAAGCTTTTTACTGTCACTTCTCTTGATCTTTCCACCACCACCGATTCCAGTACAAGGTATCAGAATATTCACCCCAAAGATCAAGAGCAAAGAAGAAGAAAGCTGGCTTCCTCTCGAGATTTGTTCTTCAGAGAACATGAGATTTTGGTGGTGGGGAGGGGAACCTGTATAGGACAAACATCCTTCAAATCGACCACAGGGGAATTTGTACCAAGTTCCTCAAAAACAGCTAGAAAAGAAAAAGAAAGGAAGAAAAGAAGAGAAGAAGAGAAAAGAAAAGGAAAGGAAAGAAAAAGCAAGATGCTCTCTCCTTTTCCCTGGGTGGTCATGTGGGTTAGCAGCAGTTGTTTCCCAAAAATGAGTCAGTTGGGGAGGGATGGCATCTGTGTGTGTCATCCACCTTGTGTCCTCAGAACAGCCCAAAATGGAAGTGTGACATGGTGCAGCCACTGTGGGAAGCAGTATGGCAGTTCTTCAAAAAAGAAAAATATAGAATTGCCGTATGAGCCAGCAAGTCCACTCCTAGGTATACACCCACAGATATTGAAAACAGGGACTCAGATATTTGTACAGCAGTGCTTGTAGCAGCATCATTCCCAAGGGGCAAAGGTAGAAACAGCCCAAGTGTCCGGCAACGGATGAAGGGAAAGAAAATGTTGGTACATACGCACAGTGGAGTATTACTCAGCCCTAAAAAGGAGTGGGGTTCCAAGACATGCTGCACATGGGAGAACCCTGAAAACGGTAAGCTCAGCGAAGTAAGCAAGGCAGAAGGCCAAATACTGCTTGATCTCACGACTATGAAATATCTAGGAATAGCAAATTCATAGACACAGGAAATAGAGTAGAAGTTACCCGCGGATGGGGGGCGGGGGAGAGGGAAAGGGGAGCTGTTGTTTGGAGTGTTTGGAAATTTTGGAAGTTTAAAACTAAAACTAAAAACAAAACAAAACACCCAAACAAAAACAACACCCTGGTAACATTTCCTCCTGGCTTAGGCCCATTTCTGCTGCCTGGTGAAGGCTCAGAAATCAGATATACCCAGCTTCAAAACCCAGCTTCGAAACTCAGCTCAAGCGCTCCCTGCTTCTGTGACTTCTCACCTCCCTGAGTCTCCATTTCTCCATCTGGAAGACGACTTTCATCGTGTCTGCCCCCAAGGGCTCACGGAATACAATGCAATAATCGCATAGGTGCCCAGGAGATGCAAGATGTTGGCATTCGTAGTAACAGAATTCTTGCTGTTATTCTTTTGAGGCAGAATTTTCTGAGAATTTTCAGAGGTTGACCCCCAGTTTCTTAGACTTCTGCCAGGCACATCTGATTCCCATGCAGGTTGAAACTCCCTTTAGAACTGTTCTCCATGTTCATTTGTTTTTTTAAACACACCCTCCCTTGGAAAGGGCTCCCTGGGTTCCCAGGGGTCACTGGCCCCCTCCCTCGAGGACAGAGGCAGAGGAGGCACTCGGGGATGGGACGTGCCCACGGGGCTCTCCTCTTAAAGGAACGAGCCAGATCCCTGCAGCGCGATGGAGAGACGGGGTGCAAGGGCGGCAGGAGCAGAAGGGAGCCTGGGTCAGCCCAGAGCAGGGGGCTCAGACCCACGGGGGCCAGGGGGTGGGTGGAGCAGGGCAGTCTGCAGATTCTGGGAGAGGAGCTGGCCATGGGGACACCGCCAGCACCTCGCCGTTGGAGTCCTGGGGGCTCCCAGTCTTCTCGCCGAGCCCAAGGCTGGGGACCGGGCCAGCCGGTCCCTCGGAGCCTCAGTTTCCCCGCCTACGAGGAGGGTGGCTCACTGGCGCCTGCCCGCCCGCCCCCGAGGTCGCGGCCGGTGAGGCTGGGAGATGATGTCACCCGTCCCCAAGACGCCGACGTCACCCCTGCTAGCCCCAAAGGTCTCGCAGCCGGTGACCTTTGGCGCGCGGCGGGCCCCCTCCCACCCCTTTCCCACTCCCCCGGGGGGCGGGGCCCTGGCGGGGCGGGGCCGGCGGCGGGCTGGGTGCCGGGCTGGGTGCCGGGCCGGGGCCGCTCGCCACAGCCTCGCTTCCTGCCGGCCAGCACACGCGCCGCGCGCCCATGGCCCCCCTCGCCCCGGCCCGCGCGGCTCCGCGCCATGCCCTTCGCGGCGCGTGACCGACGGCTGGACGAGCGGCTGTCCCCCCCTGCTGCCCGCCAGCTTGCCTGCTTGTCTCCTGCCGTCCGCCTGTCTGTCCGCCTGCCTGCCCGCCCGTCGCTCCGAGCAGCCGATCCGTCCCCTGCCCGCGCCTCCATCCCCCGCGACCCCTCCTGCCCAGCTGGGCCGCCCTGCGGCTCCCGCCGCCTCCCTCAGCGCGCGCTCGCTGCCCCCCGGCCCGCCGCCCCTGCCGTCTGGGCGTCGGGTCGATGGCCCGATGACCCGGGGCAGGTGTGGATTCCCACCTGCGCGCTGAGCCCAGCTGCTCCTCCGCCCCCGGGGAGCCCACCGGGAATGGATTTCTGAGGGAGAAGCTGGGACCGCAGGTAACTCTCAGTGGCCGCTCTCTGGCTGGGGCCAGGGCACCCCTCTGCCCAGAGGACCTGACCTTGCCTGAGGCGTCCAGCGTCAGGGTGGACGGGCTCTGGGGGGACCCGTGGGCCCTGGTCATGGTCACCTTTGGGGGCCACCAACGCCAGAAGGCTCAGGCAGTGAGGCAGGGAGAGTTGGGTCTGGGGTCTTGGGACCCTTGCAGCCAAGCTCCAGGTACCTGGAGTTCTTTCCTGTGGGGTGTGGAGGCAGGGGCCTGGCTGAGGTGACCCCTGAGCTGTCTGTGGGAACCCGCCTCCGAAAGGCAGGGGCAGCAGGAGGAAGGGCAGTTCTAGGCCAAATGTGACCCGCCATCCCCTTGGCTCTGGACAGCTGAGGGGTGGGCGTGGGTGCAGAGTGTGGGCTCACTTCGTGGGAGGGGGTGAGGCAGCAGCTTGCTGCCGGGTTCTGCATTGCCTCCCCTTTATTTCCTCCTGACCTTCAGAACGGGCGCTAGGGGCTAGTGCACCCGCTGAAGACCTGAGCAGGAGAATGGGTGCCCCAGGGTGAGCGCAGCCCGGGGTGTGCAGAGCGGCTGTGCATTCGCTCCAGCCCCAAAGCTCGAGGCAGCCCCTGCCCTCCACGAGCCGCCGGTGGCCTTTCCCACGGGAGAACGCACAGGGGATGGGCCAGGTGGTCAGAGAGAGCCTCGGCCGGTCTGCGGGAGCGTGGAGGGGAAGAGATCGGTCCAACCTGGGAGGTCCGAGTGGGAATTCAGAGACGGTGGAGGCGGGGACTGAGCCTTCAAGGATGGGTTGAATTTTGATGTGTGGAAACCAAGAGGAAAGCAGAAACTGGCAGATACCTTCTTGGCAGAGAAAAGACAGTGTGTAGACACCTGGACGAGGGCCCTTTGGGCTTGTGAAGGACTGGCAGGGGAGTTCGCTGCCCGGCTCGGCTGGGGCAGAGGAGCCAGCGCAGGGGGTGGTGGGAGGGGCAGTATGAAGAGTTCCGAGAGGACACTGCGCCTCGGCTCGGGGAAGGGCTGGGCTTGCCGAAGCACATGGCAGAGACGGGAAGCCCTGATGGGTTCGGAATCCAGCCGTGCCACCTCCTTGCTGGGTGGCCCTCGGCAGTTCTTTCTGCTGTTTCTCGCCTCCCGGAGGCTTGGTTTTCTCATCTGTAAAATGGGGACCAAAGTAGCTCCAGTCTCGTGGGGCTCTTTTGGAGGCGCCGGGGCATGCAAATGTGAAAGCTGCCGCCTGGCAGCTGCCCCAGGCTTGATTGCCGATGCCAGTTTCCCTTTTTGGAAGGGGCTTTGCATCACGAGGAGCCTTCAGTCTGCGGAGCTGGGGCAGGTGCTGGGACACGTGTGGGGAACTGGGGTGCTGCCTCCCCCAGCCCTTGGGCTCTGGTCCTCTGACACCAGGCTGCAGGCCCTTCAGGGTGTCCCATTACACTCTCAACAGACAGGGGAGACCGGTGGCCCCATTTAGCCCACTTCACAGATGAGGAAGACTAAGAACCACAGGGGCGGAGCCGGGGGCAGACCCCAGCCTCTGACGGCAAGGCCATGGCCCACGGCACAGGGCAGCATCAAAGCGCAGCTCCGTTCTGGGGCCCTCCTGGCCAGGAGAGTCCGACCAGGGCGTGGGAAACCCCCAGAGTCCCCACAGGGGGCTCGGCAGCAGCCCCAGGGCTGCCCGCCCCAGCCCCGCAGGGTGGGGGGTCCTTACTCAACCCCTCAGCCGAGGGAACTGAGGGCCCTCCCGCCGGGAGGTGGCCAGAATCGGGGCTCAAGAGGAGAGGAGAGCCGGGCAAAAGCTGCGCCCCAGGCGCTGTGGGCTCCTGTGGGCCAAGAGAGCGGGGTCGAGGCTGGGCTGGGGGCCCTCTGGGGTCCTTGTGGAGGAGGAGGCCCGGAGAGGATGGGAAAGAGGGGAGCAGGCACCAGAAGTTTTAAGAGGCGCCAATTTCTCTGCAGACACAGAGAGGGCTTGCCTAGCGCCTGATAAAGAGATGAATGAAAGGAAGGGAGGGAGTCCCCAGCGCGGACAGGAGGCAAGTCCCACCGCCAGGGAGGGAGCTGGAGCCTTCAGAATCCCTGCGGGCAGTTCCTCTCCACACAGCTGGGAGGCCCGTGTCAGGAGGTGCTTGCCACCTGGCGCCTGGCACACTGGGCTTGTGATTTGGGCTTTTGGAGTCAGCCAGACCTGGATTCGAGTCCCAGCTCCACCACTGCCTGTCTGGGTTTCCTTGAGTTAAGCCACTTAACCTCTCTGAACCTCAGTTTCTTCATTTGTAACATGGGAAGAATGACCAGCTCAGGTTTATCGTGAGACCCAATTCAACATGTTTTTCTTAGGCACCTACTGTGTGTCAGGCACCATACTAGGCCCTGGGGATTCAGAGGTCACAGGAAAGGCAAAGGCAGTGCGGTGATGAGGGTCAAAGAGCCTAACGGGGAGCAGCAGATGCTTCACACCAGCTATTGCGGTCACTTGAGACGTTCTTAGTCATCATCTTGTTGCTAGCTGCAAGACCCCGCAGAGTTTCTGGCACATACTAATCCCTCAGTAGGGGACAGAGAGATGAGTCTCTTTATCTTTTACAGATGGGGAAACAGAGGCTCAGGGAAGGCAGGCCTCCTGGGGGCCAGCGGGGAGTCATTTAGGGGCAGAGGGAAGACAGCCGTGAAGAGAAGGGAACAAATATTCCTCCTGGAGTCCTTCCGACCTCGTCCTCACATGAGGTCCCTGTCCTTGACCTCCAGGGTAGTGGGAGAGGGGTGAGCTAGGAGGAACCCTGCCCCCCCCAGCCCACAGGTGCCACTGCCCCCATGGCCCGCCCTGGCCCTCAGCCAAAGGGACTTTTCACTGACAGCTCAAACCAGAGCTCTGAGTAAACTTGGAACTTTCTGAAACGACCCGAGAATATTCCCCGGGGTGGGGCCTGGGGCCCCATTTGAGGGCCCCTGACTGGCCGGGACAGCTGCCGCAGAGACCCTGCTCCAGGTGGCCTGCTGGTCCCGGCAGCCCCAGGAAGGAGAGGCCTTCCCGGAACGTCCCCTGGGGAGGTGGGGCAGGTGTGCCAGCCTGGCTCCCCACGCAGGCCCTGGCCCTGGCCCTTTCTCGCTGTGTCCCCGTGGCAAGGCTCGGGGCCTCTCTGAGCCCCTAAGGCCTGCTGCTGGGCAAGGAGGGGAGAAGGGCAGGCTGCCAGCCCTGCTCCAGCCCCTCACGTCCCGGCCTCGTGGCCTTGAGCCGCCAGCCCCCCCCAGTGTCCTTTATTCATCAGCCTCAGGATCACCTGTGGCCAGGATGTCCACGCCAGCCCCTCCTCTTCTGGGGGAAGTGGGCTGGAGTGCAGCCTGGCTCCAGGAGCTGGAGAAAGGAGGGGGCCACATAGGCGGGGCGGGGCTGTCGGGGGTGGTGGAGACGCGGGACAGGCGGGGAGGGGCCTGAGCTGGGGTCCGCTGCTCAGGAAGGAGAGCTTCCCAGGCCCAGAGGCTGCCCGGGCTGGGAGGGGACGGGCCCTTCTCTTCACTTTCGAGTCCCACCATCCCAACTCGAACCCCAGAGGCCCCCCCGACGCCACCACCCACCCCTTGTCACTGGCCAAAAATATTTTTAAGATAACTAATGTAACCACCCACCTCCAGTGGGCCTGGCTCCTCCCTCCCATTCTACAGACAAGGAAAAGTGAGCCTCCGAGGAAGGACAAGGCAGGCCTAGTGTCCCCTGCGAGGCGGCCACAGCCTCCTTTCTCCTCCAGAACCCCTGGACCGGTTCTTCACAGGCCTGGGAGCAGCACTCGGTAAGAACTCGCTGTGCAACCCTGGGCAGGTTGCCACCCCTCTCTGAAAGTTCCTTGTTACTCACGTGATGACAGGCACGGCAACTCCCCCTCTGGGACCTGAGGGTGTTCCCCAGGTGCTGGGGAGTCCCTGGGGACAGGGACGAAGCTGACAGGGTAATGGAGACCTCTCAGGGCCACACCCAGCAACTCTTAGCGTCATTCACTCCATTCATTCATTCATTCATTTAGTCTTCTTCAGCCACTTATTGAGCACCTACTGTGTTCCAGTCTCCATTCTTTGCTCTAGGGATACGCTAGTGAACAAAATGGGTAAATTATGCTCCAGGATGGAGCCATAAAAACAGGGCCTGCCTCAGCAACTTCTAACATTACTTCTACTCTGCTGTGAAGGAGACACGCAAGGGGGGACCCACTTCAGAGAGAGTGGCCCACCTCTTGAACAGGCAACGTTGGAATTGAAACCTGGAGGATGAGAGAGCAGTTCTGCAAAGAAGCACAGGGAAAACTGCTGGAGGAGAGGGAACAGCATGTGCAAAGGAAAAAGTTGGTTGAGGCATTGAAGCTTTTGCCCTCAGCACAATGCATGAATTTAAGAAAGAAGGTTTAGCCTTGTGTGTACCGTCTACATAGGCTTTGGTATGAAGAGTGGTCCTTGCAGTCCCTTACAATAGAAAGCATTCTTTTTCATTCAGTCATTCATTCAACAAATATTTCTGAGCATCTGTCATGTGTCAGGCGCTGGTTGATCACTGGAGATTCAGCAGTAACCTGGAGACATATGGTTGCTGCTTAGATGTTGCTCAGAAAGTAGATGAAAACTGATAAACTGTGTACTGTGGTGGAGGGATGGGCTCTAGAGGACAAGGTAACTCATATCCTTGGAGAGGTCAAAGGAGATTTACAGAGGAGATGAATTTTGAACTGGGTTTTGAAGACTGGGTAGGAGGTTGACAGACAGCCAAGGTGGGTTGAGAGCAGGTGCCAAAACCTAGAAGCTGGATGAATGGAGCACACAGGAGCAGAGGGAGTGCGGTTGTGGGGGCCAGATCCTGAATGCCGGGAATTTGGGGTTTTCTCTGGAGTTCAATGAGGAGCCACAGAATGACAGGGCTGGTGTGAGGACCAGGTTGGAGAGGCCACAGCTGGAGGCAGGGAGGACAGAGGCGCTCCAGAGGAGGGCGGTGGACCGAGACCAGGGAGAACCCAGGAGCCCTTTGCTCTGTGTTCCCTCTTGGGAAGTCCCTTGATCTTGATACTTCCCCTTCTGGGACCTCTTGGCTCATGTTTCTGGAACTTCTGGGGAGTCCCGCTTCACCTACCTCGGTTCTTCTCGGACCCTATGGGAAACGGGCCATGTTATTTTTACCACACCCCTTACCTTTCACTTTCAACCCACAGCCTCCACCTGGGGGGCATTGGAGACGAGGACCCAACTGAGAACTAAATGGATCCCATTCTTGAATAGTTGGCCAGGTAAGGAAGATAACAGGGTAACCAAGAACTTGGGTTTTTGACAGTTTGGAAAGGTTGTGAATAATGCAATGAACTTTCTGCTACACGTCTGTTGGTGTACATATATACACATTTCTCTTTGATATAGAACCTAGAAATGGCATTCTTGGGTTTCTTCTTCAGCAAAGGTTTTATAGTTTTCCAAAGTTGTACCAATTTGCACTTTTTAGCAGAGTAGAGTACAGATTGAGAGTTTCAGTTTCTCCCTATCCTTTCTCGCACTTCAATTGTCTGACTTTTTCATTGTAGCCCTTCTGGGTTGGCATGTAGTGGTATCATATTGAGATTTAAGTTTGTATTTCCTTGGTGACTAATGATTTTTAGCACTTTTTCTTAGGCTTATTGGTTATTTTGGTGACTTCTTTTTTGTGAAGTATCTGATCAAACTTTTTGACCATTTGAAAAATTGAATTCTGTGGTTTTAACTTTTTCTTATTGATTTACAGGGGTTCTTTATAGATTCTGGATACAAACTTTTTGTCAGATATATCGATGTATAGAAAATATCTCCTTCCATTTTGTTTTTTGTTTTTTGCATTGTCTTTATGGGGGTCTTTTGATGAACAGTTTTAATTTTGATGTTCAGTTGATCAGACTTTTTCTTTATAGTTAGAGCTTTCTGTGAACTGTCTAAGAAATAGTACCTGGCATGAGGTCAAGAAGATATTATGCTATGCTTTCTTCTAGACAATTTATTTTATTACCTTTCACATCTAGATCTACAATCTATCTAGAATTGACCTTTTTTTGTGTCATATGAGGTAGAGAATCAACACTTTTTTTTTCCATATGGATAGACTATTAATATATCATCCTTCAAAAATTATCATGCTTTTCCCACTGCTATATATGGGGCTATACATGTGGGTCTACTTTGGACTCACCATACTTTCCTATTGGCCAGTTTGTTTTTCGTTGCACCAATGCAATGCTTTTTAGTTTGCTTTACAATCTTGATATTCTTCTTCAAAATCATTTCTGTACTTATTTTAGGAGCAGCTTATCAAATTACACACACACACACACACACACACACACACACACCTGCTGAGATTTATTTGAAACTTTCGCTGAAAGTTTATTCAACTTGGGGAGAAATGACATCTTTAAAATTATTGAATTTTCCAATCCATGAACGTAGTATGTCCCTCCATTTATTTAGGTTTTCTTTAATTTATCATGGTAATGCCTTGTAATTTTCTGTATAGTGGTCATGCACACCTTTCCTTAGTGTTATTCTTGGATATTTGATTTTTTGATCCTAATGTAAATTGTATCATTTAAAATTTTTCATGTTTGTTGTCAGTCTGTAGAAATACAATAGATTTTAAATGTTAGTCTTATATTTGATATGTGTGTGCTCTTTATCAGATTACAGGAGACCCCTTCTATTTGTAGCTTTTTGAGAATTTTTTAAATCATGAGTGAGTGTTACAATTTATCAAATGTGTTTTCTGAATCTATTAAATGATCATATAAATTTTCTTCTATATCCTCTTAATGTGCCTTATATTGGAACTCCATTCCTATTTATGGTTATATATTTCATTGTGCAGATATGCAACATTGTGTTTATCCATTCATCTGTGGATAAACATTTGGGTTGCTTCCACTTTTTGGCTATTGTGCATAATGCAGCTATGAACATCTGTGTACAAATATCCATTTGAGCCCCCTGCTTTCAATTCTTTTGGGTATATACCAAGTAGTAAGATTGCTGAATTCTATGGTAATTCTATATTTAGCTTTCTGAGAAACTGCCAAACTGTCTTTTACAATGACAGCACCATATTGCATTGACACTAGCAATGAATGAGTGTTACTTTTTTCCACATCCCTCCAAACTTATTTTCCTTTTAAAAATTATAGCAATCCCAGTGGGTGTGAAATGGTATCTCATTGTGGTTTGGATTTGCATTTCCCTGATGGCTAATGATGTTGATCATCTTTTCATGTGCTTTCTGGACATTTATATATCTTCTTTGGAGAGATACCTGTGTAAGTCTTTTGCCCATTTTTATATTGATTGTATTTTTCTTGTTGAGGTATTTAAAAAAATTATATACTGTATATTAATCCTTTGTCAGACATGTAGTTTCCAAATAGTTTCTCCCATTGTGTAGGTTGTCTTTTTACTTGCATGAAAAAGTCCTTTGAGGAACAAAAGTTTTTTTAAAATTTGTTGAGGTCCCATTTATCAGTTTTTCTTTTGATGCTTGTGCTTTGGGTGTAAAGCCTAAGAAACCATTACCTAACACAAGGTCATGAAGATATGTTCCTATGTTTTCTTGGAGTTTGATAGTTCTAGCAATTATATTTAAGACTTTGATCCATTTTGAGTCAATTGTTGTATATGGTATATAATAGAGGTTCTCTTTTTTTCTTTTTTGCAAAAATGAAGATCCAGTTTTCCCAGCACCATTTGTTGAAGAGACCATTCTTTCCTGATTCTTTGCCACCTTGTCAAAAATCAGTTGGTCATAAATATAAGGGGTGATTTCTGAGCTTTCAGTTCTATTCCTCTGGTCTATATGTCTGTCCTTGAGCCAGCACCATTCTAATTTTATTATTATTATAGGTTTGTTTTGAGGTACTGGAAATTGAACCTGGGACTTCATACATGTAAAGCAGGCAGTCAACCACTGAGCTACATCCACTCCTGTAATAAATTTTAAAATCAGGAAGTGTGAGTCCTCCAATTTCACTTTTCTTTTTCTTTTTTAGCTATTCAGGGCAGGACCCCTTACCCTTCCATATAAATTCTCCTCCCCCCACCCTAGATGGCTCCCTCATCTGTCTGCTTGTTGTTTCTGCTTGTTGTCTGCTTGCTGTGTTTTGCACATTGTCTGCTCATTGTGACTACTAGGCTTCTTTAGAAGGCACCAGGAACCAAACCTGGGACCTCTCATGTGGAAGGCAGGGGCTCAACTACTAGAGCCACATCCACTCCCTCCATATAAATTTGATCATTGGTTTTTCCATTTCTGCAAAGAATGTTGTTGGACTTTTGATTAGGATTGCATTGAATCTATAAATCACTTTGGGTAGTATGACACTAATGATATTTAGTCTTCCAATCCATGAACATAGAATATCCTTCCATTTATTTAGGTCTTCTTTAGTTTCTTTTAGCAATGTTTTATACTTTTCTGTGTATAAGTCCTTTACACTCTTTGTTAGGTTTATTCCTAAATATTTTATTGTTTTAGTTGCTATTGAAAATCGAATTTTTTCTTGATTTCTTTTTCTGATAGTTCATTGTGCATAGAAACACTATTTTTAAAAGATACATAGATCACACAAATGTTTCATTAAAAAATATAGGAGGTTCCCATATGCCCCATTCTCCACACCCCCCACTTTTCCCACATCAACAACTTTTTTCATTAGTCTGGTACATTCGTTGCAATTGATGAATACAGTTTGGAGCACTACTACTTAGCATGAATTATAGTTTACATTGTAGTTTACTCTCTCTTCCAGTCCATTCAGTTGGTTATGACAGGATATATAATGTCCTGCATCTGTCCCTGCAATACCATTCAGGACAATTCCACATCCCAAAAATGTCCCCATATCACACCTCTTTTTCCCCCTCCCTGCCTTCAGCAACTCCTGTGGCTACTGTCTCCACCTCAATGATATAATTTCTTCCCTCGCTAGAGTCATAATAATTCTATAGTAGAATACCAGTAAGTCCACTCTAATCCATATTTTATTCTTACATCCTGAGGACCCTGGGAACACTATCAATTTTTGTGTGTTGATATTGTACTCCATGACTTTCCTGAATTCACTTATTAGCTCTAGGACCTTTGTTGTGGATTTTTCAGGGCTTTCTGTATATAGAATCATATCATATGCAAATAGGGAAAGTTTTACTTTTTCCTTTCCAGTTTGGTTGACTTTTATTTCTTTTTCTTTCCTGATTGCTCTGGCAAGAACTTCCAGTACAATGTTGAATAATAGTGGTGGCAGTGGGCATCATTGTCTTGTTCCTGATCTTGAAGGGAAAACTTTCAGTCTTTCATCATTAAGTAGGATGCTAGCTTTGCATATATGCCCTTTTTCATGTTGAAGAAGTTTCCTTCTATTCCTAGATTTCTAAGTGATTTTATCAAGAAAGGGTACTGTATTTTGTCAAATGCCTTTTCCTGCATAAATTGAGATGATCACGTGGTTTTTCCTCCATTATTCTGTTAGTGTGGTGTAATATATTAATTGATTTTAATATGTTGAACCACCCTTGCCTACCTTGCATAAATACCACTTGATCATGGGGTATAATTCTTTTAATATGCTGTTGGATTTGGTTTGCTAGTATTTTGTTAAGAATATTTGCATCTATATTCATAAGAGATATTGCTCTTTAGCTTTCTCTTCTTGTGGTGTCTTTATCCAGATGTTGTCTGAGGGTGATGTTGGCCTCCTAGAATGAATTAGGGAGCATTCCCTCTTCTTCACTTTTTTGGAATTGAGCAGAATTGGAGTTAAGTCTTTTTGGAATGTTTGGTAGAATTTCCCTTGAAACATTTTGCTCCTAAGGTTTCTTTGTTGGGAGGTATTTTTATTATATTCTACCTCTTTACTAGTAATTGGTTTGTTGAGATCTTCTATTTCTTCTTGAGTCAATGCAATTTGTGTGTTTCTAAGAATTTTTCTATGTCATGTAGTTATCTAATTTATTGGCATACAGTTGTATGCTCTTTCTATTTCAGCAGGATTGGTAATAATATTCCCCTTTTAATTTCTGATTTTCATTATTTGTATTCTCTTTTTTTCTTTGTCAGTCTAGCTAAAGGTTTGCCATTTTGTTGATCTCTTTGAAAAACTAATTTTTTGGTTTTGTTTTGTTTTTCCATTTCATTTATCTCTGCCCTAATCTTTGTAATTTCCTTCCTTCTGCTCCCTTTGGGTTTAATTTGCTCCTCTTTTTCTAGTTCCTCCAGTTTTGAGGTTATTTCTCTGATTTGCAGTCTTTCTTCTTTTTAAATCTAAACAGTTAGAGCTATAAATTTCCCTCTCAGCACAGCCTTCACCGCATCCCATAAGTTTTGATAAGTTGCATTTTCATTTTCATTTGCATCAAGTGAATTTTCTAATTTCACTTTTGATTTCCTCTTTAACCCATTGATTGTTTAAGAGTATGGTGTTTAATTTCCACATATTTGTGAATTTTCTCTTTTTCTTTCTGTTAGTGATTTCTAGTTTCATTCCGTTATGGTTGGAGAATATTCATTGTATGCTTTCAATATTTTTTAATTTATTGAGACTTGTTTTGTGACCCAACATATGATCTATCCTAGAAAATGACCCATGTGCATTTTAAAAGAATGTGCTTTGTTTTGTTTTGTTTTTGATGTAGTGTTCTATATATGTATGTTAGGTCTAGTTGGTTTAGTGCATTATTTTAGTCCTGTACTTCCTTATTGATCTTCTGAATAGAAGTACTATCCGTTTTTGAGTGTGGTTACAGTCTCCAACTATTAGTATAGAACCTTCAGTTTCACTCTTCAACTCTGTCAGTATTTGCTTCATATATTTTGGGGCTCTGCTGTTAGGTGCATATATATTTGTCATTATTACATCTTCCTGTTGAATTGTCCCCTTTATCAGTATGTAATGACCACCTGTGTACCTTGTAACTGTTTTTTACTTAAAGTTTATTTTATCCCATATTAGTATAGCCACCCCAGCTCTACTTTTGTTACTACTTGCATGGTATATCTTTTTCTCATCCTTTCACTTTCAGCCTACTTGCGTCTTTGACTTTAAGGTGAGTGTCTTGCAGACCGCATATAATTGGGTCATGCTTTTTTATCCATTCTTTCAATCTCTGCCTTTTGACCAAAAACTTTAATTTATTTACATTTAGAGCTACTACTGATAATACAGGACTTTTTTGGACATTTTGGTATTTAACCTTTGTAAGTCTTACACCATTTTTGTCTCTCACTTCAGTTAAAGTCTATTTTATATTTATTTGCTTTCTTGTATTGTACCATATTGAGTGCCTTCTAATTTACTCTGGATATATTTTTCATCTGTTTTCCTTGTGGTTACCATGGGATTAAAATTTAACATTCTAAATATGTAACAATTATATTTGGTTTGCTACCAAGTTAATTTCAGTAGCATGAACATATATTTTTCTATACTTCTCTGTCCCCCCACCATTTTTCTGTACTTGTTACCACTTAGATCTTTGTACATTGTATGTTTTAAAATGTAGCATTATTTACATGCATTTGCATTTTAGCACCTGTAGAAAGTAAGAAGTGGAGTTACATACCAAACAATGTAATACAATAACACTGGCATTTATAGTTACTCAAATGGTTACTGTTACCACAGGTCTTTATTTCTTTATACTGCTTTGAACCACTGTCTAGTGTCCTTTCATTTCAGTCTGAAGAAATCATTTTAGTACTGCTTGTCAGGGAAGTCTAGTGGTGATGTACTACCTCAGCTATTGTTCATCTGAGAATATCTTTATCTCTCCCTCAGTTTTGAAAGGCAGTCTCACAGATTATAAATTTTTTGGCTGACAGTTTGTTTTCCTTAGTCTTTATGTATTTCAGCCCACTGCCTTCTTGCCTCTATGGTTTCTAATGAGAAATCAGCACTGAAGCTTATTGGAATTCCCTTGTCTGTAACACATTGTTTTTCTTTTGCAGCTTTCAGAACTCTCTTTTTCCTTTGATATTGTAATCAGTATATGATGAGGTATATTTTTCTTCATGTTTATCCTGTTTGGTGTTCTCTGAACTTCTTGAAAATGCGTATTCATATCTTTTGCTAAGTTTGGAAAGTTCTCTGTCATTATTTCTTTGACTATTCCTTCTGCCCCTTTTTCTCTTCTCCTTCTGAAACTCACATAATATGTATATTGGTGTGCTTGATGGTGTCCCATAGCTGTCTTAGGCTACCTTCTCTTTTTTATTTATTTTTAATTTAATTTAATTTTTAAATTTATTTCTCTCCCCACCCCCCTCCCTGCCAGTTGTCTGCTCTCTGTGTCCATTCACTGTGTGTTCTTCTGTGTCTGCTTCTTTCAGCAGCAATGGGAATCTGTGTCTTTTTATTGCATCATCTTGCTGCATCAGCTCTCTGTGTGTGCACTGCCACTCCTGAGCAGGCTGTGCTTTTTTTTTGCACGGGGCAGCTCTCCTTGCTGGGTGCACTCCTTGAGCGTGGGACTCCCCTACATGGGGGACACCCCTGCATGGCACGGCACTCCTTGAGCACATCAGCACTGTGCATGGGCCAGCTCACCACACAGGTCAGGAACCCCTGGGTTTGAATCCTCGATCTCCCCTATGGTAGATGGATGCTCTATCAGTTGAGCCAAATCTGCTTCCCATCCTCTTTAGTTTTTAATACTCCTTTCATTGTCTCATGCTGCTTTTGCTTTGAGGGCAAATTCTGGGGGAAGGGTCACCCTGGAGAGGATTTTCCCAGTTCAGTCTTTCCCAGCCAAACTGGGCCAGGAACCCACAAAAGGGGCACAGACTGGCTCTAAACTGTCCTGTAGAGGGGCCAGGAAGGGTATTCAAAACTTCTCCAATGGCTTCCCAAAGCTGAGCTTTCCTGGCATGCCCAGAAAATGTAGCCCTTCAACTTCTATTCCCCCATGGCTCTGAGGAAGCCTTGGTCTTTAAATCTCCACTGCCTCTGCCCCTGTCTGGGGATGGTTGAAGCAATGGTTGCCACTGCCTTTGTCCAGGCGGGGTTGATACAGTGGGTGCCCTTAGAGCTGGGCTCCAGTGATCTGAATTTATAAATCAAAAGCCATGAGTAGTGATCATGCAGGTATACCCCTGTTCTTGGGGAAGAGGATTTTTATGACCCTTTATGCCAGATAGTAAGGGGTTGGGCCCATGGCAGCCTGCCACAAGGGTGGGGATGGGCCCTGGTGGCTGCCACACAGAGAGAGCAATTTACGGTTCCTTACTGTAATTTTGATTCCCCCCACTCTTCTCTGCTGTACAGTGTTCTTCTGGCCTCTGGATTTTCAAAATAGTTGTGTCAGATAGTTCCTGCCTGCTTAATAGTTGTTTTGGTGAAAGGATTGAGACTTGGAGCTCCTTAATCTGCTGTCTTCTCTGGAAGTCCCCTTTCTTTTGATTTTCTTAAAAACAGTTTTTCTAGGGTACGCTTATATGTGGTTTTCTTGTACTTGTCCTTTTGGGGGGTTGCAGAACTTCTTAAGTCTGTGACTTAATGTCTTTTGTCAGCTTTTAGAAATTCTTAACCAGTATTTCTACTATTGCTTCTAACTTGCATGCTCTGCCCTCTCTTAACTCAAAATACATATTGGGTAGACCCTTTACTAAGGTCTCATATTTCTCTTTTCCTTATCTAGATTTTTTTATCTGCATGAGTCAATCCAGGTATTTTCTATTGCCAGTCTTCCATCTTATTAATCCTCTCTTCTGATGTTTCTATTCTGGTGCTAAATCCATTTATTGACTTTTTAATTATGGTTATTGCATTTTTTAGTTCTAAGATTCCTACTTTTTAAGTAGGTTTCACCTTTCTAGTGGAATTCTTGAACATACTAATCATAGTTGTTTAAAATTATGCCTGATAATGTCATTTTCTGAACCACCTGTGTGTCTGTTTCTATTGTCTTTTTTTTTCTTTTGGTTGTTGGTCATTTTGTCCTGTTTCCTGGTTTGCCCTATAATTTTCAATTGAATGCTGGACATTATTTATGAAATAATATAGAGGCTTTTGATGAAGCTAGCATTCCAAATAAGTTTTAATTTTCTTCTAGCAGGTGTATAAAGCATAGGAAGATCACCTTGGTCCAATCAAGGTTGAACTATTTATGATTTTCCCTTATTCTCAAGGCATAGCCTTTCCTAAATACCAGATTATTTGGCAGGGCCCATTTTTCTTGGTAGGCCCTGAATGCCAATTCTTACCCCAGGATTATGAGACTGCCAGCATCTCTTCTTAGCATTTTAGCCTATTGCCAACTGCTTTCCACCAGTTTTCTTGACATGCAACTCATTTACAATGACTTGGAAAATGTGTTTATGGGAAATTGCCTGCAGAATTTCAATGTACTTTTCTTATCTTTGGCACCCTGGCCCCTCAAGTACTATCTAATTTGGTTGTTCTCTCATGCCTTCTAAGAGTATTTTTCTTGCTTTAATAATTGTTCTCAGTTGGAGGTTTAGTCTGATTCCAGCTACTCCAACATAACCAGAAATACAACAAGTGCTAGCTCACATATTTTATTTTACAAACCTAAGTATCGCTTACATTTAAAATGTTGTGAAAGGGTTGAGACATGCAAAAAGTCATAAAGAATAATATAATCAATACCCACGGTACTTATCACCTAGATTAATCAAACTGTTGAGACCCTGCACAAACCTCTTTATCACATCCCCCTCCTTTTCTACACTATTCTAAACTTGGTATTTATCATCTTCATGAATTTCTTTATATTTCTATGCCATATGTACATTCACCTAAACAATTTATAGAATTGTTTTACATGTTTTTAGTTATAACATAGATGGTGTTATTACATATATGCATTCTTTTTTTTTTTTCATGCTACATTTTGTTTGCAAGAATCATTTGCTTTGCTGTGGGTTACTGTAAGTGGTTCATTTTCACATTTGCGATTATACCATACTTTATTTTTCCATTCTCTTTTTAATGGTCATTGAGATTGTTTCCAGTCTTCCACTATTAAAATAAATGCTGCTATAAACATGTCTGTATATGCTTCTTGTACACATATGCAAGAGTGTCTTTAGGAATGTACACAGAAGTGAAATAGCTGGGTCCTAGCACCGGCTCTTTCTCAAGTTTATTAGATCGTGCCAAGGTATTTTCCTGATGAGTTGTATCAATTTGAATTTTCCACTAACTGTGAACAAGAGTTCCCATTATACCATATCTTCAGCAATGTGATATTGCCACTCTTTACATGTTTGCCAATCTGATAAAGGTAAATGCTATGTCATTGTGGTTTTTATTTGCATTTCACAGGTGAGTGGTGAAGTTAAGAACTTTATATTCTCCATAGCACTTACGGTTATCTGATTTCCTACCGCCAAGCCTTCCCACTTTCCTGGACGCTCTTGAAATTGGGCCAACTTGTAGTCTGGATTATTATTACCCTAGGAATCATTTCTGGGCACAGGCGCCTGGAGGATAAACACCTCTCCAGGGCTGCATCCCATCCAGCACTGTGCTAGAGAGCTACACGTGCAGTATTGTGCTTAGTGCTCACTGCAAACTTGCAGCAAAGACTCATGACCCCCCATTTTATAGATGAGCAAACTGAGATGAGAGGGGTCAGGTAATTTGCCCAAGGACACACAGCTGGAACCTGGCAGACTCCAAGTCAAGTTCTCTCCTCCCCTCTGCAGGAGACCCCAGGGTCAGAGTGCTGCAGGGGCTCCTATAGCAGGAAAGCCTCTAGGGCACTCCTTCTGTCCTTCATTCAGGAAACACACCTGGTTCCATCTGCTCCACACTGGAGAGTAAATTTCTGTTGTCCTCAGTCATCAGCCAGAGTAAGAAACCCCATAAAGGGATGGATTCCATGGAGGGGGGTTGTGGGACAGGGAGAAGTTGCCACTGTAGGAGCAGGGGAGGGAAGAATGGAGGAGCCTGGATCAGTCAAGGCTGATGCTTCTCAGACGCAAGGGACTGGTTTTAGCCAGCGTTAACTATCCCTGAATCCCATAGTGAGAAAGCGAGACTCTTTTCAACCTTCTTTCAATCATTCTGATGATGGAGGGAATGAGAATCTCAGTTTGGTGCTAGGATGTCTTAAACACCTCTTTAAGCCTCCTTTTTTTTTTTTTAAAAAAAAAGACAGTCAATTGTTTTGTTTTAGAAATGCTTGTACAGGATCTACCACGTGTCAGGCCCTGTGCTAAATACTTTGCAAACATTGGCTAATTTCATTTTTTCGATGACCCTATGAGGTAAGTACTGTCATTGTCATCCCCATTTTACAGATGAGGCTCCTCAGGCCCAGAAAGGTTAAGGAAACTCCTGCAGTCACGCAGCCCATAGTGGCAGCACTGGGATTTGAATCTAGGCAGGCTGGTTCCAGAGTCTGTGCTTTTAACTACTGTGGCACACACAGTGATATAATGTTTTCTTCTAAGACACATGTATTTGAGTGAAAAACGAGAGGTAAGGTAAAGATAAGTAGTAGATGGATAATAACAAGGGTGAAAAACTCGATGGTGGTAAGTGGCAGGAGTTCTGGAAACACTCCAATGTGGCTTCAGAGATGCCGGGGCACAGCACGTGGGCCATGAAGGCTGAATTCAGAGCGATGGGAGAGGAAAGGTGTTCAAGAGAAGATTCATCTTGAGGAGAGACAGAGGGGCCCGGCAGGCCCTGGAGAGCTAGTGGAATGGTGAGAAATTCAGGGCAGCTGGCTAGTAATAGGAGGAATCAAGTGCCCTTGTATAGTTCTTTACAGTTTACAAAGCACTGTCTCATCTGCTTTCTCATGGACGCTTCTAAACCTCAGGCACAGTGAGAATTACTGTGCCCATTTTACAGACAGTAACTGAGGCCAGACTTTGAAGGGCCAGAGAAGAGTTACTATTTGCCCCATGATCCTCTGGTTCCTAATTTTGGGCCCTTTGCTCTACTCAACTATAGCAGGTATCTTTGAGAGCAAGCAACAGAAACATAATTCAACATGTTTGAGGGCAATAGTTGGTTTTTGGATCATGGTCACGCAAGTTCCAGCTGTGGACATCAGATACAGTTTGACCCAGGTGTTCAAAAGATGCCTCAGGGAATCTGGATCTGTCTTTCTCAGTCTTGATGTCCTTTTCAGGCAGGCTTTCTCCAAAAGGTGAAAGTGATGACCATGGGCTTCCAGGTTCCAAAAAAATAGAACGTGTTTGTTAGATTTCTAGAAAAAAACTTCCAGGACTGGCTTTCCTTGGCCGTGTTTGGGTTGATGTGCATTCTTGATTTTATCACTGTGGCCAGGGAGGTAGGGTACTTTGACTGGCCAGGTCTGAGTCAGGTGCCCGCCCTGTGGAGCTGGGGGTGGGGTCAGCTCCCCTCAAACCACATAGAGGGAGCGCCAGTTAGAGGGGCTCGTCACAAGAAGGGGGCAAGAGCCACGGAGCGGAGGCACGCTCTACGGCCCCAGGGGCCTGCGTGCCATTTTACAGAGCTGGGGGCTTGGGGAGGCTTGAATCTGGGAAGTTGATACTTTATCCTGCGGTCAAAGTGGCGCCACTGGGAGCGATGGGGCAGAGCTCTGCCAGGCCTTGTGCTGAGCTCGGGCCATCGAGGTGGACACGACAGTGAAAGAGCAGCCACAGACTCAGCCTCCTGTGACCAGCCCGGGGAACGGGGCTGCTGCCGGCCTCGGGGCCTTCATGCAAGATGTCAGTGGTATTTGCTGCAACATATTGTATTTTGGTAGCTAAGTTGTTCATCTGTTTTTTTTTTTTTTTAACCAAAATTTTCCGTCATCCAAAATAGAAACTCAGTAGAATTTAAGCTTTAATTTCCGTGGCCTGTTCCCCTGGTAGCCTATATGCTAGTTTCTGACTCTGAATTTGCTTATTCTAATTATTTCAAATCAGTGAGATTATACAATATTTGTCCTTTGACGATTTTTTCTTAATGATAACTCTTTTTTTAATAGTTTATATTTTCATCTTATTTTTCATCTTTTTTTAAAGCACATAAAATGTTACAACAAAAAATATAAGAGGTTCCCATACACCCCACTCCCCACACCCCCCACTCCTCCCACAAATGATAACTCCTATGTTCATAAGAAATATTGGTCTGTAATTTTCTTTTCTTGGGGTATTTTTATCGGGCTGTGAGAGGTGGGTAATGCTGGCCTCACAGAGTGCGTTAGGGAGTGTTTCCTCTGCAGGTTTTGGGAAGAGTTTGAGCAGGATGGGTGTTAATTCTTCTTGGAATGTTTGATAAAATTCCCCTCTGAAGCTATGTGGTCCTGGACTTATTTTATTTTGACAGCAATGATGGTTATCGTAGAGTAAATTAGGAAAAAACAGACCATCATGGGTATGCTTGCTAAGGATGAGGTTGGAGTTAAATTTTAAAAAGAGAGGTGATTTCAAGAAAAAAAAAAAATAGCGCACATGATCCGCGAACACGGCCAAAATTTGGAAAGTGGGAAATTTTGGAGCCTCCCTGCTCGATCACTCTGGGGCCTTCCCGTTTCCGAAGCGCCGAGTCCTGTATCAGTCGCGGCCGTCTGCTGCTCCTGCATCGGGGCGATGTCCAGGGTTTTAGGCAAACGCCTCCTTGAGCTGTCACCAGAAGCCCTGGAAGCAGGCTTTGCTGCCTCCCTTGGCAAGGCAGGGGCGGGACCGGCCCTGCGGGGAGGGGAGAGCGGGATCCAGGCCCCTCTGTCCCGGCACCACCACCTCCTCGGTGTCTTTGTTAGGGACGCCCCAGGGGCTATCGGTGGAATCAGGGTGGCCCCTGCAAGATGGGGGGGCGCCATCCACTGTGGGGTCAGGGGTGGTGTCTGGACGGGGCCACGTGTGTGAGTTAATCTTGTGTGGGTCCCCGCCAGGCTCCAGTTCCGGCTGCACCCCTGCCGGTGGGGGCCAGTTGGGGTGAGGCTCTTCGGTCTTGGCAGCGCACCCCCTGGCCTCTGGCTGGCCCCTCCCCAGGCAGGCGGCCGTAACAGGAAGGGCCTGGCGTTTAGCCTCCTGGCCCTCCTCTGCCAAGGCATCGACGGCCACGCTCCCTGGCCGGCCTTGCTCTGTCCTCCAGAGAGGTCCCTTCTCCAGCTCGGCCAGGATCCGGGCGTCCAGGTAGCCGGTGGTTGGCCCTGCACTTCCTGGGTGCTCCTTAGTGGGCTAGCCTGGGTTTTGTGGCTTAGGAAAACTCCTCATTGTTGGGCTAATCTCGTCTTAAGTATTCAGCAGGCATCTCCTTTGGCGGCTGACCTTGGATTTGTGATTCAGTAAGAAGCCACTGTATTGGGCCAAAGTCGGCTCAAGACGGCTGCTGACCAGATACCACTTTCAAATCAGTCTCTCCCTCTTTCCTTCCCCTCCCCTCCCCTCCCTTCCCCTTCCATTTTTATACAGATAAATGCACACGTTCAATTTCACACATGATGTTCCATTAACTTGAGGCAAATCCAAAATCCAAAGAAAACCTGCGGGGCAGGGCGGGGCGGGAGGGAGGCTCCTGGAGGCTCACCTCCTGCTCTCTTCCAGGCTCCGAGGCAGCTCCGAGGCAGCATGCCGCGTGGCTGGGTCCCCGTCCTCCTGCTGACGCTCCAGGGTGGTAAGTAGCTGGCCAGAGGGTCTGCTCAGGGGAGGGGGCCCCGGCTGCACCCCACAAAGCCCAGCAGGGCAGCGCTGACACCAGGGTGCTCCAGGATCTGCCGAGAGGCCCTGGGGCAGAGCCCATGGCATCTGCCCACTTGGGCTGGACACAGGTCAAAGAGCCAGCTAGAGCCCCCCTACCAGACAGTGCCTTAAGCAGGACGGGTGAGAGTGAGCCCCGTGACCCGCTCCGGCTGAGGTCCCCACGCCTCCCTGCTTTGCCAGTGCTCCCCGCCTGGGGCAGCTCCCGACCCCCAGTGCGAGGACGTGTTGCCCTTGGTCTAGCCTCAGATTTTCCTTATGAAATGACTCTCCCTGGAGGTCGATTTTCAACCATCACTGGTCCACTGCGGAGCCCCAGGTATTCCCGGGAGTGGGGTGGGGAGAAAGGAGTCACAGTCTTAAGGGGCAGCCCCTGGGGGAGCAGGTGCTGGAGGCGGAGGGAGAATGTTGGAGACCAGAGCTGGGACTTCAGGGGCACAGAAAAGGCCCCGAGTCCAACTGGGGGAGAAGATGCTGCCCAGGGCCAGGAAATCCAGGAGGGCTTCTCAGGGGAGGGGCGGTGGGGAGGTGGAGTGCAGCCTACAGGCTCGGTGGAGGCTGGACTCCAGGGAGGCGCTCGGCTGGTGCCTCATTGGCGTGTCTCTCTGGTTGTTACCGAAAGACCCAGCACCTCAAATAGCTCCTCCTGGAAGCAGCCGTCCTGCTCTCCCCTTCTCAGCGGTTGGCACCCGTCTTGGCACTAAGAGGCCTTTGGAAGCCATCACGACTGCACACGCTGTGGGAGCACCTAACAGGCCCCTGCTGTATGCTGAGCGCTCAGCCTCTGCTCCTCCCACTCTCCTGACCTCCCCCTGGGGTCCATGCTGCCATTTTGCCCGTTATTTAGTTGAGGAAGCTGAGGCTCAGAGAAGAGACGGGCAGGTCCACGGCCTCACGGCCTGAGAGCCAGACCTGCCTGGTCCTGCGGCGTTGACCACGGCGGTTCCTGGCTGTTTGCTGAGTGACTGCCCTGCGCAGGCTCGTAACCGCCTCCACACCCCTAGTCCCAGGCTGGGGTCGACATCGGCAGCTGAGAAAGGGGACAAGGAGTGGCTAAGTCACACGTCCTCAGTCACAGGGCTGGGACATTGCGCTCCCCGTGGCGTGGCCTCTTGCCGCCCCCTGAAAGCCTTCATGATGCTGGGGGACGCTGCTTGGTGGTTGGGGCACTGAAGGGCTTTTGACTCTTTTTGGAGTCACTTTCATGCCACCTCAGGGGCTGCTGCCCCTCCCCAGCGTTTTGTCCCCAGTTGGGAAAGCCCTCTTCCATGGTGGCCTTGAGCCTAGCTGAGGCTGGCAGCTGCTCTCCAAGTTCCCAGAGCCTTGAGAGAGAACAAGCAGGACATCAACACAGAGGCACAGCAGCTCGGGGGATCCCGGGTTAGGGACCTGCCCAAATCCGCTCTCTTTCCTCCACAAAGAGCATGAACTAGCCAGACTGGCCCCACATGCCTCCCCTAGGAAAGTCCCGGTGGACTCATTTCCATGGCTCAGAGTCATTGGTAGTGGCTGCCCGGGGAACTGTGTTGAGAAGGATTCTGAGGCCTCCCCAGGGGAGGGTGCAGTGATCAATTAGTGATGTCTGCCACGCAGAGGGCTGGGAAGCCTGTGGCAGGACTAGGCTTTGCTGTCCGGTCCTGGGGTGAGACTCCCAGCCCCTGCTCCAGGCAAACAAGAGGTGCAGTCTAGCTCCAGCCAGGGTTCTCACTTAAAGCAGGGGTGGAGGTCTGACTAAAGGATCTGGAAGATGTTTCCAGAAACAGGGTTCTTGGTTCTGACCTCGAACAAGACCCAGGACGGGAAGCTTGACCCCCTTGGCTCTTCATTAGTCAAGGAAAAACAGGAAAACTCCACTTCAAATTAATCCACTTAAAAAGGGGGAATGCACTTTCTAGTAACTAGAGGGATAAAATAATAGCATTGGTACTTGATCTTACAAAATAAAAGGAAAAATTATTAGGTTTCTTTCCAAACAAAATTTAGATTACAGTTGCACCTGCATGCCTGTTTTTCAGAACAAAGAGTTAAACAACGAATGTTTGTGGGGTTGGAGGAGATTAAAACGGCCAACAAAATGGCCCTCTTGGGCAACATAAGGTTGAATACTTAAATTTTCTCTCCTTCCTCCCTCCTCCCCATCCCTCCCTCGTTCTTCTTTCTGCCAGTAGAATACTAGAGACATTTTGCGAAAGCATTCCAGGGCTTCTCGGGGTGATGGTTCCTCTACTGCCGGGGAGCAGCTCTCGCGCCCCGACTGCCGACGCTATCTGTAGACCCGCAGCCCCTCCCTGAGGGTTGAGGCGCTGCCGGCCTCGCTTTCACTGACGTCGTAGCGCCATGACGTCATAACGTCATAGCGCCATGACGTCGCTCGGGAGGCGGCCCGCGCCCGGGCTCGCGCTTTGCGGGGTGGGTGTTCAGGCAGGCGCAGGCTAGACCTGGTGGCTGGGAGGAGGGAGTGGGAGGGGTGCCGAGGGCGCCTTCTCGTGGGGAATGTCTTGTCTCTCTAACCAGACTCCAAACTTTGGGGCTCAGACAAGGAATTGCCAGATAGCGGGGACCCCAGGCCTACATCTTAGGGGCCCCGGGTCCCCCAGATCGATGCCAGGCCCTGGGATCCTTGCTCCTGCTCAGACTCCCCCCCGCCACGAGGGGACGTTGAGGGGCCCCGCCCCGGAGCCCTCTGTCCTCGACCAGCCCCCCACCGAGGCTCTCTCCCCTCCCCCAGCCTGGGGCTGCCTGGACCTCGTGTGCTACACCGACTACCTGCAGACGGTCACCTGCACGCTGGAGACCGGCGCCCTCCACCCCCGCACGCTCACCCTCACCTGGTAAGGGACAGCGGCACCTCTGCAGGTGCCCAGCTCTGAGAAGGAGCGGAGGCCAGGGCTGTGGGAGAGGGGTGGGACACACGAAGCCACGGGCGCAGTTAGACCCACTGTGTGCTGGGCAGGCGGTTTAGCAATCGACAGAAGAGCCACCACTTCCTGGGAGCTGGCGCAGCCATCTCAGCCGCAGCATTGGATTTCACGCTGAGAAAGACCCTGTGAGCTGGGAACCTGTCCCCTCCTTATAGATCACTGCACGGGGCTCCCCGACGTGCCAGTGTCCCACCCCAGAGTCACCCTCTCACCCACACAGGCGTGACCGTGGGTTTGAGACACTGGGTGGGCCAGACCCCTTCCCCACGACTTTTTTGAGCACTTTTTGCGCACATGAATGCTTTACATGAATTGTCACTTTTAATCCTCCCAATTATCCAGCAAGAGGCCTCATCACCCGCATTTTACAAATGAGGAAAGGGAGGCTCAGAGAGGTTAAGCTACCTGCCCAAGGTCACACTGCCAGTGAATAAAAGCCAGGGTTCAAACCCCAGCAGTCTGACTCCAAAATCCAGGGGCAAGTGCAGTTTCGGAAAAAGAATAGCTGGAATTCATTCCATTGTCTATTCATTTATGCATTCATTCCTCATTCAATAAACATTGATGAAGCTTCTGCAGACAGTGCCACAGACACTGGGAATTCAGCAGAAGTCAGGATCGAGCAGGTCCCAAACCTGGAGCTGACGTAGAGGGGCGGGAGAGGCTGGAAGAGACAGAGGAAAAGCACGCACACGAGAAGCAGGCACTTGCGGCCCACGACGGGGCTGTAAAGAGAAGGACTGTGGCTGGAGTCTCGGGACAGGCCTCTTTCAGGCAGGACGCCCAGGGCGGGCCTGTCAGCAGGAGGAGGCCACCAGGGCTGGGAGGGGTGTTCTGGGCAGAGGGTCCTGCAAGTGCAGAGGCCCGAGTGGAGAGCCGGTGAGGGTGGGGTCGGCGTGGAGTGGAGGGAGTCAGGATGATGGAGAGTGACAAACGGAGGTGGAGGGTGGGCAGGGGCCGGGCTTATTGTGTGGGCACCGAGAAGCCTCATGCTTCTCCTCAGGAGGGTTTTAGGCAGGGGAGCAACAAGAAGTTTTAAATCTCCCTCTGGCTGCTGGGCAAGAGGGATGAATTGCAGGAAGGGCAGGTGAGGCAGGCAGCTGATACAGCCGTCCAGGCCAGAGGCTTGGGGGGCGTTATTCAGTAGAAGTTTCCATTTCATCAGATATTTAGCAGAGAACTGAGGCTGCACAACCGTTGGATACATATCCATACTGACCCTGAAAGGTGGTCATGTTCAGAGCCTGAATATGTGGGTAGGGAAATAAATATCTGGTAAACTCCTACACATGTTTCAAAACCCATCAGTTTTGCCCAAAGGGAGCAAAAGAGCTGGAACATTTCCCCCAACACCATCTCATCTGCTGCCTGGAAGTTCCCCCAGAGCAGGGAGTGAAGTTCATTTGGCTTTTATCTCAATCCTTAGCACAAGAACCTATTAGGTATTCAGTGGAGAGAGGGAGGGAGGGAGCACAGGAGGCCTGAAATGCTTGGGGTCCTTCCTAGAGGGCATTGGTTCTTTGGTGGAATCGACATGGGCAGATCTGGGCTTAGTCCCAGCAAGAGCGGCCTCCAGTTTCCCGAGGGAGAGCTGCCGCCCGAGGGAAGTAGTGAGTTCCTGCCTCTTGCAGGCGTGCGAGCAGAGCGTGGACACCATCTCAGGATCGCACCTGCCTGGGAAAGGGGTGGGGGGCCAGGCGACCCTCCTGCCCTACTCCAACGCCCTCCCGGCCCCTGGTGCTGGGGGCCGAGCTCCCCCCCCCCCCCCCCCCCCCGCCTGCAGCCCTGACCAGCCGTTCTGTCCTTGAAGGCAAGACGGGTATGGAGAACTGGAGGACACGCTCACCTCCTGCAGCCTCCATCGCGCCACCCATAACGCCACTCACACGAAGTACGCGTGCCTCATGGACGTGTCTCACTTCATGGCTGATGACATTTTCAGCGTCAACATGACGGATCAGTCCGGCGACTACTCCCAGGAGTGCGGCAGCTTTGTCCTGGCCGAGAGCAGTGAGTACTCCTGGCTGGGGACAGCCCAGGTCGGGGCTGCGCCTACCCTCTGGCCCCCCTCTTCCTTCTCTGTCAAAACGGACCTGGCCTGGGCCCCCCCCCCCACCTGCTGAGTTCTGCCCTTTGCTGTCAAGGCAACAGGCAGCTGACCAGATATACTATTTTTTTTACTAAAGTGTGATGGGTTGATGTTAGGTTTGGGCCTTAACCTGAAGAGAGGCAGAAGAGGTGTGGAAAGGAGCTGGACTGGGACCTAGGACTTCGGAACTTTGGCTCTGGGCAGAGTCTGCGTGTCTCCATGGCCTTGGACAGGACACACCCTCCTCTGGGGCTGTTTCCCCCCGTGTGGAGTGGAGGCCCTTTTAACCCTGACCTATGGGGTTCTGCCCCCAGGAGGAGCCAAGGGGAAGACACTGAGTCACAAGAAACCCCCCTGGGTTTCCTCCCATTCCTTAGCTCCGGGAGCCTGGACTCGCCTGCAGCAGGAGGCAGGGAGGGGCCCGCGGGGCAGGAGGGGCCTGGCGGTGGATGCAGTTGTCTCTGGGGTCCAGAGACAGGGCAGGGCAGGGGAGGAATCCCGGAGGCAGCTTTTGGCTTGGGTTGTGTCTGTGTGCGTGTTCGTGTGTCCCCAAAGAGGCGCATGCCCAGGGGCATGCAGACACCAACTGCAAAGAAGGTCCTGCCCTGGAGACGCCACCCCCGTTTGGGGCTGGGGGTTAAGATGCCTCTGGCCCCCACCCTGGGGGACCCTGGTTTGCATCCCTTCCTGGTGTTGTATCACACAGGATGTGGGTGCAGCTTCACGCACACACCCTGCCGACCCAGAGCACACACACGTAGGCACACACAGACTCACCAACACGCCCGCAGGCAGAGGTGCAGACGCCCCCCGACCCTTCCCCTGACGGCAGAGAGCCCGATGCCTCGTTCTCACACACGCACCCTCGCTCACAGCCACAGGGATCCAGACACGCAGAGCTCGTGACACGCGTGCCTCCTCCGGCAGGGTGGCCCCGCAGCCCCACCTGCTGCCATCTCCCCCAGCAGCCAGGGGCCCCTCCACTGACACTCCCCCTTGCAATGGGATCTGAACAGCATTTCTCTCCCCTGCTGGGGTCTGAGAACAGGTCCCGGCCCAGCTGCAGCTGAGCAGCCCTGGTTCAGCCCCAGACCCGCCTGGGCTGAGCAACTCCCATTCACAGCGCCCAGGACCCACACACATGCCCCTGAGCACCCACCGGGCAGTTCCCAGTTAACCCGTTTCCCCGCGTCAGTCTCCACCACTGCCGGAGGCCCAGCCTGCAGAGCCGGAACCAGGTCTCGACTCCCCCTGGGAAGAGAGAAGAGGGCTTAGGAATGATTCCAGTCAAAAGGGACCCTCGGTGAGATACAGCAGCCACACTCCGTTCCCCGAGGCCCCCTCTCCCTCCTCAGGCCATGAACAGAGCCCTTAGGAGGTGTTTCAGAGTCTAGGTGGATCTGCCTCGGGCTGGCCTTCTTGATGGGGGGGATGAATGCTGAAGGAGACCACCAGGCATTGCAGAGCCAATTTGCAAAGACTGTGAAAGGTGTATTTGTTTTTGCATTGGTTTGTTTGGTTTTTGTTGGCTCCTGGTACTCAAGGAAATCTCTGTCATATCAGGAGCTGGATACAAACTGAAGGAACAGACAGCTCAGGGACTAAATTCCAGGGCTAATGCTTTAAAACAGTAAATGTACAATGTACAACCAAAGATTACAAGAAACAGGAAATGATGGCTCATCCACAGGAATAAGATAAAAATCCAGAAATCCATCAACAAAGAAGACCAAACTTTGGACATACGGGATAAAGACTTAAAAAAAAAAAAAAAAAAAAAAAGACCCTCAAAACACTCAAGGGGCAAAGGAAAACAGAGTAAGAACTAAAGGATATCAGAAAAATAATGAATGAACAATGTGAGAATATCAGAATCACCAGCAGGTTCAGAGTTCTTGTTGGAGCCCCTGAAATATTCACTTGTTAATTGGGTAGATATTTATTGAGTGCTACCTGTGTGCCATGCTCTGTGCTAGGACCTGGGGACACAATATTCAACCAGGCAGACAAAACCCCTATCCTCAACGAGCTAGGATCCCAGAACAGGAGGTCCATTGTAAGATGAATAGAATATTCATTGGTTGCAAAAACAAAGAGAAGGTGGGCGAGGAGGGCAGGGATGTGTCATTCTCTTTTTCACTAACAGAATATGTGTCATTTTGTTCCCCCGAAGTCATCTTCAGCTATTTAGCTGGATCTCCATGAGTTTTAAGCCCCATATGATAGGAACTGGCACCTTTATTTTTCTATAGTTAAGATTTTAAAAAATTATTTAAAAATTTTAGAGCAGTTGTAGATTTCCAGAAATATGCAGAAAGTACAGAGTTTCCATATACTCCCCTCACACATACAGTTTTTCCTATTATTAACATCTTGTGTTAGCGGGGTACATTTGTTTAAAATGAACCAATAATATTATATTATTAACTGAAGTCCATAGTTTACATTAAGGTTCATTCTTTGTATTGCATAGTTCTGTGGTTGTTTTTTTAAAAAATTATTGTGGTAACAAATACGCAATCTAAAATTTCCCGTGTTAACCACTTTCAAGAACACAATTCAGGGGTGTTAATTACTCCCACAACGTGGTGTTGCCATTACCACCATCCATTACCAAAATTTTTCCATCATTAACTCCCCATTTCCCATCACCACTCAGTCTCTTGTAACCTGTATTCTAATTTCTGACTCTATGAATTTGCATATTCTAATTGTTTCACATCAGTGAGACCATATACTATTTGTCCTTTCACATTTGGCTTATTTCACTCCACGTGATGTCTTCAAGGTTCATCTGTGTCATCGTGTGTATCAGAACTTCTTTCCTTTTTATAGCTGAATGATATTCCATTGTGTGACTAGACCACATTTTGTTCATCCATTTATCTCTTGGGAACTGGTCACATTTTATAGGAAAGGAAGTTATGGCACATAAAATGTAGTCCCCCCACTCAAGGCCATGAAAGAAATTTGTGATGGGGCAAGAGTCGAACTCCAGGCCCTTGCCCTTAGTCTCTGGGGACACCTGGGAAGGCTTGGTGACGTGGCCCAGGTCTCAGCTCTTTCCCGTGGGCCAGCTGGGAGACCCTGGGCAGGTCACCTCAGCTGTCAGAAGATGCCGCGAGAGGGGCATGTTCAAGCCAAACTCACAGGGTCACTGCAGGTTGTCAGTTGAAATGCACGCGTGTCAAACCCCTTGGCGGGCAGGGCCATGTCATGGTTATTTCTCCTTATTTTTCTGCAATTCCTGGACCCACTTCACCCATCTCTGTTACCCACCTGCCCCTGAGTTCGCAACCCTAGATAGTCTAAATCCTTCTTTTCATGAATAAACTGAGGTGCAGAGAGAGGCAGCACTTTGTTGAAGGTCCAGTGGGCTTAGAAATCCCGATCTTCTCTGTGTACTCCTGGGGGAGCTTCTTCCTCTCACCAAATCTTTCCCACCTGCTGCAGAATCTCACCCCACTTTATCTTTCTGGCTTTTTTCCTAAGTCAAGCCGTCACCCCCTTTTAACGTGACTGTGACCTTCTCGGGAAGTTATAACGTCTCTTGGAGCTCCGATTATGATGACCCCACTTTCTACGCGCTGAAGGGCAAGCTTCAATATGAGCTGCAGTACAGGAACCGGGCAGACCCCTGGGCCCTGGTGAGGAATTCAGAGGATCCCGCTGCCCGACTCTGGGAGAAGAGGGTGGAAAGGGAAGGGTGCAGGGGCATGCAGTGGGAGATTGGAGTGGAGTCAGAGAGACAGGTGAACTTTGTAATTCATGGCCAGGTGTGGGCTCCAAGGACACGCCGAGGAGTTGAGTTCTCCCTTGCGGCAGGCTTGTATTTGGTGCTGCCATCTCCCCATTTCCCTTTGGGGCAGGAGACCCCCTAATATTCTCTCCTTCCAGTCCTTGTTCCCTTCCTGACCAGCATGCCAGAGAGGAAGGAGTGGGACTGCTCCAGGTTACACCTTAAATTTCTAACAGTCACAATAGAAGAGTTTCCAGAAATTACCAGAGTTATCTGGAACCTTCCCACTTGCTTAGAATGGCCACAGTTGGAGAGTCCCAGTCATAGCAATAATTAAGGAGATCCACTGTCAGAGGGCCCATTGTTTCAAATGTGGAGGTTTCTTGCAGTGTCCTTTGTTTAGAGTGTCCACTCCTGGAAAGTTCCAGAATGGCCCATTATTTAGAAATGCCACAGCAAAGGAATTCTAGAATTCTCCATCATTTAGAAGGATCCCAATTGAAGATCTTTATGAATGCCATTGTTTAGAATGTCCCTGGAGGAAGACTTTCAGAGGTATCTGTTACTTAGGTGTCTGTAGTTGAAAGCTTCCAGAAATTCCTCCTCTTGAGAATGTCCACCCTTGGAGAAATCCAAGTGTGTGTTGTTTAGAATGCTTCCAGTTAAAGATTTCCCAGAGTGTCCATGCTGCTGGAGCATTCCCAGACCGAGCAGAGTCTCCTGCTGGGATTGAGCAGATGAGCTGGACTCAGGGAGAACCAGATGGGAGCACTGTACTGCAGGCAAGGCAAAGGCAGTCCTGATACCTCGACGCTGCTCCCACCTGCGTGGCCAGAACTCAGGCATGGGCCTGATTCTTGCAGAGGGAGGCGACTCTGTAGGAGAAACCAGCCCCTTTGAGCTGGGCAGCTGAGCAGAGCCTGACCCAACCAATTACCCTTCCCATGTGCTGCAGAGTCCACAGACAAAGTTCATCTCGGTGGACTCGAGAAGCATCTCTTTGCTTCCCTTGGAGTTCCGCAAAGGCTCAAGCTATGAGGTGCAGGTCCGGGCGGGGCCCCAGCCGGGCTCCTCTTTCCGGGGAACCTGGAGCGAGTGGAGTGACCCGGCCATCTTTCAGACCCAGCCAGAGGGTAGGTGTGAAGCTGGGGTGGACACCCCACTCCTGGTACCAAATCTTGGTCTCTGCCCAGTCCTGTCCTGGCCGTGTGATCTCAAGCTTGGCCGGGAGCACTTCGCTCCATTGTTAATCCCGTCATAACCATTCCACGGAATTCCGGGAGCCCCTGCTTGCTGGGCCTTGTGTTGGGTCCTTTTAGCGCATTTGATCCTGTTATACCTCTGTAAAGGGAGGGATCCTGAGCCCCATTTTTCACATAAGGAAACGGAGGCTGAGAGAGAAAATCACTTGCCTGGAGTGGAGATGGAAGTGGGATTTGAACCCAGGCCCATCTCACTTTGAGACCCCAGCAGTCACTAGCGGCTTTCCCACTCCCTTCCTCTCCACCCCAGACCCCTTCCCCCACTGCATGCACCCCAGGTCGTCCCTGGTAGAAGAAGGGAGCTGGGTTTAGTGCATTATTTGCTTCCGTCCTAGAACTAACAGGAGAGCTCCGAGGATGGGACCCGCACCTGCTGCTTCTCCTGCTGCTCGTCGTGGTCCCCGTCCTGGTCATCTTGGGCCTGAACGTCCGCCTGTCTGGGAGGTGAGCCAGGGAACCAGGGAGGCACTCGGGGGTCGGCTGGGCCCCCGCCTCCCTGGGCTCCCCCTCCAGGGCTGGGGAGCAGAGCCTGTCCCCAGCAGAGTGAGGAGGACAAGTGACGAGCATATAAAACAGCTCACATTTACTGTGTGCTGCATAAACAAATGGGAAACTGAGGCACAGAGAGAGGCCAGGGAACTTGCCCAAGCCACGCAGGCTGGAAGGGGGGAAGTGGGATTTGAACCCTGTGCTTTTAACCCAGGACACCAGCTTTGCTCTCGTCCAGAGCATTGTAAGTTTTGGGGCCCAGGGACCCCGGGGCCACCACCCCACGTGCTTCAACCCGAGGGGCTTTGCGCCTGTTTTATGTGTGGGGTTTCTGCTGAGCATTGCCCCTGAGGGAGGGCGCTGCCGAGGAAAAGGAGACAAAGGCCCTGGCTGCGTCCAGCTCGCCGGCTGAGGGCCGAGGCGAGCGCTGCTGCCGCTGCTGGCCGAGCGCTGGCAGGGGGCTCCGCGCGTGGGCTCCTGACGCCGCTGCCCGGCTGCAGGGGCAGGCCTCCCGCTCCTCTGCGAGCCTCCCCTCCCGCCCCAGGGATGAGGAGATCCAGGCGCGGAGCGGGCAGCCGAGCCCTTCAACTCGGGGCGCTGCGAGCCGGGAGGGCAGCGCTGCGCCCTTTGCAGGGGTGGAGACAGG
This sequence comes from Dasypus novemcinctus, assembly GCF_030445035.2. NCBI lineage: Eukaryota > Metazoa > Chordata > Mammalia > Cingulata > Dasypodidae > Dasypus > Dasypus novemcinctus. The sequence goes on along the minus strand of NC_080695.1, from coordinate 31,154,629 downwards.
CGCAGGGGGGAAGGGCGCCGCCTGCGATGGGGGGCGGGAGACCCCGAGGCCCTGCGGGGCGGAGCGGCGCAGGGGTCTGAGCGGGAGGCTCTGGGCGATGTGGGCGCCTGACCCCGGCTCCTGTCCTTCCAGGCTGTGGAAGAAAGTGTGGGTGCAGGTGCCCAGCCCCGAACATTTCTTCTGGCCCCTGTACGCGGGCCACAGCGGAGACTTCAAGGCAAGTGCCCCTCCCGCGCCCCTTCCCGCGCCCCGAGCCTCTGGCCTTCCGCGCGCCCATCTCGACCCGGGAGCGGGAAGGCAGGCCCCCAGCCCGCTCCCCCGCCCCCGCGCACCCATCTGCGAGGTGCGGGAAATAACTCCCGTGGGGCGGAGTCGGCGCAAGGATTCAACAAGGTCTGGGCTCTCGTCGCCCACCCCCTCCCGGCGCCACGGAGGAGCCCCGGCGTCTCCTCAGATGCGGAGGAGAGGGTTCTGAGGGTGGGCCGCGCCAAGCCCCTCCCGAGCCCCCGCCGCCGCCCCCGCACGCTGGCACCCACAGGGCCTTCCGTGCCCACTGGGTGTGCGTCACCCCCCCAGCAGCGGCGGTGCAGGGGCCGCCGCAGGGAGGATGTGGTGGCGGGGCGGGGCAGCCCGCGGCTCGGCGCAGCAGTGCGGCTGCGAGGACGCCTCCACTGAGCTCCTGCTGCGTGCCCGCTGGGCTTAGCACCCTCCGCCGCCCCACCCGTCCTCAGGGCAGCACCCCGTGGGCGTGCCAGGGTACTGACGAAGAGACCGAGGGTCAGAGAGGGCAAGGCGCTCTGTGGGGCAGGGAAGAACCTGCGCTCTGATCCTCAGCGTGGGGCACTCTCCATCCTCCACCCTTTCCTCTTTCTTCTGCACCTTTCCTGAAGCTCAAACATCATGTTTACTTTTTAGTTTTACCAGCCCTTCTATAGCATTTGTTCTGTGCCAGCCATAGTTCTAGAAGCTTCCACTAGATTTAACTCATTTCTTCCTCACATCAGCCCTATGGGATGGGGACTATTTCTAGGCCTGTTTTACGGATGAGGAAATTGAGGCACAGAGAAGGTAAGTAACTGGCCCAAGGCCACACCGTAGAGGAGGAACTCTGACTCAGTGGTGCCACGTCACTGGGTTCTGAGATGAGCTTTCACAGAGGTGGGCACCACCCAGGGAACCCCGCTTCTTGGGACTATTCTCTGCCAGCCGGCCGGCACTTCTCGTATCTGTCAGCCTAGGGAGAGAATTCTCCAAGCCCAAGCCCTTCGCCTGAGCCACCCACCATCGCCCATATCCTTCATCCACGGTCTCCTTTTGCAAGTGGTTGCTCATCCATTCATTTAGTTCATCAGCATTTATGGAGTACCTACTGTGTGCCGGGCACTGTGTGAGCTCCTGGCCAAGTGTCTACTCTGTGGAGGATGGACAAATAGGAGAATGCTGGGTCGCCAGAAACACCATGAAGGAAATAAAAAAAGGGGTCAAAGCTCTTTCCAAAGACCTCGGCCCCCCCTTCCTATGCCTCGGGGGTCTGGGCCCCGGCACCCTCACAGGCCACGGCAGACCCAGGCCACAGGGCCACAGGTCGTCTGAGCCAGTGAGTGACAGAAGGCTCTTGTTCCCAACTTCAAGTGGGGAAACTGAGGCCCATTGAGGGAAAGGGAGAGCGGTGGGTGCTGCCACAGGGCAGGAGCACCCCAGACCTCTCTCTCTCGTGTGTCTGTCCCGCTCTTCCTCTGTCCTGTCCTGCTTCTGTGTCCCTGTCTGTCTCTCCGTCTCTGTCCACACCTCCCGCCCGTCCTGTCTCTTCTCATGACGCCCTCTCTTTCTCTCCCGCAGAAGTGGGTGGGCGCAGCCTTCACTGCCTCCAGCCTAGAGCTCCCCGGGGCACCCTCGACCCTGGAGGTGCACAGCTGCTGCCCGCTGCAGGGTCCCACCAAGGGGCTGGAGCCCACGGAGCTGCCGGAGCCGGCGGATGTGGTGGAAGCCGACGGGGTGCCCGGGACGGGCTCCTGGGGCCCAGCCCCCACCACGGCCAGCAGCCCAGGTGCCTCCGCTTACAGCCAGGAGAGGTACCGGCCCTACGGCCTGCTGTCCATCCACACGGTGGCCTTGGGGGATGTGGAGGGGCTGTGCGCCTGGCCCTGCAGCTGTGGGGATGACGGCTACCCAGCCCTGAGCCTGGACACCGACCTGGAGCACGGCCAGGGCCCTGCGGACCCCCTCGTGGGTGCAGGGGCCACAGTTCTCTCCTGCGGCTGCGTCTCGGCTGGAGGTCCTGCCAGGCTCGGGGGGTCCCTGGGCGGCCTCCTCGACAGGCTAAACCTGCCCCTGGTGGAGGGGGCAGGCTGGGACCCGGGGCCACCCTGGGGCGGTGGGTCCCCTGGAGGGGCCTCTGACAGTGAGGCGGGCTCGCCCCCAGGCGGCCTGGACATGGACACGTTTGACAGTGGCTTCGTGGGCTCAGACTGCGGCAGCCCTGTAGAGTGTGACTTCGCCAGTCCCCGGGACGAGGGGCCCCCCAGGAGCTACGTCCGCCAGTGGGTGGTCGTGGCCCCTCCACTGGCCGGACCGGGGCCCCAGGCCAGCTAGCGAGGCCAACTGGCCACGGCCACGCCTCTGGGCCACGGGCCAGATGCATGGGTGTCTGCTGTCCTACGAAGTGGGGAGGCCTGCGGCCTCTGGGCGGCTGACAGACCCCTGACCTGAAGCTGACACTGCGTGTGCACGTGCACATGTGAGCCCACGTTCCCTTTTGGGTGTGCATGTGTGTGAACTCACGTGCTCCCCTCGGCACGTGTGCCTGTGTGCGTGTGAACTCATGAACTCCCCTTAGCATGTGTGCATGTGTGAACTCATGCTCTCCCCTTAGTGTGTGTGCATGTGTGCACATATGGCTGTGAATTCACAAACTCCCCTCCGTGTGTAGGTGCGTGTGTGTGTGTGCACGTGTGTGTGCATGGGGAGGTGCACACTGGCGTGGAGTAGCACGTGTACTGTGGATGTGGTAGCATGCCGTGGCTGTCTGCATGTCCATTCAGATGCCGCCCACGTGTCTGTGCCCAAGTGAACTCACGGGTGTGCATGAGTGAGAGCAGGTGCACAGCTGTGCGCACACAGGTGACAGGCCCCGGGCTCGTTTCCAGGCACACGGAGGTGGCCGCCTGGGTCCTGGGCTGAGAGGCGGGTCCGGCGCTGTCCCGGGGGCTGCTGGGAGGTGAAGGCGCTGCTGGCCTCCTGGCTGTTCCACAGCGCCCTTCAGGGGCGCCCTGCGGGTGGGGAGGGTGGTTTGGGGGCCCGTGGACCTGGGTCTGAGTCCTGATTGCCGCCTCCGGGCTGCTGCTCCCGGGGGGCGGGGGGCGGCGCGACCCTCTCCTGAGCTGCCATGGGGTTGGCGTGACCTGCCTCGGGGAGACGCCGGGGAGGGCCTCTGTACTCACTGCAGCCCGGAGCAGACCCTCAATAAATGTCAGTTCCTTCCTTCTGTGGCCAGCACCGAGCTTGTGCGGGGGTGGGGGTGAGAAACCTGCCAGCAGCAGCCACCTGGGGGCCGGGGGCCGTCCCACCAGCGGAGGGGAGCGCGGGGGTTTCCGGGCTCAGTCAGTCAGCCTTGTCTTAGAAACGGCCCCTCTGCCCGCCAGGGTTTCTTTCTTTGACTCCTGTTGCCCTTTTTCTATTCACTTTTATGCACCCAAGAAATATACAGTGAGCACCGGTGCAAGCCGGGCAGCGGGGTCCCCGGCCCAGGTGGCCCTGCCCGGGGTGCTCCCTGCAGGCGGCGGCACACCTCACGGCACGCCTGACTGGCCGTTAACCCGGCGCTCGATACGTCCTGGACAGTCGGGGCAATCCCACGGCTTGTCCCTGCTGAGAGCCTGCTAAAATGCGAATGAAGCCCCGGAAACACCCGCGTGCAGGAGGCACCTCACTGAGCATTAGTTTTGCATAGAGGTGATACAGGTGCCAGTACTGCATTAAAATTATGGATTCTTTAAGAAATTAGATGGTTTTCCTTCCGAGGATGCCCATCTCGAGTGGACATTTACAAGACCAGACCGAGTTAAGGCAGGGGAGCGGCTGATTCGGTAGGTCCACCCTCGAAAGCTCCTCGGGAAGCCCTGGTCTGGGGTCACGTCACCTCCAAAGACGAGGGTGCACACTAATGCCCGAAGGAGACAGCCCTGGTCCTTCTCTGTTGGAGCAGGGCCGAGCTGGGAGTTCCTCGCTGAAAGCGTCTCTGAGCCTTATCTGTGAAACAGGATGGTTCTGACGGGTTGCTGAGAGAAGGCATGGGAAGGCCTTGGAGCCTGGCAAAGGGCTGAAAGGTTGGTTTGAAAGGCAGGGCTCTTAAGCTGGAATCAGGCTGCAGGAGCCTCAGATAGGAGCACGTGTGTGAAACGGCCGCTCCTGCACATGTGAGCAGCCCTCGCCGCCGCCCCCTCCACCACGCTAAGGGCCAAGGGGCACTGTGGTGCTCACAGTCTCTCGGGGGCAACGGGTTCCCCTGAGAAGCCGCTCAGCTCCGCAGCGCACAGAGCTCTGGGTGGGATGGAGGCGGGGAGGGGAGTACTGGTGAGATGGACCGTCGCCAGGCCTGGGGGTTAGAGGGGGGGCTCTGCCGAGTGAGGCCTGGCTCCTCACCAGCTCCATGGGGAAGGGGCCAAAATGTTATCCAGAGAAGTTGGGTGCAGATAGAGAGGAGAAGGGCAGGCCCACCAGAAAGGTGGATGAGAGGATAGGTGGGTGGATGGGTAATGGGTGGGCGAGTAGGTACGTGGGTGGGTGGGAGGAGAGTAGGATGGAAGAACGGTTGGATGGACGGATGGATGGAGACAGGTGCTGCGATGGTTGAGGACAGCTGCGTGAGGGCAGCAGCGTGGTTTGTTTTCTTCACGGCTTTCTCCGCAGCCTGGCACGCTCAATAAAGCCTGATTTGTTTCTTGATTTTGTAGAGTAAATACTTCTGCCCATTTCAAGTTATGTGAGGACACCAAGCTAGGAGTTGGGAAGAGATGGGCAGTCGGGCTCCCTGAGGCGGCAGGAGCCGCTCAGCACACCACGGACAGGAGCCCCGGCTGAGAGCTCAGCCTCGGGGTGTGCGGGAGGCTGGGGGGCCTCTGGGAGGAGGCACTGTTTGGTTGGACTTTGAAAAATGCCTCGCAGTGGTTAGGGGCACCAGCTGCTCCCGGCAGAGGGAAGAGCTTGAGCAGAGGCCTGGCGGCGGGACCAAGGCCCAAGAGCTGGGGAGTCCTGAAATGTGGGAGTGGCAGGCCTGCTCCCCGTTGCCGACGTCCAGGCCAGAGAGCTAAGAACCCTCTTTTAAGAAGCAGGAGGATGGAGAGCAACACCCCTTCCACGGATGCCACAACCCGCTCCCGGCCCAGCCCTCTCCTTCCCCCGGCTTGCAGGGGCAGGGGGGTTGTGACATCTGTCAGACGGACGAGGGAGGTGTGAATGAGAGGAGCCCTGTCTGAGCTCATGCCCAGAATTCACGGGTAGAGCCAGCACTTGAACTCTGCTCTCCCAATCCCAATTTCAGTCCTCACCTTGCTGTGGGTGAGACCTAGATCAACAGGTAAGACCCTCTTAGCCAACACCCGTACCTGCTGCTTTTGCCCAGGCAGCATTGTGTGGGGGTGGCTGACCCCAGATCTGGGAGTGGCGACGTGACCCCGGCTTGCGCCACACAGCAGGCCGCCTCTCTGGCCACAGCACTGGTTCAGGGGCAGGCATGTGACCTCAGTTGATCCGTGCCCTCGTCCTGCTGGGGTGGCTGAGGGGTGGGGAGGGACCACGCCTGGAGCTGCCTGAGGGCTTCGGAACGTGACTCAGTCTGAGAAGGGAAAGCCCAGCTGAGATGGAGGTGCATTCCTGCTAATGTCCCTTGAGCTCCTGGGTACAGCCTTGCCTGAAACTACATTCCCTCCAGACTTTTTAGGTACAGGAGTATTACCTAAAAAGTGGTTAATGCTTTTCACCCAATATTTCCAGCTCTTGGCCTTCTGGGCTCAGGGGCAGGATTGTACTTCCTGACCCCTGGTGGTTGGGTGGGACCATGTGACCAACACTGGCCAATGAACTGTGAACAGATGTGATGTGCATAAATGGACCGTGTGGGGCCCGCCACAGCATTTTCCCTCTCACCACAGCGAGCAGTCATGTCTGAGGTGACAGCTGCTCCTTTAGCCCAGGTCCTAGAGTGGGGAGATGCAGAGCAGAAGCCCCAGTTCACAGCGCTGGATTGTATTGTGAGCAAGAGATGACTCCTTTGTTGTTTTCAACCGCTGAAACTGTTCCTGTTCGAGTACAGTAAGGGGCTGTTTGTCACCTATCCTGACTGAATCAAAGAACCACAGAACTTCCTTTTCTTGCTCGTCGTTTTGAGATGGTTTCTGTCGCTTGCGGTGGGAAGTGTCCTAGCATTAGTCTACCATCACCCTGCGCTGGAGACTCCCCTCGCTTGCTAAGAAAGGATTCCAAGCCAAGGGGCCCAGGCCCAGGCCCCATCCTTCCTCCTGAATGACCTGGAGCAGGCCACTTCCTTCCTGGAGCCTCGGCTGCCTCTTTTGCAAAGTGGCGGTGGGAATCCAGCCCTGGGGGTGAGAAGAGAGGATGAGGACTGGAAGAGATGGCACAGCTCCTCGTCAGGAGTGTGTTTTCTTCTTGCCCCGTCAGCACCGTGAGCTGGCTCCAGGGTCAGAGGAGCTTGGAGAAGACAGTCCCTGCCCTCCAGTCTCCTCCCCTTGGGGTTCACAAGTGCTTCCATTCAGGATGCCCCGAAGCTCACATCACCCTCAGCGAGGACGTAGGGGACCTAAGAACTCCCTGACCATCAAGTTGCAATAAGATCTCAGCCTGGGATCGCTGACTGGGTGTCCCAGATTTAACCTGGGAGGATGGAGAGGGTGCAAACCAGCCCTAGGCTTTCATTTTACCCCTGGGTGAGTGACTCACCCACAGCCACACAGTCTGTTCAGCAGCCTGCCTCCCTCCTGTTCTGGGGGTGCCCCTTGCCTGGGCCTGCTGCTGGCATCGCCGAGTGGCACAGCCTCTTCCAGCCCATGCAAACTACAGGTGCCCTCCAAGGCACCATCAGTGAAACGGGAATGGGACTTCCAGTGGACCACGCCTGGCTAAGCACACTTGCCTCCCCTTCCTGGGAGCCCGTTAAATTGATGGTTGAGGAAGGAGTAGAAAGCCTCGACAGGGAAGAAGGTGGGAGAGAGGGTCACCTGTGGTCAAGAAACATTCACGTGGGAAGCAGATTTGGCTCAACTGATAGAGCGTCCACCTACCACATGGGAGGTCCAGGGTTCAGTGCTGATGTGCGCAAGGAGTGCCCTGCCATGCAGTGGTGTCCCCCGCGTAGGGGAGCCCCACACACAAGGAGTGCACCCTGCGAGAAGAGCTGCCCTGTGCGAAAAAGTGCAGCCCACCTAGGAGTGGCGCCGCACACACTGAGAGCTGACACAGCAAGATGATGCAGCAAAGAGAGACACAGATTCCTGGTGCCGCTGACGAGAATGCAAGTGGACACAGAAGAACACAACAAATGGACACAGAGAGCAGACAATGGGGGGGGGGGTGTAAGGGGAGAGAAATAAATAAATCTTTAAAAAAAAATTCATGGAAATGAGAACGTGGAGAGGTCTTTGCTCCGTTACTCTCTCAGTGGGACTATCCAGGGCCCCTTTTTGAAAACTGTAACCCCCCAGCCCCTAGCATTCTGGATTCTTTTGGCCTGGTTCTATTTTTCTCCATCACACTTACTGCACTCTAACAAACCTTGTATTCTAGATATTGTCAAGTTTTCTAAGCTGTCTGGGTCATGAGCATGAGGGAGATTGTATGTTTCACTCACTGCTGTGTCTCAGAGCCAAGACTAGTGCGGCATATAGCAGGTGCTCAAGTAAAGGTGTGAGTCTGTCAGTGACAAGTGCAGCACCTGGCTCTGGACATGGAAATGCTACAGAATAGGCACTGGGAGGAGAACAGGGGGCCTCCTCCGAAGTCTCCCAAGTGGGACAAGAGACCTCCCCAGTTGCTCAGACCATGGGGCAGTTAGGGGTGTCTCCCTAGGTGGCAACAGATTTTAAAGGGTTTTTCTTCTAAAATTTGATGGCCCCAGAGAAAAGACACCTCTGCCTTCGGCTATTTAGGAGGGGGTCTCCCCACATAAAGGCTGGCTTCCCACCCATCCTTCCGAAGCACAGAGGGTGGTCGCCGAGACCGGGCCACCTGGGTTGAACGTCACAGATCCATTTATAAGCGGCCGACCTTGTGGAAATTATTTTACCTCCTTGCGCCTCAATTTCTTCACCATGAAAAGGGTATACTGATTGGACGTTTTTTAGGGAATAGCGTCTGGCACATTGCAAGTGCTCGGAAAATATTTTTATATCCTTGTTTTTATGGACAAGCCACCCCCTACCCCTACCTCAGGCAGTTTTGACAGGTTTCACTCAGACAAGAATGGACAAGGAACAAGAGACCCTGAGAAACTAAGAGGAAGCCAAAGGAAACAAGGATGCGCGGGCTACCAGTGCCCCCTGCTGGAGAGCCCTAGAAATGGGCTCTCCTGCATCTGCCAGGCTCTGTATTAGCATTTCTGCAGGCCACCCTGTACCATCGTCACGGCAGCCCTCTGCGGCGGGAATGTGGACCCAGCCTACGGATGCAGATCCCAGGTGAACTGGCAGGCTTTTAAATTCAACAAGGGCTGGACTGGACACAGAGGTGGGAAGGGAATGACCACCAAGCAGGGAGATCACACACGCATGCACGCACACGCACACATGGCAAAAGCAAGTAAGGGGCCAAGGGAAGGTTGGTGAGTAGCCAGAGAAGTTAGAGGAGGGTTTGCGGCGGCCAGGGGAGAAATGAGATGCAAAGGGAAGGAGAGAGACCTAGGAGGTGGCTGGCGGGAATGACTAACCAAGATGTGGGAGGCTCGGGAAAGAGGGGAGGCCACGCCCAAGGAGGCAGCCATGAAGATGCTCAGGGAAGCACTGTCTGCACAGGGGAGAACCGGGAAGCGTTTAGATGCTTGCCATTGGGGAGAAGAATGAATAAATTCCAGGGCTTCAGTACTGGAGACTCCTCTGCCGGTTTAGCAAGCGTTGGTCTCTACGTGCTGGTGCAGATTTGCCACTTAGTGAGGGCTAAGCATATTTCATGACCAAGTGGTCTCACCCCTCCATGTTTTCCAGGGGGGGAGGGCATGTACGTCAATGCCAAGATGCAAAGAAAAGGTCTGGAAGGATTTCTGAAGGGAGAAAGGGGACCCAGAGGTTTTAGCCACAATTGTAGCTGTTTCAAGTGTTTAGAAAGGAAAAAGAGTGGACAGGCAGTGAGGAGGGGGAGATGGGGGTCGGGGGGAAGGGAGAGGACGCCAGGCTGAGGGCGTGGGGCCTGCAGTCAGGCCTTGTCGGGCTCTTGGGAAGACCTGGGTGTCTTCCCAACAGGACGTGCCCCACCTGGGTAGGAAACCACAGGCAGGACATGACCTTGAACCACTACCCAGACTTGCTCTGGAGGCTTTAAGAGGCAGTGGATCAGTTTTGCCCTTTCATGGGTTTTATCTATAGGCAATAGAGTCGATTTTTTTTTTTTAATTTACTTTTAACCTCCCTTTTAACCTGGGGCCTCTTTCAGCCCATCTGGCCCTCCTGCATGGGGGTTTTTTATTCCCATTTTCCAGATGGGAAAACTCAGCCTCTGAGACGTTTATGTCAAGATGTAGCTGCCTGCCCTCCACTCCCCTGCGTACCAAGATAATTAGCATTTGTAAAGTAGTTTCTGTTTCTAAAGCGGATCACATCCATTATTTTACCTGGTCTTCTCAAAAAACCCATGGAATTTGTCCTTTCACACTTGAGTGAAAATGAAAAAGAAAAAAAGGAAAAAAAACCCCACGATGCTCAGACTTGTCCGAAGTCTTGCCTGTGCTGGGTTCACCTCAGGCGCCCAGTCCCTGTCCTGACCCTCTCCTTGTACCTGAGGAACTGGGGCCCTGATCCCTGGTGAGAGAAGACGGAGGCACAGGGGTGGAAACTGGACTGGATCAGGTGTCGCATGGTGGAATGTGGGGTGATGGTGACGGGGGAGGCACATCCCCCCTCCAAGGAGTGGCCGGACCCAGAGCCTCCACTTGTAGCAGTAGGGATAGGTACCCAGTTTGCCAGATATAAGAATCTGGATTTTTTAAAAATGTGAAACTTCCAAGGCTGTTGGACTGAAGAGGACTACAATGGGCTAAATTCACCCTACTGGCCTTCGACCTCTGTGACCCCAGCGCTGGCTTGGGGTTGGGGGGAGCTGACCATGGGACTGGCACTGGGCCGAGAGCCTGTGTGAAGGGACAGGCCTGGGCCCAGGAAAGAAGGCAGATGCTCGCGAGGCAGGGATGGGTGCTGCCCACACCCTTCTCCCCCCGAGGACGTACTCGGCAGGCCCAGACTGACAGATTGCGCCGGTCCCAGAGGGTGAGGCTGGGCCCTTCTCTCCTCTAGCGGTTTTACTGGGAACATCCTCTCCTGGCTGCTCTGCAGCTGAAAGCAGGGAATTCTCCAGGGAGCAAAGGTTCTTTAGGAAACACAGTGCAATGTCTTTTACTCCACTTTAATTACAAAATAAATAAATACATGCTAGGGGACTTAGGAAGGAGAGTGAAAGGACAAAACAAAACAAACCTAAAACTACAGAGATGTCTCATTCTTCCCCTGCAGGGACGTGCGCCGGTGCAGGGAGGGGGCCTGCCAGGGTGGCTGCAGTCTGCATGTGAGTGGTCCTGGGTGTGGGCAGGCCCGGGGCTCCCTGCCCCCTGATCATCAGACGAGAGCTCTGAGGCCCACCAGGAGGCTGGGGCCTGGGGGCAGCTGTCTCCAGATGGCGGCACATGCTGGGAAGCCCTTGGAGGACCAGCCCTTGTGGGCCTCAAGCTTGCCACCATCCAGGTCCAGCGAACTGCACACAGCTGCGCAAGGGCAGGAAGGTGCCCGCAACAATGGCTAAGAGGCCAAGCAAACAGGCGTCGGAGAGGAGGGTGGGGCCCCAGTTCGCTGGGCAGCTCTTCCACCACATCCCGGCCACCTGGGACCAGAAGCCCCAACTCCTGGGGTGAATGAAGAAGCAGGCGCCCAAGGGGCAGCCCAGGGAGGGCCCCTGGGAGCGGCAGGTAGAGCCCCCACTTCCAGGAGCTCTAGGTGGGAAGCAGCTTTCAGGTGACGGGCTCTGGCCGGGGCACCTGCTGCAGGTGTGGGTGGAGCTTGCTCCCTGAGCTTGACCTCGCCAGGCTGCATGTGCATCCTGGCACCAAGCATCTGGACAAGCGGCTCCCCCAGAGAAGGGTGAGCCCCCTTGTCAACCAGCGATGGCTAGGGCGGGCATGGCAGGTTGTGCTGGTGGCAGGTAGGGACCCAGGTGCCTTACAAGTGAACCCACTTGTTCCAGTTGACTGTGTGGGGAAACACCCGGCCCAGGCGCAGGGCGCAGTCCAGCGTGGGCTCGTAGAAGGCCATGGGGCTCTCGCTCAGACTGCAGGATGCCTCCACCTCCTCCACCCCAGGCTTGGAGAAGAGCGAGACGGCTGAGGGCTTTCTCAGCAAGCGCTTTTTAATGCAGCCGAGGGATTCCAGACCCTGCAGACATTATAAACAACAGGCTTACAAAGGGATTACCTTAGGTATTTGTTGATTTCTTCTTAAAGCGTTTATGGAACACACTGTCTCAGGGAGCTGCTCCCCAGAGCAGGTGACACCTGAACCTGGCCTTGAGATGAGAAGGACTGACTTGGAAGTGTTAGGTGGAAGCCCAGAGCAGGAGAGGGAAGGGTGGCTGGACTTTGTCCCATTGTTGGAGCCACCACAGGAAATCTGATCTCCGGAGAGGGCAGAGAACAGGTGTCACAAACTGGCTTCCTGATGGGGTTTTGTTTGGCGTGTACACACTTGAAAGTTCAGGAAAAGTTCCCATGACGGTCAAGTTCCCAGCTTCCCTTGAGGGGATGGTGTATCGGCTGCACTGGGGCCATGTCTGTGTGGCAGCCCTGGGAGGCATGGGCACACGTGCTCCAGCTTCCCTGCTGCCCAAAGTCCTCCCCAAGGCTGACCTTGGGGTCCCTGGGGACATGAGGGCTTGTGACCCATGAAGAGGGACAGCGGGAGAGATGAGACACCCAGAAAGGCTGACAGTTCAGGTTGGCAGCAGTGTAGAGCTGGCTGGGGAATGGGGAAGGAAACCCAGGGGGGAGTGCGGGACTGCGGGCTGAGCTGGAGGTCAAGAGCCAGTGCTGGAGCTGACAGCACGGAAGGGCAGAGAAGGTTGGAGAGAGGAGGATGGAAAGTAGGCGTGGGCCTGGCCTGCGGGAGCTCCCTGGGGGAGCAGTGGGGCAGAGCCTCTCTGGGGAGGGTGAGGAGCCAGAGAAACGTACCAAGGGGGAGGCTCTTCCTGGATGCCCGGTTCTCCTTCAGGAAGGCCCGTGGGCCACCCTCTACCTGGGTGCACTTGTGGGTAGAACCTGCAGGAGCTGCCGACCCTAGGCCTCGTCCATGACCCTCGTCCATGACCCCCGCCCCTGAGGCTGTGGTGACGGGGAGGAGCCAGCGCACCTGGAGCAGCTCGAACACAGCGACGGGCTGCAGGACGCCCTGGTAGTGCTGCAGCAGGGTGCTCTCGGGGATGCCGGGCCGGGTCATGATGTGGTACAACACGGCTTCCAGCATGCCCTTGCACACCGGTGTGTTCAGGTGGCCGTCCACGATGCGCCATGGGCGGCCCATAAAGCAGACGTTCTCGCAGTCCCTGCAGGCCCGAAAGGAGTGTCAGTTCTTAATGGGTGGGAGGCAGATGAGCACCCCAAGGACTGTCACCATCCTCAGGCAGGGAGGGCAGCACCCTCTGCCCTTCTCCTCCCTCCATCCCTCCTATCAGGACTGTGGTCCACCCCAGGCATAATCACGGCTACATGGGGTCACTCTGCAGGGATCTGAGCAGGTGACCAAGGCCGGGAGGGACCAGTGAGCCTGTCCTATGGGTCCCTGACCCTTAAGTCACCTGGCAACACTCGTGCTCCCCCCACCGTGGCAGGACAGGGGAACAAGAGTGATGACGTCTGGACTGACCAGGGTCACCTGGGGCCCCCTGCCAGTGGCTGCCTCCTCCTTCCAGCCCAGCTCGCAGAGGCCTTTGTCCAGAAGCTCGACTTCCGTGAGGCCCAGGGGCCCAGGTGTGCTTTCCTTTCAACAGAGGTAGGTGTCTGCTCCTACACCAGGCGCACACCCACCACATGGCCCAGGCATGGGACGAGGCCCAGGCCAGCTGGGCTGGTCCTGGCTCTGGCCGCCACGGCTGGGCCGAGAGCCTGGAGCAGGGTGCAGGGCATCATCCTGGGATGGACGGAGGAAATGCCGCCCCACACGTTGGGAAGGCCATCGTAAGTGGCTCTTCACCCCAGCACAACCTTCAACCTTTTGACTCTGACAGCACCGAGGGGCTCTGGAGTTGCTGGGGGTCAAAGGCAAAACACATGAAGTGGAGATGGCCCTGGGAGGGGGTTTGGGGCACTGGGTGACCTGGGTCAGGGCTAGGCTCCTCTGGGCCCTGCCTCTGCCTGTGAAGCGGGGCTAATGCTGCTCATGCGCCCTGGGCAGGCCCTAGCGAGTTGTGGCATGTGACTGCGCCAGGCCTGCTTCTCAGCAGCGCTGTGGGTGTTCTGGTGGAATGGCTCATTGCTCCAGCTGCCCTGGGCACCGTAAATGTTTAGCACTTCTGGCCCTGGCCTACTATGTGCAAAGGGTACCTCCAGCCCACCCTTCCCGCTTGTGAGTGTGACAACCCCAAAAAGCCCACACATGTCCAAGTCCCCTGGCTGAGAAAAGGGTGCCAGGCCGATGCCCAGTGCTGTGCCTCAGGGAAAGGCCTCCCTGCAGCTCAGGCTGGGCCCCTGGTCTGGGAGCTTGAGGACGGATGTCCCCCTGCTCTCCTCACCCCCAGGTCCCCTGAGAGAACGACACACTCACCTTTCCTGTGCTGCTTGTGAGAGGCTGCCGGCCACAGAACTCTCTGTGAAACCTGATGGAAGAGGAAAAAGACTGAGGCACTTAAAAAGGGTGAGTCCACCTCCTCTTCCTCAGTCATTCAACAAATAAGTCCCAGGCCCAGGCTGGGCTAATGCAGTGACGAGGAGGACCCCACCCTTTCCTCGTGGACTTCCTTTCAGCAACGCTGGGCTGGTGGCAGGGGCAGTGTGCTCAGGGCCAAACAGGAACTGGCCACAGTGGTGGGTGAGCCCGTTCCCAGGCCCCGAGGGTCCCACCCCCGCTGGGGGAAGCTGGTGAGACCGTAAGTCCTGTCCAGAAGCCCCGACCACCAACACTGTGTGTGTAAAACCCTTGGGCAAGAACACCCCAATGAAACAAAGCACCCTCGGAAACCACATAAAAAGGCCACTGTTAACTATGGATAAAGGGTAGCATGAGAGGGAAACGGACTTTGGCCCAGTGGTTAGGGCGTCTGTCTACCATATGGGAGGTCCGCGGTTCAGACCCCGGGCCTCCTTGACCCGTGTGGAGCTGGCCCATGCGCAGTGCTGATGCGCGCAAGGAGTGCCCTGCCACACAAGGGTGTCCCCCGCGTGGGGGAGCCCCACGCGCAAGGAGTGCGCCCGTGAGGAGAGCCGCCCAGCGCGAAAGAAAGTGCAGCCTGCCCAGGAATGGCGCCGCCCACACTTCCCGTGCCGCTGACGACAACAGAAGCGGACAAAGAAACAAGACGCAGCAAATCGACACCAAGAACAGACAACCGGGGGAGGGGGGGAAATTAAATAAAATAAGTAAATCTTTAAAAAAAAAAAAAAAAAAAAAAAAAAAAGGTAGCATGAGAGGTGAAGGGCAAGTTTCAAAAGTCTGTGTCTGCCAGAACCTACGAAATGCGAGGCAACCCTCGCATTCCTGTTGCCACCTTCTTCTGTCAGAAACAGCAAACACGGCCAGAAGTGCCTCTTTCTTAAGACTTGCAATTCAGAGATTTGTACCTGAGTTTCTGAAGCCTTCTGCCCTCTGGTGGGAAGATAGAAGCAAGCTCTGCACCCACCTCAAGGTCTGGGTGATGAAGAGTCCCAGCCCAAGGCCCGTTTTGTGCCCAGGGGCAGTTGCCGATCTGGGAGGAAGGTGTTGGCCAATCCGGTCTGAGGACAGAGAACGGGAGGGTGGGGGTGGGTAGGGGACAAGTTTAGGTACCTCTGGGGTCTTCACAGCCTTCTGGAAGCTGGGCCTGACAGCTCGGCTGCTCTTGGCTTGGGGAGCTGGGGGCCCCGACATCTTCTTGGTCTTCCTGCACAGCCTCGGGCGCTCCTACGGGAGGATCCCTGGCACCTGTGTCTTTGGGAGCTGTGGGCAGAGCAGGGGCTTGGGTTTCTACCCCCTCTTCTGCCTCCAGCCTGGGGCTGGGCGCCGAGCACCCGTCCTGGAGCCTGGGCTTCTTTGCGGGGGTCTTCTGGATACTCTCGGAGTCAGTCTCCCTGCCCTGACTTGTGGGGTCAGAGCTGGCTGGGCTGGCGCATCTCTTGCTGCTCCGGGGGCCCTGAGACGGGGGAGCCTGGCCCTCAGAGGGGCTGTCCTCGCTGGAAGGCCCCTCCGGGGGCCCGGCCTGGGGGCCTTCTCTCTGACTGTCGGCGTCCTCCTTATTGCCTTTTAGACGAATTGAGTGCAGCAGCCAGGGCTGGGCGGAGGCCATGGTCACGAGGCGAACCGTGTTGCCGCCGACTTCCAGCACCTGGTGCTGCTCCAAGAGGTCCTAGTGGAGGAAAGAGGACATGTCTGCCTGGGCATGCCTGACAGTGGCGCCCGGGGCCGTCTCTCCTGCCTGCTGTGTCTACGTGTCTTGAGCAAGTGGCAAGCCCAGACAACTGAACATGGGCTTCTAGGCCTGGGCCTGCCACTAACAGGCCACGGGACCCTGGGCAGTCTCTCTGCCTCCCTCGGCCTTGATATGCCTACTGGTCCAAGGCCAAATGTGTTAATGTCTCAGCAATACAGCTCTGCTCCCAAGGCTCACATGAAGTTACAAATCATCTGGCTGGCCAGTGTCCTCCCACAAAACTCAACATCCCAAGCTCTCTCAAGATCTTCCTCAAAAACGATTATTTCCAGGAAGCGGATTTGGCTCAATGGATAGAGCATCTGCCTACCACATGGGAGGTCCAGGGTTCAAACCCAGGGCCTCCTGACCCATGTGGAGCTGGCCCACATACAGTGCTGATGTGTGCAAGGAGTGCCATGCCACGCGGGGGTGTCCCCTGCGTAGGGGAGCCCCATGTGCAAGGAGTGCACCCTGTAAGGAGAGCTGCCCTGAGCGAAAAAAGTGCAGCCTGCCCAGGAGTGGTGCCGCACACACGGAGAGCTGACGTAGCAAGATGACGCAACAGAAAGAAACACAGATTCCCAGTGGTGCTGACGAGAATCCAAGTGGACACAGAAGAACACACAGAGAATGGACACAGAGAGCACACAACGGGGTGGGTGGGGGGAGAGGAATAAATAAAAAATAAATCTTTAAAAAAAAAAAAAAGATTATTCCCATAAGGTGTGTGAAAAGATCTTAATAAAACTGCTAAATAAATAATAAATAAATAAATGTGTGAGAACAGCCAGAAAAATAGCAGCTATGTACAGCAGGGGAAACATAGAAAGATTGAGAGGTGAAGAATTTTCTTCTTTGTCTGTTTTTTACTATTACTGTTAATATGGAAATAATGAAAATGCTCTAATTAGATAAAATACTACAAAAGAAAACTGCTGTTCTCATGGAATCGCAATAACTCCTCTCACACTCCACCCATGCCCTGCTTCTAACCTCCTTGTTCTTACTCAGGAGATGCACCAGCTCTGGGAGGCAGACCGACTCTTTTTAAAATTTTTGTATAAAGAAACCACAATTCAGTGTTCGAGGAGTTTACCCCATGCACGGCCTGGAACCCAGACTCGCTTCCGGGTCTTGCAGGTCTGCTGCGGGGCGCTTGCCCTCTGGGGGTTGTCGACAGGCCTGACTCATCACCTCTAGATAACCAATGGCATCGTGAGTCCAAAGGGGGACAAGGGCAAGCACCTGGGCTCCACCACCCGTGACCTTGGGAGAATCACTGCTTCCCTCTGGTTTTATGAACAATAAACACTACATGTGGAGGCAGATGTGGCCCAAGTGATTGAGCTCCCGCCCACCACATGGGAGGTTCCAGGTTTGGTTCCCAGGACCTCCTGGAGAAGGTGATCTCCAGGTGCAGTGAGCTGATGCGGCAGGATGACTCAGTAAGGAAATATCAAAAGGCAAGACAACGACACAACAGAGCAGGGAGCTGAAGTGGTGTGAGTGATTCAGCACCTCTCTCCCACATGGGAGGTCCCGGGTTCCGTTCCCGGTGCTTCCTAAAGTGAAGATGAACAGACAGTGCGCACACACTGAGACAACAAGGGGTGGGGGGTAATAAATAAATAAAATAAATCTTAAAAAAAATACAAATAGAAAAGAACACTGCGTGAATGGTGATTATCGGCCCTCTCTTATTTCTTGCACTCATAGAACACATTAGGATTTGACTTCCATTCTGAATCTGGGGAAATAAGAGGTGCAGGGCTTCCTGAGCAACCCCACCCCTCTGTCGGGCACCCCGGCCTGCAGTCTGCAGTGCCCAGCCAGTACCCCCTCCCATAGGATGCTGCAAGGCAAGCGCCCCCCACCATACAGCTGCCCCCTCCACCCATCACACACTGAACGCCCAGGGAGCCCTGCCTGCTGTGCCCACGCGTGCGGACTAATTTTTCTAGCTAAACAGCTTTCAGCTAAATGTGGTTTTCAGGTTTGTTAGTTTGATTTCACCAATACTTTCCCTTGTTTCTCTGGCCCAGTCTCCATATTTAATGCCTTGACTGGTGGCTCGGGAGCCTCTGGAGTTCACATGGCTTAACTTACATCAATAGCTCCAAGTTGGTAGACACTGGTTTGTTACATGGAGCTACCACGGGAGCTGTGATGTTTTGGATGAGCACTGTCAGTGGGCAAGTTCCAACTCGATTTACAAACTGATCTCCTAAACCTGTGCATCCATGCTATGGAATGTTTCATAACCATCACAGAATCCAGAAATCTGACCAACCACTGGACTTCCCTGAACTGTAAACCACAGTAATTGAGGAGACAGCAAAGCGTAAGAAATGCCCAGCGCCACAGTGTCAGTGAGGCTTCTGACTGACGGACTGCTGAGCTTCTGTAGTGCTGGCACCCGATGTGGGAATGGTAGTGGGACCGGCCTCTAATAGGGAGTGAGTTCCTCTATTAGGTAAAAGAGATGAGTGTCAGGCCACGGAAAGCGGTTTCTTAATAATGATGAGCGAACAACTTCCTTCATAAAGAGGAACTTTTGCTGACGAGGCTATGCTAGTCAGAAGGGGGATGGATTTAAAAGATCCTCCTGTTATCACATTCTTTGGGCTCAAGGGTCATTGAACAGCAACAGGGCCCTGTCTGGCCATATCGTGTAACTTTCAGAAGCTGGGCTTCAGCAGAAATCTCCTGATTTTAATTACTGACAACTAATTCAATGCTTTTAAAAATTTCACCCCCTGGCCCAGAGCACACCCATCTGCAGTGCGTGTGGCCTGGGCGCCACGACCTCTGCTTTGGCTCTGCCGAGCTGACTTACAGCACAGCTCACCTGGATGTAGTCCGTGAGCGTCCTGGCGCGCTCACCTCCTGTCTTCTCCAAGGCAGAGAACCGTCTGCTCAGCTCTACCCTGTCCACCCCAAAAGAACCCGTGGCTGCGATAGCCCTCTGGACCTCCAAGGCGGCAGACACATCTTCAGGTTTATACCCAGACAGCGCCACCTGGTGGGCAAACTCTTCCAAGCTGCAGGGGTTTTCTTGGGTGTTTATCAGTCTGGTGAAAGTGTCAGGGAGGCAGGAGGTTCCCACCGTCAGCTCTTCCAGAGAAGTGGCTACAAAGATGAGGAAGGACCATCAGAATCAGCTCTGACAAAGACCCCTCCCCAGACCAAGGCACAAGCAATACACAGGCAGGACTCATGCCAGTGCCAACTCACTGCTCCCCCATCAGCCACAGTGGTCACTGTTCTGGGTGGACCTGGGGGGGCCCGGGCAGTTGGGTTTCTGACCCGTGGCCCTGGGTCCTGGCCTAGCTGACTGGAATGGATTCATCCCCAGCTAGGAAGATTCTCCTGCTCGAGATCTGACCTGAGGGACCGGGGTCGGGGCACGGTCTGAGCACGGTCAGCCAGAGCTTGGGGACGGAGGCCCTTGGCTGCGGCCACCCAGACCCCGCTGTCCTGATGTCCCAATGGGATACCCTGGGGCCCTTCCAATAAAGTCCTCCTTTTTGTTTAAACTAGCTAGGGCTGGTTTCTGCTTCCTACAAAAATGTCTCTGCTAAGACCACAACCTACAGGTTCTCAGTACAAACTCCAGACAAAGCACAGAATACTGAATCATGGTTATGGAACCGACAGTAAACATCAGCAGCCTCAACAGCCGAAAGGTAGGAAGCAGTGGGAGGGAGGGTCCTTGATATCCCCACTTGGCATAGTGGGAGGGGACTGCCTAAAATGGAGGGTATGTAGAGGTTTAAGAAAGTTATTTAAAGATTCAAAGAAGAACTAAAATGTGTAAAAACTGCAAGTAAAGGAAATGGGAGATAATGAAAATGAACTTTATTATGCCCATCTGGCATGGCAAGGAGTCAAAAGAAAATGCTTAGAAGTGTCATAAACGTGGCTAATCTAGTGACATGGAGGCAACTGCCAGACCTAGAGACAGAAACAGTGAAAAGGTTATCTGACGAGCAGGACAGGGGTTCGAGGGTGTGGGAAGGGGGCTGCTGCTTTCTGTTACAAGCCCTTCTCTGCTTGATTTCTTAGCACTTGTGTGTATGACACCGACTAAAGGAAGAAAAGAGAATGGGGGAGTCTCTAAGCTGGAGCACTGTGGGATCCCTGGACACATGGTCTCTTGGTGAAGGGGTCTCAGAGGACATGTGCTCCTTAGGTTGGTTGCCAAGGATGGGGAGGCATTTTTTTGTTTTGTTTTTGCTGTAGGCACTGTCAGCTGGGACCTCATCCCTTGGCTTGGAGGGGGCCTCGCTGGCTTGGGTCACAGGATGGGCCTCAGAGCCTTTAGGGCCTGCCTGCTGCTCCCACCCCTGAGCCTCGCAGGGGCAGCACTCACCAATGGGCCCAAGGTGGGTGGGCATGGGTGTGCAGCGCAGCTGGAACCTCACCAGGCAGGAGTTCACCACAATGTTGTCGTTGGGGTTGAGGTTGCGGGTGCTGACGATGCCAGGGGCATAGTAGCCCCTCATCAGCAGGTAGTTGGTGTGCGAGGCCTGGTGGGCCTTGACCTCGATGGCCTGGCGTTTGCCCCCCGTGCCTTCCTCCAAGTCCTCCTCTTCGTCCTCGTCGTCTTCCACGCTCCCGTCCTTCCCCAAGCTAGGAGGAGAAGACGGAGACCTAGCAAGTAGGACACAGGCCCTGCCTGTCTGCGCTCTAGCCAGCTCTTCTGGGTAGGAGCTTCTCCCTCTGGGATTTGGCCTTGGCAGAGACTCCAACAGCCAGGGACGCCCTTGTGGTAGCGGCTGTGCTCCTGTGACCTGGGGGACCCGGTGGGGGCTGCTGCTCTAGGTTCATCTCCCTTCACTGCACCTTCCCGCCCCGGTCATGTTGACCCCTCTCACCTGGCTATGTCCTTGCAAGGGTGGTTTTCTGCCTGGAAAATCCTTCCTACGGCTCTGTCCAAAAAGCGCCCCCTTCTCCACTAATCCCAGCTCAGCCATTATGCCATCAAGCACCCTCTGCCTCATCCCATTTTCCCTGTCTCCTCCCTGCACTGTGTCTGATCTTCATAGCCCCAGGAAGCATCAGCAGAGGCTTCCTGCACACAGCACTGCGATTCCTAGCTCTCCGCTCCGTGAAGGCCCAGCCCTGTGAGCTCCCTGAAGGCAAAGCCTGCCCCTTGCTGGCTGGTCTGGACAGCATCTAGCCAGGCAAAAGGCGGAAAAGCTCAGCAGGGGGAGTAAAGGCCAGATGACTGGACATACGCAACTGCCGACACCATTGTCATGGGAGGAGATGGCAGTGCCACGGCCTCTGAATGCCCTCAACCCCCAGCTGCAGGTCGGGGTGGCCTGCACCACGCCCAGCACCCAGCCTGCTGCCAAGCCCCAGCGCTCACCTTTTAATGACCTCATTCTCTACCATGGAGCTGTCCACCACGATGATCTGTTCTGGGATCCTGACATCCACAGAAATGAGACCCAAAGAGAAGAGGGTCAGGACAGCCACGCAGTTCCCTCCAGGGCTGTCCAAAGAAAATGCTACAAGGTTGTTTACAGAGTTGTTGGGATTCTGGTCTTTGAAGGAAAAATTATCAGGCTTGTCCAACTTGCCAGCAGCCCTGATTCTGTTGAAGAACTGGAACGATTCTGTGCAGATGGTGCTTGGAAATCGCCATGTAAAAATCCTACACAGACCAACAACAAAAAAAGGTGAGGCTCAGCTGAGGACGGGGCGGTGGCAGCCTTTACTGGATGGGCAACATGCACTTTAGCTTCCCCCCGCTCAGATGGAGGCTGCCCTGCAGCTGGCGGCTAAGGCTGTCTGTCTTCCCAGTCTCCTGGGCACCTTTAAGGCAGGGCCATGTCTTCTCACCTTGTATCCCTGAGGCCTGGCCCAAAGCTTGGCCCCCTGTGGCCTGCCCTACAAAGAGGTGCTGTATGAGGGGAAGATAAATGTCCATTTTGAAAGAACAATCTTTAAACCAAGCCAGCCCTGACCTTGTATGGAGCTGAGAGGACACACATCTGCTCGATTTCACTGTCTGTAAGGTCACTGCAGGGAACCAAGCCCTGGCCTCTGTCAACCCAAAAGGTCAGAGGGAAGGACCCAAGAGGTCTTCTTGATCTGCTGACCACCCTGTCCCTCGGTCCACAGATGAGGATGCTGCAGTCCAGAAAAGCTGCTCTGGGTCTCTACCAGGCTACTCTCCAGGAAGGTGAAGGAGACTGGGGGTCACTAGGAATCAGGGAAGGCACTTAGGAAAGGAGAATGTCTGGAATCACTGGCAAACAGATGGGAGAGAAGAAACCAAAAATACTCATGTGTTCTCCTGGTTTCTGAATGCAGCCTCCATAGGTCTGAGAGCTGGTAAGGAGGACAAGGAGAGGGGAAGCCAGCCAAGACGAGCATCAAGGAGAAATGCCTGGAGAATATTCTAATGACTTGCTTTGTGTATTTTAGGAGGCTAATGGTACAAACAGCCAAACAGGAGACAGAGGGCAGCAGCACCCACTGGGGGCCCAAGGCCCCCTCGTGAGGATGCTCCGCTCAGGAGGGATTTGCTGAGCGTGCCTCAGCCTTCCCAACCACCTGAGGCTGCGATGTGCTGCAAACTGAGTCGGAAAAATGTGTGATGGCTTTGAAATGAAGGCAATAAACCTGCAAAACAGGTGTCTTTTTGCATCTCTGAGCTGTGAGGATTATAAGCTGAGGTTACCCTCTACCTGGAGGGTGTACTTTAAAAGTTGGCCAATTATGAAATTAGAAATTGATTTTTTCCAGTTTGACGAGGGGAAAGGAAACAAACTACCTGCAAATGGTAAAGGCTCCTAACACAAACTATTCGCGTTAGCCTTATCCCCATGCAAGGAAGAGGCGGGGCTGTCCTGAGGAAACCCATTCATGCACAGGGCGACACAGGCTGCGAGAGGCCCGGCCTGGCCCCTCTGGTGATGGTGTATGTTAGTCATACTCTTCTCATACTCTTACTGCCTTCAGCCAGCTTGGCCGGTAGGTCCTGGGTGGTACTCACCGGTAGTAGGTCTGGGAAAGCTGGTACGACATTGGCACGAAGGGCAAGGCCCGGTTTTTCTTTGGGCCCAGAGTGTGGTTGACCCGGCGCCGGTTGACCAGGCTCTTTTTCTGGCACTCCATGAAGGCCTTCACGAGGATCTGATCCTTGTACTCCCGGTAGAGGCGGAAAGTCTGCAACACAGCAGGGCTGTAGGTGAGCACAGGTCTCCAGCTGGCCGGGGGACAGGGTCGGAGCTGGCAGCTGGGGAGGGGGAGGGCAGAGCTGCCACCTGGTGGGTGGTGTCAGAGCTGCCACCTATGGGGGGAGTAGACTGTGGAGGATCCCAGCCACCCTGACTGTCAGGTCCTTGTCCTTCCATCACTTCACGCCTTGAGAGAGACCAGGGGGTAGGCCAGGCAGGCTATTCACCTCCAGCCCTACCTGTTTGGATGCAAAGACACTGGGAGTCAACACAAAACTGTCTTCACACAACTCTTTGTCTTTGCCCCTCACCCAACCTGTCAGCAGGTGTCTTGGTTCTACCTTCAAAATATGTCTACCCAGCCACCACACAGTCCATGCCAGCATCATTTTTCAGCTGGACTGGATCGACAGCCTCTAGCTGGCTGGTCTCCCCACTTCTATGTCTCTGACCTCCCCACCCCCCCACCATTCTTCTCCACAGCAGCTGAAGTAATCCTTTCAGACCTAAATCAGAACACAGGTTATTTCTCTGCTTTAAATCCCCTGATGGCTTCTTTGTGTACTCAGAGAAACACCCAGTCCTCCCCGACTGCCAGGACCACCGTAAGCTGGCCCCCATCTACCATTCTGGCCTGGCCTCCTACAACTCTACCCCTAGCTCCTCAAGTTCCAGCCTCTTGGCCTTTTCTTTTCTTGAAAAAGGCAATTGCTCTCACCTCAGGGTCTTTGCATTTGCCATTCCCATTTCTTAGAAAGCATCGCCGCCAAATCATTACTGACTCCTCAACATTCAGTTTTCAGCTCAAATATTTTCCCTCAAAAACCCTATCTTTCCTCCTCTGGTTCCCTGCAGACATCTGGAGTACATCAGCCTGCTTTCCCTTTTTCAGAGCCACAACCTCTATTACAAAGGTCTCATCTGCCCCTTCACGGAGTATCTCTCCCTCCAGAGGGGAGGTCCTAGGAGAGCGCAGGTTGGGCCCTCCTGCCTGCTGCTACAGCAGCACCGAGAGCCCAGCAGGAAGCCTGCGCTCCTGAAGTGTGTGGAAGGGCAGCGTCTGGGCCTCCCGCTGCAGAGGCTCCTCTTGCCGGCCACACCCACCACCCCGCAGCTGGCTCTCCTGGACCTGGGCGTGCCCTGCCCAGAGGAGGAGAAGCACAAAGGACCAGCAGGGTCTCTGATACTCCAATTTTCTGAAAAGGGTTGATTTACCCAAACAACAGTTAGTGAATGTCTTCCCTCCACCGGCCTCTGAGAGAGTTCCTACTAGACTTTCTTCTCAAAAGCACTGACCAAGAAATATCTCCACCATGGTCTAAAAATCTTGCTTAGAAGATTCTCTGACAGCATGACGACACCCAGGGCCTCTGAGGAGCAGAGGAGACTGAGGCGTGTGGACTCTACATGAGCCTGTGAGGCCACGCCACTAGGCAGGGCTGGAACCAAGAAGAGAACAAGGTCCCCTGCCTGGAATGCAGTGGCTTTATCACTCTACCTTCCTTCCTGCAGAGGGGCAGAAGGGGAGCAAGTGCCATGAACTGTTTGTAAACTACTTCCTTTCTCTCTGGGCCTGGGTTTTCTCACTTGAGAGGGATGGCTGGAATGATCCCTGAGGTCTGGTCCAGCCCTAACCCACTGCAGAGCAGGAGAGCTGAAAGATCTATTCTACGTGGCCAGGTGGGCAGATGAAAGGAGAGCTAACTGGCCAGCCAGCTGCCAACACTTCTAAAGACACAGAGGAGAGTCATGGCCCAGACAAGAAAGCTGAGTCAAAAGATCCAGTTCTTTCTGTGGGTCTTCAGCTCAAACACCTGCAGAGGTCAGGCAGATCACAGCAAGCTAGAACCCTGCCGGAAACGAGGGGACAGTAAAAAGGGGGCCAATTCCCACACCAGTTCTGTGGGCAGCCACCAGAGCCAGTGTTATGATCTTTTTCAGGGGAAGTCAGAAATACAGAATATTAGGTACAATGTTGGCAGCAAATTAGAATAAAACACAACTATTTTTCAAATAAATGTGGACCCCAAAAACCAAATTCTGGGGCCAGATTTGGCTATGGGCTTTCTGCCTGGAACTCCTGCCCCACTTTATTCATCTCTCACTCTCTACTTGTTTAGGCTCACACACGGCTTTGCTTTTGTCATCTACAAAATGCTGGGGTGGAAGAGGGGCACGGCATGCTGGTACCAGCCTCCCACTCTGAAATGTATACATTTTACTGAGTATAAAACAGGGAGAAGAAAATAAAACTGCTGGAGGTGGGGGGTTTAAACTGCCAAATGGCAACAAGTTTAAAGAGTGTGATGACTGCCACCTCCCTGATTGGTGGTCCCCAGATGCCACTGAAAGAGGCAGCATGCAGCTCAGGGTGGGTAATTAAAACAGGGGAGCTCATGCTGTCCCTCGGTTCTGGAGAAGGGGAGGCCTGGCCCTGGCTGTGGGATGCTAAGGGCAGTGCCCTGAAGCGCTGCATTCCAACCTGGCTGTGTATTTTCCTGAAATTATTCCATTTTCCTCAACCCCTCTCACACCCCTTGTGGCTAAAATAACAAGGAGATGCCTGGGAAATATTGGCCACGCCCAAGCTGGGTCCACATCAGTGTTTCCCCAAGGATGGTCCATGGACCCCTTGCATGAGAACTGGGAGATGGGGGTGCAGACACTTCGTTGGGCCTCACGCCACTGCACTCCTGACTGCAGTCTCTGGGGTGGGGCCTGAGTCTATAGGTGAAGAAAGCTTTCCAGTTGACTTTGACCTTACCAGTCTAAATCTATCTGTAGGATGAGAAAATTTCATCCCTTTGTTTTTTAAAGTGTCCCCCGCACCTGCTGTCATGTTCCAAACTGGGTGGATTTGGTAAATTAAGCCAGAGGAGCTGGTTTATAGGGTTAGAAAGTAAATACAAAGTGAATAGGTTCTACTTGCAGTATATTTTTGTTATCATTCAAACAAGGGAGAATAATTTCCTGGGCAGCACCGGTTTGGGAAGCAGGATCCTTTCAGAATCTCTGAACTTTGGAGCTAAACAGACCCACAGTTCGTGAAGGAACTGTGTGATCTTGGGAATATATATATATATTTCTAATGTCTCTGAACCTCAAGTTTCCATATTTGTAAAAAAATAATACCAGTGATGCCCTAGGCTCAAATGCGATTTGTTTTTCTCTCTTTTATCCTCATTTGGCATGATAAAAGCAAGATGACATATCTACTATGTTCTTGGGAGATGAGATACAAGACTCACTGCCCACAGGAAGGCAACCTTCCCACCCAGTGATATCTAATAATCAAAACATCACATTTATTATGTATCATTTGAATGGATCTGCTGTATAGCCCAATCTCTTTCTCAGCTCCTTCATCACACCTCAATTACTCTTCTGTCTCATTTTCTGTCTTAATCAGACTTGAAACCTTAGCCCTGGGAAGGATTTTAGAGGTCAGTGGATCCCATCCCCATACTTTAAAGATGAAAAAAGCAAGGGCTGGAATCTCAGGGGGAAATAGGGCCCACTGAGGCCCCACAGCTGTTAAGAATGTGAGCAAAAACCGCACATAGTACCAGCCTATGAAGGGTACCAAATCCCACTGCGACTGGGAAGCTCATGTGGGTGCCTGTTACCCACCTGGAATGACTGACAGGACTTCATCTGGCTTTCGGAGAGGGCCAGTGTGCTCTGGATGAGGTTCTGGAGCACCAGGAAGTGGATATCATCCACACTGAAAGAGAAAGAGGTGGTGGAGCAACATGGGGGCGTGGATCACAGGGCAATATTCACCTGGGTGGAGTCAGTTTTCATTAAAAAAAAAAAAAAATTCAATCTCATAAAAGTGACATGAAAGTCAAAACTATAAATAATGCAAAGGCATAGTTTTTAGGTCTTGTTAACTGTCCAATTTTTGCAGGAAAAAGTTTTCCAAGTTGCTAGCCAGAGATTTGCTTGGAAAGCTCATAGGACTTAGGTGGGCATCCTCTTCCTAACTCATCTTTGGCTGGATGAGTGATATGCTAGGTTACAGGCCAGCAAGGCTTTTCTGTCTCTGTGGGTTAGATGGTCTGTCTCAGTTACAACTATTCAACTCTGGTGATGTCTGCTGAAAGCAGCCCTAGACAATAGGTTAATGAATGGATATGGCTGCGATCCAATAAAACTTTATTTACAAAAACAGGGAGCAGGGTAGATTTGGCCCATGGGCCACAGTTTGCAGACACCAGTGCTAGGTTGTAAGCAACCAAATCAAGTTGAGTGTCAGTACTTGCCTATTAAGTTCATCCTCTTTCCTGATTGGATATTTTTCATCTCCAATTGCTAAAACTCGGTATCTGCAAAAGAAACCAAAGAATAATATGTCAATGGAACACAGTGGATCTTGACTAACTAAACAGGTACTTGCTCAACACAGCCATTTACTAGCAAAAATACTGGAGAAACAAACTCACAAAAAATCACTGTACATGTGAATTGAAATGAGAAAATACCAGGTTCTGCCCATCACATTAGTATTTTGATAAAAATGAGGGTTGATGTGAGAAATGTTGATTCCCTTAATGTTATGAAGCAACATGGAAAAATGTTAATTGGCAGGAAACCAATTGTTAATTGTTAAGGGAAGAATGTATAAAATTGTGGGCTCATTATGATTAAAAAACAAGCACAAGAAAGAAAGCAGAAAGAAAATACACAAAAAGAGAGTGTTTTAGGGTGTTAGAATACACTTACTAGGTTTTGAGCTTCATGCATTTTTGTTTTACTGTTTTTACTAAGAAAATACATACAAAGATAAATTATAGAACTGACTTTTTCTTTAGTTTTTGCAAAACTCATGTCAAAATTAGTCTTTGCAATAGTAAATTCCTCCTAGAATTTAGTGCCAAGAGAAAGCATCTTTTCAGAAAAATGTGTGAACTGTTTTTAGTCAAACAGGAAAAGTAAGGAACCGGTTTCTTTTTTGTGTTGTCTGCCAGATTACTCAGGACCAAATTTAGTGTTCAACTGTAGTAAGTGCAACTTTTTTTCCTCTAAATGGTTCAAGAGCTCTCCTTAAAAAATCTTTATTTTAGCTGCCTGGTTTTATGACTAAAAGCTACTCTCTAACTTTACCGGAAATATGTGGGGATATAAATCACAAGCAGGTAAACAGGCCATTTGGAAGACCTTTAAGACTGAATAGAAGCCATGCCGTCTGGGAATTCTGGAGAATGGTTTACTGCCAAAACAAAACCCAAATCCAAGAAACAGCTCAAGGGCATCAGCTCTGAAAGTGACTGCAAATCACTCCTTAGGACTGGCATATAGGGGGTATTTCATAAATCTGTTGAATGAACAAGAGAATGTACTCTCCAATTGAAAGGCAGAGGGCTAACTGCAAAGGGGTTGCCCAGTGCTCACCAATACACATCATCACTCTCTATAGGAAGAAGACAGAATACAGTGGCTGGAGGGACTTGCTGAGGAGGAAGAGAAGGGATTCACATTTGAATTAAGCAAAGGAAACAGGCCTAGTTCACAGAACTGAAGTCTTTTCACAGGGTTCTGTGTTCAAACCCAAGTATGTTCTCTCCTAGACGCTGTGTGGTTGAGTGGGAAAGAGCAGGGGCCCTGAAGTCAGATTCCCGAGGTTCAAATCCTGGACCTGTTGCTTCTGAGCACCGTGACCTTGGAAAAGGTCCAGCTCAGACTTTCCTCATATGGAAAACGAGTGAGTGTGCCCACTTCTCAGTGGCTGGGCAAACTTGGAACAAAGCTCACCAACCACCCAAGGAAGCAACAGACTTGATGAGAGTATGGGTGGAAATCCTTGGCAGGGTTCTAGGCTGTAGTTCCCTTGTTGTGTGCAAGTCACCCACGGGAGGCTGGACAGAAGGTGTTCCAAAGACAAGGGAGACCCAAGGGTGAGCTGCCAGGCCAGATGTGCTTCCCAGAACCACTGGACAAGGGCAGAAACCTGGGTGCCCCCAGCTGGTGAAATCTCTGTTGAGATCATACAGACCACTCCAGAAGAACTGTACCTGGCAAACAGCTCCTGAAGTGTGTCTGGGATTTCAAGGTTAGGGTTCTTTAAGGCTGAACTGAACTTCTCTTTAAGCTTCTCCACAAATTCTTTAAACTCACTGGCACAAACCTGTGGCATAAGAGAATATGAAATGTTTAGGTCTTTCTCTGAAGGAAGATTTTGCTAAGGTGCAGCAAGGCATATTTTGTAAAAAACTCCTGCGGCAGCTGTCTGAAAAACACTGACAGTGCTGCCTCCTCTTGCCCTTCTGTCTCCCAGAGCACTGCCCCAAAGTCCGCAGAGTGGCTGCGAGAAGGCAGGACTGCCAGGAGGAAGGAGACCTCACTCCTCTGCTTCCTAACAGGGAGCACTGATGTGCTGCTGGCCAAGTCTCCCCTTGGAGCCCCAGACAGGAATACTCCCCTGTCCCACCAGCCCCCAGAAGGCCGACCAGGCAACTCCGATTGGCAGGCTCACACTCTCCTCATCATCCCTGCCTCCAGGCCTGCTCTTCCCTCCGCATTCCTACCTTCAAGAGGTTGAAGAACTTTGATTTGCCCGGTGTGATGCTTCCCCGCCCCCCTCACCTGTGGGTCTCAAACCGGCCCCCTCTGCATCCAGGCCCTCCTTGTTCTTGACCCAGATTACAATACAGCCTCCTCACTGGCCTCACACCCTCCCCAGTGTGGCTGCAATCATCTTTCTAATAAGTGTAACGATCATGTCACCACCCTGCACAATGCAAACTCCTTTCTCTGGTGGTCAGGGCTGGCAACACCTGGCCCCGCTGCACCTCACCGCTGCCGTCCTTATGCACTGAGCTTGCTCAGGCCTGGGGCTGTGCAGGGCCCTGGGGGCTTTCAGTGCCCGTGCCTTGGTTGGTCCCTCATTGTTGAGTCTCAGTTCTGTGCCTGCTCCTTCCAGAAGTCTGTTGTTCATTCCCCTTCATTCTTATCCATGGGGAGACAGCAGGCCCAGCCACAGGGGTGAATCAGGACCGGTCTAGCTAACCACAGCAGCCCATTTCCCCTGGGCTAGGTAAATGCTTCCCAGCCATGCTGCCCATTCCACCAGGGGACCTCTGGGAGAGCTTATCTCCTCCCTGATAAAAGGGACAGCTGGGGCCAGAGAGCCAGGCCTCTCCTCACTTCTTCTTGCCTGGGTTTTTTTTTTTTTTCTTACTTGCATCGAAAAATGTTCCCAGGAAAGGTGCTTCCCTCCCTGACCTCAACTGACCTTGGCATTCCTCTCTTGGGGACCCAACTGCATTGTTCTGCGATGCTCATCTACTTTTCTGCCTGTCCTACTCCCCCGAGGGCTCCTGAGGGAAGGACTGGGTCTCCATTTCGATTGGCCTAGGCTGGCATGAGGCCTGATACCCACATGGCAGATGTCCAGTGTTTGCTCAGGGAGGAGAGGTGAGAAGACGCCGAGGTGAAAGGGAAAGAAGTCGGGTCTGGAAGGACAACTTCCTCCCTCATCTGCCACCTTTCTGCCTCCAAGGCCCCTGTGACCCTTGGCCCATGAACCCCTGCAATCTGCCCCAGATCCACCCAGACAGAGGCTTTGAGAGGGCACTCGGTGAACACTCTCTCAGGGAGAAAGCTCCGGCCTTATCTGCAAGTTTTCTAGGGAAGTCTAGCTGTTTGCAATTTCTGAAAAGCTGCCCTATTATTTTCTTCACAAAACAGGCCTGCGGCACCATGGCATTTCAAAACAGGACGTCTAATTCTGAATCTCTTAACAACTGATGGCTTGGAGCAAGAGCAAAGGAAGTTCAAAGCCAAACATCTGACAAGTAGATTTCCCAAACGAGCAAGGAAAGCCTTCACATTTGCAAGGCTGGCAGTCACTGTGGGATCCAGGGCAACAAAGCAATACTGAGAAGGCCCAGCCTTCCTAGCAGGTGGAGCTGTCCTGCCTTCATGTCCTCCCTACAGCAGCACAGCACCGATGCAGGGGGCCCACCTTCACATCCTCTCTACAGCTGCATGGCACCTACCTTTGGGTCTTCGTAGTCACATTTTCGATTCATAAAATCACCAACAAGTGCTTTATCCTGGTATACCTCAGCTAGGCAAACCCTACAGGAAGAAAAAATGAAAATGAAGTCTAGGAATTGTGATGATGTCTATGGTTCAGAAGCATCAGAGGATTTCTGGCCTTGGCTAACCCTGAAGTATGATTTACTCACTTCTCTGTTGGATGGTGATAGTTTTTCAAAAAGAAGCCAAACCTGCTTCTTCAAGTCACGCCTGCTCTTGCTCTTTTTAAAAATGTTATATTCACACGCAAAATTATTTTAATAATAGTTTTACTAAAAATTGTTCCAAAGCCACAAAAAGTAAAGATATGACATGATGAATACATAATGTAAATTTTCCAGCTTCAAAGCATTCTGCCATACACTTCAAATCTTTTTTTTCTAATATATTTTTTTTTGTTAGAGAAGTTGTGGGTTTACAGAAATATCATGCATAAAGTCTTGTATCATTACACGTTATATTTCATGAAAGAACATATTTATAATTATACTCTTAACTATAGTCCATTGTTTACAATAGGTTCAGTGTTGTACAGTCTTATGTTTTTTCTTTTAATTTTTATTCTAGTAACATATATACAACCCTATCCCCTTCTAACCACATTCAAATAAATAATTTGGTGCTGTTAATTGCATTCACAATGTTGTGCTCCCATTACCACCATCCACAATAAAAACTTTACAATCAAATAGAAATCCTGTGCAATTTATATTGCTCTCATTTGATACCATGGCTGTCCTGGGTTTCTGTCCCTCCACATGTAAACCGAGAACAGTAACTCCCAGCTGTCCCCACAGGATTCAGTCAAGACCAAATGAGGGGAAGCGGATGTGGCACAAGCGACTGGGCTTGCACCTACCTTATGGGAGGTCCTGGGTTCGTTTCCCAGGGCCTCCTGGTAAAGGTGAGCTGGCCCACACAGAAAGCAGGTGTAATAACAACAAAAAGAGACAAAGAGGAAAGACAATGAGAGGCACAACAACCCTGGGAGCTGAGGTGGCTCAAGCGATTGAGTGCCTCTCTCCCACATCAGAGGTCCCAGGATCAGAGCCTGGTGCCTCCTAAAGAGAAGACGAGAAGAGAAGCAGACACATAAAGGATGCAGGAAATGGACAGAGAGAGAGCAGACAGCAAGTGCAAAACAACAAGGGTGGGTGGGGGGAATAAATAAGTAAAATAAATCTTTAAAAAAAAAAAAGAACAAATGAGACAACACGTGAAGGTATATTATAAATTTAAGAATATTACAAAGACTTTCATATTTATTATCTCTTACTTCTCCAAAGCACTATTCGTCCATTCTCTAAATCTTCCTATCACCATGATGTAAGGTGATGGCTTGCCCAAAATAAAATGAAGGGGAAAGGCAACCAGCGTTTACTGGGCTCCTCTGAGCCAGGCATTGAAACCTTCAGAAGGAGCATGCAATTTGAGACTGTTGTTCCATTTGAAAGCTCATAGATGTAAAGGCGACAGATTCCAAAGGGCAGGGGCAGGCAGGACAGGTATGCTTATGGTGAGTAGGATCATCATGCTTCACAGGTTAATCAGCCCAGCCTGAGTGGAGAAGGCCCTGCCCCAGGTCCTGTATCTCAGTGAGGACTCCGACGCAGGCCTACCAACCTCTGGGACCCGGTTATGCCCAAACCCCCAGCCCGCTGCCAGAAGAGGAAGGCATTGGTCAGAGGTTAGGGGTCAGGAAGCCTGGTTCCAGTTCTCCTTTCATGGGTACTCACTTTCACCCTGAGCAATCCTCTTCTGGGCCTGTTTTCACTTCTGAAAAAGGAAGAGCCTAGATCTGGTGAGTGAGAGCCCTTTTGGATGCAAAAGCCAAGGATTCTATGCACGGGGGAAGAGTGGTTTCAAAAAGAAAAACCCCTTGGTATGTTGAACTTAGTGGTTCTCAACTAGGGTGATTTTGTCCTCCAGGGACCTTCTAAAGACATTTTGGTGGTCATAATTGTGGGGGGATGGGGGAGGGGAAGGCGCTGCTGGCATCCAGCGGGTAGAAGCCAGCGATGCTGCTCAGCATCACACGATGCACAGGAAGGCCCCACAAGAAAGAGCTCTCTGGCCTGGAATGTCAATAGTGCTGAGGTGGAAAACCCCTGGCTGGAGGTGAACTTCCTCTCCAGTCCAGGGCTGGTCCCAAGTTCTTTTTAAACTCTGGCTGACTGCAGGCAGCGCATGACCCAAAACCACCTTGGAGCCAGGCTCTCCTACTGAGCTGGTGGAGGCGGCTCTTCTTCAACTGTCATGTGTCCCCTCTTGCCCACCTCACCCTGGCTGCCTCCATTTACCACACCATGCTCTCTGGTGCTCCCCACTCAAGCCCATACTTTGTGGAGGGATTTGTAGAAGGAATCTGACAGGGCACGCGATGGCTTTATGGCCCTGGTCTGGAAGGAGGAGATGGGTAAAGCAAGCTTGCTGGCAAAAGATGAGCCAGGAGGGACTGCTTTGCTACTCCCGGGCAGCTGGCACCCTCTTGCAAGGCAGTCATGGCTGGAAAGCACTGAAGGCACAGCCAGCTCAGCCATGCAAATGGCTGAGTGCTACCTGCTCAGGATCCCAGATCCTGGGCTGAGCTAAGTGATGGGCCACGACCACAGAACTATCATGAGCTGTCTGAGTGCTAAAAACAGTTGTGAAAAATCAGCAGATGCTTTGCCTGCATCACAGACTTATTATGTGATATTTGGCAAGCCTCCTAGCCTGTCTGGTCTCCATTTCTTCACTGTAAGAAAGGATGATAGTAACTACCTCACAAGGCTTTTCTAAAACCCAAATAATATCACGCATGTAAAAGTGCCCTAGAATCACACCTCAGCCCCCCAAAACCAAGGACCAATCTTCACAAATCAACTCCAACATTTAGTCAGACTACTGGACCACTCAGTGTGCTTTATCTGGATTTTACATGGAAATCTTAAGCAAATGGGATGGAAGAAGAGTAGCGAATGAACCAGAAGCATTGGTGTAATTTTTTGAATATAGCTTACTTATAGTTTAGATAGGCTTGTGGATTTTTGATGATGTAACGAGCTCTTCGTCCGACTGAGTGAGATGTTTTATCCAAAGATTCTTCCAAGGTAGCATGCAAAATGTCCCGGACGACCTGCCAGGGGACAAAAGGGCCCTTCACCTGGATCAAACACAGAGCCAAGATGCAAAGTCAGTAGTCCACATTACGGGGAATTAATGTAAGGGAGTGGGGAAAACATATGTTCAACAGAGTTTCTTTCCTCAGCAACACTCAAAACTGTCATTGCATGCCTACTGACTAAATGTTTCCTCCATCACATTTACTGGGTGCTGATTCTGTGGCTGGCACTGAGGTGCTGAGGGGAGAAGAACAAAAGTCCTCACTGTCTGGTGGGAAAAGAGTTCTGGTAACTTTTGGCAAGTACCCAAGAGGGTGCTGGGTAGTATTGCCTGGAAGGGCACTATATTAGGGGAGGCTATAAGGGCATCAAGTGGGTTTGGTTAGAAGGTTTTAAAGGATTAAATAGTTACATATGCTCAGAAATATTCTGTATGTGTTTGCTTATATGCAACATTAGTAGAAATAGAATGGACTAAGCTAGCAGATAGGAGAACATGTCAGTCAGTAACCTATGGGAAAGCAAAGCCGAGATCTGGAAGGAGCTGGATGACAAGGCTATTTTCTTATAACCACAAGAATGAGGTGACCCAAGGATCTGGGGAAGAGGGTCCGGCATCACTCCTGGTTCCTCCAGCTGCACCAAGGATGGGACAGAGGGATGTGGGCTCCTTCACCCAGTACTGCAAGGAAAAGCCCACCTGCAAATACAGGGAACAAATTAGGGACACACATCATCTTTCAGGTTCTTCCGTGAAGAAAGGATTGGGTTGGCATTTTGGAGGGGACTGAGGAGTGAGGAGTGAGAGGCTATGAGGAAAACCTGCAGGCACCAAGCCGCTTGGGCACAGGACACCTGATGGGGCTCCTCCCGCCTGGCATGGTTGTCTCTACAGTCTGGGGCTCTTCGGAAGCCCCCTTGCCTCTTCTACCTGGTGGTGTTCCTACTGAATAAGGACCCTGGAATGGACAGGTCAGAGCTCATTCTCCAGATGGTTTCTGTCCATTGTCTTGGTGGGAACATTTGGCCACCTTGACTGCTCTCCCCATGCCTTGCTGCAAACTGAGAAGATTAGGAGCATCGAATGAAGAGAAGAGAGAGACTGGGAACGAGGTGGGGAGGGGAACTCTGCCTCGGGAGGCAGTGCTATCAGAGGCAGAGTTTGCTAGCAGAGAACAGGGGCTGGCAAGGCAGAGAGGATGCAGTGAATGTAGGGAAATGTGGTGAGAAGGCAGGGGCAGTGAACCATGAGAAACCTGGAGAGCCAGGCCGGAGCTACTAGATGTTCGACTTTGATTCAATAAATTCTGACTGATTACTGTGGGGTAGGCAGCAGGCTGGGAGCCGCAGCTATAAAAACTAATAAGAAGAGTGCCTGCTTTGAGGAGTGGCCACTCCAATGAGCTGAGAGTTTACCAGAAGCAATGGACACGATGTAAGAAGGATATGTCCAAAGAACAGAGAAAACAGAGTAATTACTTCCATTTGGCAGGACCAATGAAGCCTTTCCAGAGATGATAAGCAGTGACTAAAAGATAAACAGGAGTTCTTCAGGTAGATTAGGGTGGGAGGAAGGGATCAGAAAAGGGCTGGATTCCTGGTAAAGAGAGAGAACAGTGCTGAATGAATTTGTCTGAGGCTCGGCAAAAAAAACATGGCTGTGTCTAGCCGAGAGCTGGAAAGAAAGATGCCAAAGCAGGGGGCTGCTCATTTGTAGGATTCTGGAAATGT